>NW_012148697.1:995758-1045960 GCF_000956105.1 Propithecus coquereli | reverse complement strand
GACACACTTGAAGCTCGGACTTGGGGGGGAGGGAGGGTAAGGGCATCATACGTAACCTAATCATCTGTACCCCCATAACATGCTGAAATAAAAAAAATAAAAAAATAAAATAAAGTCCCCCCTTCCGTGGACAGAGCAGCTCCCTAGAGAGGAGGGCAGGCAGCTTCCAGTCCTCGGCCACCGGGAGGGCGGCACTCCTCCGCAGCGGTGCTCCCCAGGCCGGGGCTGGGCTGGGCTGCGACACCAGGGTTAGGACCCGAGGACCGGCAGCTGTAGATTACAGTGCAAACCTCGGCCGCCCTCGGTGCCGGACTCCGACTGCGAGCAGGTGTGGAAGGGGCAGCTGAAACGGAGCATCCCTGTCCTCCTGCTCCCTCCGGCGAGCCGGAGAAGCTGGCTGCCGGCCGGCTGAAAGGCCCCTGGGGAGTTTGCTGCATCCCCTTGGGCAGCTCAGCCGCTCGCCTAGCACACAACATGGAGGAGCTGTTGGCATCACGCATGCTTCCTGATGCCTGCGAAGGCGTCCACCGAACTCGGCCCTAAGGAGAACGGGGGATTTAACAGCTGCAGAGAGAACGCTCGCTCGGCGTCCTGCTGCTGCGTGTAACTGGCCGCAGTGGGCACATTTCACACTTTCCTGCTCTGTCTTTACAGCTGTGCTCAATCAACGGCTTTCACACCCTTCTGTAGTGAGTGACTTCACAAACTACAGAGGGAAAACAAATTGTCAAAATAAAAACGAAGCTTACATTCAATCCCAAACATCAATGAAACATTTAAACATCGATGGAACATGCTCAATGTTGGAGAAAATGAGGCAAATCAGGCCGTGCCCTTTCCATCCGGAATCCTAGCCTGCGGGTGGTGTCATGAAAGAAAACAAAACAGCACTCCGTGGCAGAAGTCCGAGTCCACCCAAGGGACCTGGACCAGCCCTGGGGAGTATGTCAAGCAGCTTCCCACAGGGGCTGAGACTGAGCCGGTTCCGAAGAATGAACGGCAGCTGGCCGGGCAAGGGGAGACAGGGTTAGGGCACGGCTAGGGCGGGAGGCAGGGCCTTCCAGCTACCTGCAGGAGCAGAAAGGGCTGCCTCACGCTGGCACTTGCTGCGACCCTCTAGTGTGCTGTGGGTGGAGCGGGCTGGCAGGAGGGGCCTGAGGGGCCTGAGCTGTGAGCAGAGCAGGTGCAAGGCGAGTGTGGACCCTGGGATGGGGCACGGGTGGGGGTCCAGACATGGCAGATAGTCGGTCTCCCGCTCTGAGAGTCCCACTCCTCTCACCCGCTGATGTGCCCGGGCAGCCTCGACGTGTTCCTTCCAGCAGAGCTGAAAGTCACACATGCCCAGACGGGCTTAGCTGAAAGAGTGGTTCATTCAAAGGGCTTCATCCTAGGATGTGCAGCCACTCTGGTCTGGGCAGGAAAACTCCAATGGGACCAGCCGTACTCTGCGATTCGAGTCCATGCAGACAGTAGGGCCAAAGCCCACAGCAAGCACTGTTCTCATCCATCAGGGACCTCATGGGTGCATGTAGCTGGACCAGGAGAAAAGTGAGTGTTTGGATTCCCGCGTCTCTGGCAAAGCAGGATTATCACAAACCGTGTGTCAGCAATAGGGCCACACCAAGGGTGGGTGGTGAGAGTAGCCCACCCAGGGTAGGCAACAGGGGATGCATTGTCCGTAGAGGACTTTAAAACAGTTACAAAATGCACTAAAATTTAATCTGTTTTCTTATGATCGCTATTCTGTAGAATGTCAGCAATAATATGCTTTTCTCACAAAAAAATTTTATGTTGGTCTGAGTTCTAAACAATTGCCATGGTCACTCTTGAGTTTTAGCAGTATAAACGTAAGCCTCAAATTAGCACATTTTCACTACATATTCTTCAATAAATATTATGCTTTATGTGGAAGAGGATTCGAAGAGCTCCGTGCTGTACAGTCTGTCCCATCTCACACCAGCTCCGCGACGCACGTGTGTTTCAATAGCAAGATGGGAGTCGTTCAGCCTCTCCTCGGCCCTGTGGTGTTTCATGTTCTTGTATTCAAACGGTGCACTCAGAATGAGCAGTGGTAGCAGCAACCGCAAAGACAAACACACAAAACCAGAGTCCTTTCAACACCGTGATTGTGCGTGACCATGTGGAATTTCCATTGTGTTGAAAATTTAAAACAATGAAGCAGTAGAGAGCACAAGACATAATATCTTTTGTTTGGTAAGTTCAAACTTTATTTCACATGTAAAATAATTTATTGAATTTAATACATTTAAAATTGAATGTTTTTCTTTTCAATTTGTTGTCTTAAAACTAAAGTATGACTCAAGAAAATATTACTGGTTATAGCGTGATCATTGATGAGAATAGCTTTGTTGAACAGAGGAGGGGAAGACGGGATCCACGGCACGTGTTCATGTTGCTGGCCGTGCCCCCGCACACCCACCGTGGACGAGCAAGCATTAATCTTTGCAACGGCAGTGCACAGCCATTAGGCCCCAAGGGAGCTGGGTTTCAGCCCGGCCCTACCCCACACCTGTGTAGCCTCAGGAGCCTCACTGAAGCTCCCAGGCCAGGTTCCTTCACGGCAAAGTAAAGCCCTGGGAGAAAAGGACCTTTGAGAATTGAGATCAAATGTTGATTCTGAAACATATGGTGCAGTCATGCCCCCTGAGGCACGTGCAACACAGGCAGAAAGATGAGACATGCACACTCATCAACAGTTAAATAGCTATGGAAGAGGCCAGTGCAAAATAAGTCACAACGCGGAAAATGAGAGCTGCCGAGTAAATGGAGCCAGAGACTCCTGCCCTTAGTCCGGTCCTGGAGGGACCACACGCCTAAGGCAGCTAGGCAGTGTCTGGAGGCGCTTCGCTCAGTCATGCTTAATTTGTAACTCCAGGGCCATTTCCCTACGGCTTAAAACTGTATCACTGCAGTCTGTTTGAGCTGGAGCCTTCTGTAAAGCAGGGAAGGACGGCTCTGCTGTCTCGGGGAGTGGCTCTTGCCTGGGCTCTGGGACACCAGGGCACGCTCCCACGGGACAGAACTGTGCGGAGGCGTCCCCAGGAGCGTGGGCGGGAAGCGCTGGCCGTTCAGGGTTCGCTCCCACCGCCGGGCGCCGCTTCCCCGCTGCGGTCCGTGGAACAGGTCCCTCCCCGGCTCACGCAGCGCAGCAGGAGCAGCTGGCCAGCGTCTGGCAGCCCAGACACCTCTGGGAACGGACAAGAGTGAGCGTGGGACCTGGATTTGCCCGGCGTTCCACAGCAGAAAGCTGATTTAATTTTTTCTTCCTACATCCCAGAAAGCAGCTTTCCCTTAGCGGGCTACAGTGCAGCCAGCTGCCCGCGGCCGTGCGTGGCTGTCCTGCTGTCGTTCCTCGTTCTATTTATTAGGCTGCCTCCTGCGTTCTCGCTCCTCCAGATTGCGCCTCCCCGAGGGAAAAGGGACACGGGGCTGCCCCACACCGAGGCAGCTCAGCGTTCTCTGAAATGCAGTTAAATGTTCAGGAAGGCGAACAATCAGTTTTTATAATCTACACGAAAACCCCCTCCTAGTGGACTGTGGGCGGCGCTGCGGGCAGAGAGATCCTGGGGCGTCCACAGAAAGCCAAAGCCGGTGGGCCCCGGGAGCCCTCTCCGTCCGGCCGCCCACCCAGCTCCTCCAGGCCTCTGCCGACAGGTGAGCCGGACGAGGGTTCCCCACTTGGAAGGCAGGGCCACGGGAAGCGAGGCCGGGCCAGGCCGGGGCGGGAGAGCGCACGTGGCCGCCCGCAGGCTCGGCTCCCGGCTCCCGCCAGCTCTCCCCGCGTCGCGAACACGGGCGCGTCCGGGTGCGCAGCCCCCCGCCCCGCCAGTTCCGCACCCCGCCCGGTGCCTTCGAGACCACCCCTGGCAGCCAGCACCACCTCGAGGAAGGGCCTGAAGGAGCTGTGGCCCAGGGCGGGGCGCCGCCCTTATGCTAGTCACGTTATTACTCCCGAGAGCCTCAAACAGCGACGTGCCCTACTCTACAGAGGCAGCAAATGGGCCTTGTAGGCGCCACATTCTCCAGTGGGTGGCGCAGACCCAGGCAGCTCCTGCCCGCAGGGCCCCGTCCCCCAGCCCCTGGTCACCGCAGCAGGTGAGCACCCGGCAGGCACGGGCGACAGTACCCAGAACAGTCTCCCCCTTCGCAGCGCTCACTCTGCCGAAAGCCGTCAGACCCTCTGTGAAGGGCCCACCCTGCTTTGGTGGCAGAGACAACGAGCTGCCCGCGCCTGCGGCCTCCCCGTGGCTCAGCTCCGCTGGAACCCAAGCGCAGGACAGAACGCGGCTGGAACCTGCCTGCGCCTGCGGGCCACTCTGGTGCTGTGTCTCCTCGTCTGCGGATCAGATGAGTGCCTGCCATGAATCCTCGAGTATTTCCAAGCACCTTTTCGGGGACGCGCAGAACAGCGTCAGGAGCACCCAGAGACTTGGCGAGATGATGAAACACGCGTCAGACGGGAGGGCTGCAGCTGCGGCTGGGTCTGCAGAGGAGAAGCCATGGGTGTCCAGCCAGGCAGACCCGAATTGGATCTGGCCTGTCACCTGCTGCTTGTGAGCCCTGGGCAAGGTGGTGATAGAAGACAGCACAGCATATAACAAGGTGACACACTGAAATCTTCAGTAATCAATGTTACAACGCTCCACCTGGGCTGATGGAGTCCAGGAAGGCTTCTTGGAGGAGGCAGGGTTGGGAGTCCCGTAAGTGCACAGGTGGGACTGGATGGGGACATGGAATGACAAGAGGGAAGGCTGTGGGGCTGGGATAACAGGGGCAGGGGGTGGTGGGCTTTACTGAAACAGACGACTTGGACAGTGAGAGCCAGTGAGACTCGGGACAGGTCAGGACAGGCAAGAGGGCTACCGCGATGAGTGGCGCCCGCCCGTGGCTGAGGCGAGTGCATCTCACTGGGGCCGCTGCTCCACGCGTTGTGAGAGGTCAGATTAGCCCACCTTCCACTGCAGGGCTATTGTTGTTCTTCCTCAGCATGGGCCGGGCCACCAGGACATGTCAATTCTGCTTACCTAATAAGGGGAAATAATATTTTGTTAGTAACATGTGGCAGAGAAGAAATCAATACAACCTGTTATGCTTAAATACCGAATGTCAGAAACATTGTGTCGACTTGGATCCCTCGGGGTCTTTCGTAGGTTCGCCACTGGCATCCTGGGCTGCACGATAACCAGTGCCAAAGTCTGGGCACATCACATTTGTTCTCTCCCTTCATCCTCATCCTGGCCCTAAGAGGCACCAAGAGAGTCAAAGAGGCCACCACGTCAGCAGCGGCAGCAGGATGCACACGGCTGCAGCCGGCCCTGGACCTGGCCTCCCGCCGCCCTCCAGGTGGAGCCCCAGGAAGAGCAGGCAGCCAGGAGTCCCGGGTTGGGCTCTGCCCCACACCTGGGGCCTCCTCCCCACCCACCCCTTCTGGCTGTCCCCTGTCCATGCTGTCTCCTGCAGGGTCACACCGGCACCTTGTCACACTGCCACAGGATGCTCAGACTGACTGCTTTTGTCCCCTGACCTTGGATTCCATGCCAGTGGCCAGCCAGGCTGACCGCCACCGCCCCCACCAGCTGTGCTGAGGTCTGATTTTGTGGTGTGCACTGTGTACTTCAGCTTGTTGAAGAAAGAAGATGCACACGGCTGAGCCGAGAGGATCTGCATTTCCTGAGCCAGGCCACCTGCCAGAAATGCGGACGCGTTGGACTCCACCAGTGCCTCTGGCTTTACCCAATGATGCATTAGAAATTCTAGAAAAGAAAGATGTTTTCCTGATAATGGGTTGACTCCATGTCCCTGACTCTGGAAAGAAATAAAATATAATTTTCCATCTTAAAACATATGCTCCTCTTACCTTAAAAAAGAATGTGGATTTCTGTGTCTGTTCTCTCCTTTTAAGAGAAACATTTTCTCAGTTATTGCTCTGACAAGACAAGGAGGGCATGTTCTTAAGAGCACAGGGACTAGAATAGCGAATGTGTTCTGACGATTCCATCAGCAACATGCTCAGTGTGCGCATCGGAGATAAGGGTTTAATAATGTCCCCTCAATGCCAGATCCGGGAGTAACGCGGAGGATGGTCACAGTTCACTGAACACATGCTATGCATCTTTTTTTCCAATTTATTATTATTTAAATTAGAAGGATTTCTTACTACTGGATAAGCAGGCCAGGAGCTCCAAGGTGCGAGCTGGCCAGGGTTAGCCGTCTGGGGCCGCACAAGCACAGCCTCCCAGAGCCCTGGAGCAAGCTGTGTTGGGCCCACGCTCTCCAGTCAATGGGGTGCAGAGACGAAGCCTGGGGGAGCCTGGGAGGGGGCTTACTTTAGGAAAGACAAAAAGCTGTGCGTGACAGCTGCTTCTCGGGGCCTCTTTCTCCCGGAGACACCAGGTCTTGCTGCTCTCTCCAGCTGTCTGGACGGCCGGGTGACAGTGTGCACACACAGAGAGGTTGAGCATGACGTGCAGACGAGCCCAGGGAGCCTGTAGTATGTAGTATGTATGTGTGCACCGCCACGGCTGTGCACTTGTGTCTCGGCTCGTCCCCCCCGGGTTTGGTGCTGTATGTAGCAGGGAAACATAGATGCTGAAGGAACGCACAGTTTGGATGTGGAAACAGGATTGTAACAAATGAGGGAGGAAACACTAGAGAATGAGTGCACACTCAGTAAATCGGGGAGGGCTTCTGGGAGGAGGTGAGATTTGAGTTGGGTCTTAAACTGTTACTTGGTAGGTATACATTGCTTGAGTGAGTCTAAGAACACCTATCACTCATCTTACCTCCCAGTGCCCTGATTTCTTTTGGGTAATGCCCTTTACCCCATCGGTGCCATTCATCTCCCCAGCGGCTGGTCCTGGATGAGCGTAAGTCTCAGTCAGGGCCATGAGAACAACATGCGGGCCTCATGCGCATACCATTCGCAATAAAGAGTCTCTCTTTTTGCTGGACGTGCACAAAGGAGGATGTTGTCCTGGAGCCCTGGAGGTGACCCCAACAGGGTAAGGCTGGCAGGTAGGAGACAGAGCCAAGAGATGAAGGAGCCACATCCTGGCCCATCGCTGACATGATCAAACCAGCCCTGACCTTGGACTGTCCAGTTATTCCGGCAAACAAAGCCAATCCAATCTGAACGAGGTTTTCTGCAACGGGAACTTTGAAAGACAAAGACGGAGAGTGTGTCTTAGCAAACACTTCCCATCACTCCCCAGGGAGACTGGTGGCAGCCTGAGCCAGGTGCCTCTGAGGGAAGAGCTGTGTGCATCCATGCTGGCTCTTTTCCCTCTGGTATCCCCAGGTCCCGCGGTCCCCACAGCTGTGCATTGAATTCTCATTTCCTATTGACACAGTCCTGCTAAGATTTCAATGAAAAAAAATATGTTTTGAGTCTCCTGTCATATATTTGACCAAAGTTTAGAGTAACTCCCAGGCATATAACCTGCGCTGCCAAGGAGTTTTGACTTCCTCCCAGGCTCTGCAGAAATGAGGCTGGCTCACGTCCTCTGTGCCCCCTCACTCCTGCAGAAGCCAAGGCCCCCAACCGGATGTCTGCCGCTGCTCGGGGCGCTCAGCCCTGCCCCACCCTGGTGTTTCCTGCCGAGTTTTGCCTCTTAGGCATGCAGTTTTCTCTCCCACAGGGCAGGTAGGTATTTGCTCTGCTCACGTTTTATAGTTAAAGGAACCTCCAGCGTGGGTCTGAGCTGAGGGACTGTGGAAGACGTGACACTTCCCGTGTCGCACTATTAAACATCCCCCTTGTCCTCCACAACTTGAGACTTTATGTTTAACCTCCTCACCTGCTCCCATGTGGGCCGTGTTGTTTATACCTTTCCCTTCATCCGACATGCCTCTAGCCCATCCCTGCCCCCAGTCTTGATGTCCTCCTCATTCAGGGACCGGATGAAATCCTTCCTCCTCCGAGATTTCCCAACCTGTGTTCTGGAGTAATGACCTGGCCTCTGCATTTGACACCTTGTGCCTCTTTAGATGCCTGTCTCTCCGCCTGCCTGCCGCTCCTGTGTTTACCTCCCCCACTAATTTATGGCATCCACTGAGAACACAGCTCCTACCTCGGTCTCTTGTGAAAATGTGGGTGGTTAATAAATGTGTGTTAGAATAAATTTAATTAACCCAAACATGGAGTAACCTAAAAAGTTGCAGTGGTGAAATAATTTGGTAACTCAATGTCCCTAGACAGGTGTGATCCTGGGGCTCACATTCCAGTGGGCAGCCAGCACTTGATGATGCGGGGCGTCCTTCCAGATGGAGCTGCGCACGGGCTCGCGGGCACGCTGGCGGCCTGGGCAGCACCAGTCACTCAGGGCTCCATTCCGAGAGTCCTGCGCAGAGCCAGAACTGGAGGAAAAGCCAAATGGCTCAAGCAGAGAGAGGAGTGGGGAGGAAAATGCCAAAACACAGCTCTAATCTTGACTACTACTGTAAAAAAAATCTTCAGCTATCAATCTTATATGCAGAGCATGTCAGGTTCTCAAATGGACCAGAGGAGATTCCTTCACTAACAAGTATGAAAAAGACACACTTTTGTGGTGGGTTGAAAGAGAAGCATTAAAAATTACTATCCTTGATTTAAAATGTAGATATTTTTTAAATGTTTGGGACAGCAATTTTGAAGTGTCACTGGGTATATTCATCACTGAAGTGGTCTCCCCTAGGCTTTGAGCGGTCTTGGTGCAGAGAAAGCAGCATTTCTGTGAAATCTATAGTCAGAATGAAGGCAGGAGCCTTGGGAATAGAAAAGAGGGCAGTTTACATGCAGGGGTGGAGGAGAAAGAGAGGAAATGGATTGCACCAGCTCCTCGAATCAACAGACTGACTGTGGCCTCCACTCCCAGGGGCGGGCTTCTAAGCTGGGAGATGGGCAAACACAAATAGGCTCAAGGCTCTGCCTGTCCCACCCCTGCTACCCCGCCCTTAGGGGGAGCTCACTGTGGGACACAGAAGACAGGCAGGAACCTATACAGAGGTATAATCTAATGGTGATCTACTCTAATCTGGTGATCTAATCTCTGCAGGACTCTCCTGGAGAGGCACAGAGGGCTATTCCCTCCCCCAACTGCTTATGGAACGCTTGGAGAACAGTTCACAAACCCACACGAAGTCACATCATAGCAGCTTGCTCACAGCACAGGACAATGAGGAAGAAAGGCTGACGGTGTGTGGGACAGCCATGGCTACTAGGTGAGCCTGGAGGGTGGTACTCGTGCTCTGGGTCACGGGGATGGGATTTGTCACAGATACGGGGTGGACACAGAGCAGGAGCAAGGTCAGAGGAGCCACCGGGCCGTGGGAGAGAGGACACAGGCGGGACAGGTGGCGAGGAGGCCGGCACTAACCAGCAGGCGCCTTCTCTCCCCTGCTGGTCTCAGTCCCCGTCCTTAGCATGAAAGACTGGGCTCCCCATGGGCACTTCTGGTTCAGCTTTCTACATTCTTTAAATGGGTGGTTGGAGAGTTGGGGTTTGCAGGGGTGAGAGCAAAACAGCAGAGAGACTAACTGAGAAAAGTAAAAGGAAGAGAAGTGGTCCTATTTGGCCCTGGGGTCACAGAGAAATCCCACACCTCACTCTGCGGTGGTGGGGACACTGCCGACCTAGACCACTTGTACTCAAATATCTACCATGGTGTCAGGGATTCTTATTAATGTAACAAAACCTCTTTTGAAAGAATTATTGGGGAAAAAATTAAGTGGGTGAATACAGGTTTGGGCCAGATTATGAAAGCTCCCCAAAGCTCAACTCAAGAATCTAGAACTTTTCATACCCAGAATAATTTCCAAGACAGGATGGTGGCAGGGATGACAGGACACAGGACTCCCACAGCGACCTTGACGTACCTGCCATGAATTCCTCATCCCACTCATCTGCACCTGTTTTAGTCTTTAAACAATGGTCAAGCATAAATTGAAAATATTAAATATTAAGTTAAGAAAAAGAGACTAAAGGGATAGAAAAAATATAGCAGGAAAATATTAATCAAAAGACAGTGGTTTAATAAAATAAACTTTAAGGCAAAAGGCAATTGTTACTGAGAAAAAGAATCCTTCGACTTGACAGAAAGACCAATTGGCCGGAAAACTACAGCAACCCAGAGCCTCTGGGTCCCTAATAACATAGTTTTAGATATAAATAAAGGTAGAATTGGCTGAATTACAAGGAGAAATTGAAGAATCTAAACACAGATAATTGAAATGGGTGAAAATTTACGAAGCAGTAAACAAAAAAATAGAGAAGATCATGAAAAGCATGACTAATAACATAGGCAGACTCTAAAAATAAAAAGAAGAAAATAAAAAATATTAAGAATGAAATAGAGACCACAGTTATCTCTTGGTATCCATGGGGGGTTGGTTCCAGGACCCCCAATGGATACAGAAATCTATGGATGCTCAAGTCTCTTACATAAAATGGCACAATATTTACATGCAACCTACACACATCCTCCTGTATACTTTAAATCATTTCTAGATTACTTATAATACCTAACACAATGTAAGTGCTGTGTAAAGAGTTGTTATACTATATTGGTTTCTTATTTTGTATTATTCGTTATTGTTATATTATTATTTTTTATTGGTTATTTTTTTCAAATATTTTTGATCCATGCTTGGTTGAATCTGCAGATGTGGAACCTGTGGCTACAGGAGGCTGACTGTATAGTAATATGTAGAGACTTTAGAACTATAAGCTATATGTCTCAGGCAGTTAGGGCTGCTATAACAGATACCTGAGACAGGTAATTTATAAACAACAAAATTTATTGCTCACAGTTCTGGAGGCTGAGAAGTCCCAGATCAAGGCCCCAGCAGATTCGGTGTATGGTGAGGGCCTGTTGCCCATAGATGGTGCCTTCTGTGTGTCCTCACATAGCCAAACAGCCTCCCTCCTTTGTAAGGACACTAGTCCCACTCACAAGGGTTCCACCTTCATGACCTAATCACCCCCAAAGGCCACACCCTTGAATACCATCACTGCAGGGGCTAAGTTCCAACATATGAACTTTAGGGGGACACATACACTCAGACCATAGCAATACGTGAACTATTTTATACCAACTTATTTTAAAACTATAAAAATGGACAATTTATTACAAAAGTAAAAATTATTAATAAATCAAAAATAAATGGAAACCCTTGAATAGATGTCTAACCTTCGAATAAATTATATTAGTTAATCAGTAGTCTTAAATCTACCTACCAAATATTAACAACAAGCCTCAGGCTCAGGTAATTTTGGAAAAAAATTCTATCAAGCATTCAGGAAATGTACATCTGAAAATACTATCCTGGGGCTTATAGTAGCTCATTAAATATGAAATGTCTGATTTCAAATCAAAAGTGTAGTTTATCATATCTCAAACAAGAAGCAGTACAATTAATTAAAGTATGCACCTACACTACTGACACAGTTTTGCCATCTTAACAGTAGCTTTTTTTTGTTTTATGCCAGCAGCGAAGACGCCTGGAGAGAGAGTGGCGATGAAATCGCGAAAGGCGTTTTCCACAGCTTGTGGAGAACTGAATATTTTTCCTTGCAAGAAGTGGTCCAAAGCCTGGAAGAAGTGGTCATCAGTTGGTGCAAGGTCTGGTGAATACAGTGGATGACAGAGAGTTTCCAAGTCCAGCCTCTGTAGTTTGAGCAGTGCTGTTTGCGCGACATGTGGTTGAGCGTTGTCTTGCAAGAGGATTGGCCTGTCTCTATTGACCAATCTTGGGTGTTTAATCACAAGCATCCTCATCATTTCACCCAGTTGGTTGCAGTAGACATCTGCTGTAATCAACTGACCAGGTTTCATGAAGCCATAGTGGATAATACCAGCGCTGGACCACCAGACAGATACCATTAGCTTTTTTTGATGAATATTCAGTTTTAGACTACATTTCAACACTTCGTCTTTATCGAATCATTGTGCCGAACACTTGCGATTGTCAAAAAGAATCCATTTTTCATCACACATAACAATATAAATGGTTTGCCTTTATGTTGTGATAGCAAAGAAAGGCAAGCTTCGAGAGGATTTCCCTTCTGGTGCTCATTTAATTCATGCAGTACCCATCTAACCAGCTTCTTTACCTTGCCCATTTGTTTCAAATGGTCCAATATTGTTGGAATAGCAATGTCAAACCTTGCTGCTAATTCAGATGTAGGTTGAGATGGATTCGCTTCCACTACAGCTTTCAGCTCATCATTATCCACCTTGGTCTCGGGTCACCCACGTGGCTCATGCTCAAGATTAAAGTCACCAGAATTTACTGTGCATTCATTAGCCAAATCCTTCCTAAACACTTCATTGATATTTCGAGCTGTCTGCACTGTATTGGTTCCATGATGAACTGAGCACGCCAGGTCTTGGCACAGAGGGAAGAACGTGGTGCAGCCCATGACCACTCCGTGCACTGAGAAGAAGGAGTTGACTATGGGGAAGCCACGGCAGATAGATTTTCTGAACAGAGCACTAGAGAGAAGAGAGCTGCACAGAAAGAGTCCCCAGCATGTATCCAGATAGAGTACTTACTGTCAGCACTTGTGCATGAGAAATCCGAGGCCAGAAAGGAACCACCCCAAATGATTAGCAGGAAGAGTACCCAGCACAGACACAGAACTCAGCAGAGCCTGTTTCCAGCAGCCAGGCTGGAAGTATCTAGGATACACGCATCATTGGGTAGAGTACTCAGAGGGTCCCGTCTCAGTAGCAGGGAATGACCAGCCCCAGACTGAGCACTGCTCTGAACCCACCTAAACCATAGTAAAAGAAAAACTTGAAAGGACCAAACTGTTTCAAATTACATAACTGCATCCCTGAACAAATCCCTGTATTTGTAGAAAAACAAAAATATCCAGGATCTAAACAACATATAATTCTCAATATTTAGTATCTAATCAAAATCCCCAAATAAGGACAAAAATCAATCAAATAAAACCAACCCAGAACTGACACAGATGTTAGCTCTGACAATGAAATAAAAAGTTATTTAACTGTGCCGTATATGTTTCAGTTTCCTCGAGGTTTTTTTGTTTGTTTGTTTTGTTGAGACAGGGTCTCACTCTGTAGAGTGCAGTGGCATCACCATAGCTCACTACAATCTCCAGCTCCTGGGCTCAAGTGATCCTCCTGTCTCTGCATCCCGAGTAGCTGGAACTACAGATGCACGCCACCACGCCCAGCTGTTTTTTGTCTTTTTGTAAGAGACAGGGTCTCGCTCTAGCTCAGGCTGGTCTTGAACTCCTGAGCTCAAGGGATCCTCCCATCTTGGCCTCCCAGAGTGCCAGGATTACAGGCGTGAGCCACCGCGCTTGGCCGTTGAGACACAGAAGGTATAATAAAAGCCAAACCCAATCTTGCTGAGATGAAATCTAATTCCTAGGAGGTGAAAAATACACTGGATATTTTCAGTTTAAAAAGCTGGGAAATTATCACTTCTTACAACAGGAAAACAGCTGAACAAACTGAAAATCAATGACTTTTGGACCCATTAGAGAATTAAGGTTGCAGAGGAGACTGCCCCCAAATTTGGAGAGACAGGTAAATATGGAGATTCAGTGCCGAGATCAGCTTACCAGGAGCTGACACTGCTGAAGTCATAAGCTAACAGAAACACTTAAATGGTAATTTTGACAGGTTGCTGGAGCCTGGGTGTGGACTAGCATGAGCGTGGAACTCCTCTGGCCATAGTCTTAGGAAAGAGCCCACACTTCCACAGATTTTCCAGGAACCCCAACCAGGTTCTCGTTGGGAAGAGTAGAGGAAAATTGCCTTATGTCTTGCAGGGGGAGAGGAAAAGTTACCATTTTGATACGTGATCAGTGCACTTGCCGTCACAGAGCTCTCCTCCTCGTGAGAAAAACTTTACCAGAAATTTGCCGCACAAGGTAAAAGGGAAGGGTGTTTGCCCTGCTTGAGCCCATCCATGCTTCCTGTCTAACCTACAGCAGCAAGGCGAAAAGCTAAGAAACACTTGCAAAGGCCCAGCCCATGACACAGGCCCACTAAAGGACTTAGATTTCTCCATAAGATTCCAGAGTGCTTCTCCATCCTACTTTTTACCACTACGTTAACAGGGCTCCAGTGTAACAGCAGATTACAGCTGAAAGGATGACACAGATTCTGACTAAGAAAGAGTTCTTAAGTAAAATCAAAGACAACAAGGTAAACCAAAAACAAAGACAACAGAGTAATTTAAAGACCCTCACACCTACAACAATTCAAACATTAAGAACAGTCCAACTCCTCCCCAAATTAACATAAAATCTCACACTAAAGACCTATTTACCTCAGATCTTATTACTAGATGTGTTATGACTGGCTTTCAACAAAAAGACCACACGGAATTCTAAATTTTAGGCAATATAAAACAGTCTGAAGAGACAACACAAGCATCAGAACCAGACTTGGATACAACATAGATTTTGAAATTATCAGACAAGAAATTTAAAATAATCATGATTAACATGTTGAAGACTCTAATGGGAAAACAGACAGCATGCAAAAACAAATGGGTTACTCAACCAGAGAGATTAGAAACCTAAAAAAGGATCAAAATGAAAAACTAGAAATCAAAAACATTTAACATGAAGAATTAATGCCTTTGCTGTGCTCGTTAATAGACTGGACTCAGCCAAGGAAAGAATCAGTGAGCTTGAAGATATGTCAATAGAAACTTCTCAAACTAAAAGACAAAGAGAAAAAAGAATAATACAAGAAAAATATAAAGCAGAACAGAATATACAAGAATTGTGGGGCAATGTCAAAAAGAGTAACATATGCATAATTGGAGTGCCAGAGAGATGAAAGAGAGGATGGACCAGAACAAATATTTGAAGTAATAGTGGCTGAGAACTTTCCCGAATCAATGACAGACACAAAACCGCAGGTCCAGCACCTCAGAGGACACCAAACAGGATAAATAAAATATCTACACCTGGACATATCTTACTCAAACTGCAAAAATCCAAGGGGGGAGACAGACCTTAATTACAGCGGACTTATTATTAATTATTATTATTATCTTGAAGAAATCTCAATAAAGACCCCTGAAGCTAAGAAGCAACTATAGCAAGGTTGCAGGACACAAGGTCAGCATACAGAAGTCTATCATTTTCCTGTATGCCAGCAATAAACACATGGAATTTGAAATTAAAAACACATTACCGTTTATATCAGCACCTAAAAAACTGAAATCCCTATGCATAAATCTAACAAACTATGTACATGACCTATATGTGGAAAATTTTAAAACTCTGGTGAAAGACATCAAGGAAGAATGAAATCAATGCAGAGATATTTCACGTTTATGGATTGGAAGATCCAATATTGCCAAGATGTCAATTCATCTCAACTTGATCTATAGATTCAATGCAATCCCAATAAAAGTCCTAGGAAGTTATTTTGTAGATATCAACAAACTGATTCTAGCATTTATATGGAAAGGAAAAATACATATAATAGCAAATTCAATACTAAAGGAAAAGAACAAAGTTGGAGGACTTGCACTATCCGACTTCAAGGCTGACTTTAAAGCTACAGTAATCAAGACAGTGCAATGTTAGCTAAGAACAGACAAATAGATTAACACAACAGAATAAAGAGCCCAAAAACAGACCCATGTGAATACAGTCAAGTGATCCTTGACAAAGGAGCAAAGGCAATACAAGGGAGAGAAGACAGTCTTTTCAACAAATGGCACTGAAATAACTGGACACCAACAGGCAAAAAATAAACAAAATTAATCTAGACACAGACCTTATAACTCAAAATGTATCACAGACCTGAATGTAAAATGCAAAACTCCTAGAAGATAACATAGGAAAAAACTTATGTGACTTTGGGCATCGTGATGGCTTTTTAATTACAATACCATAGGCATGATTAATGAAAAAAAAAAAGAATTGATAATCTGGATTTTGTTAAAATTTAAAATTTCTTCTCTGTAAAGAACATTGTCAAGAAAATGAAAAGACAAGCTTATATCCAAATAAGGTCACACTATGAGGTACTGAGGGTTAGGACTTCAACATGTCTCTTTGTCGGGGGAAATACAATTCAACCCATAGAACTGCCTATGGATAAGTGAAATGAATAAGAGAAATATAGGGGCAGGAAGAAGAAATTGGGAATACTCTGTACTAAGTTACCTGCACTAGCCATGAAACAGTATTGTGTTATAGAAAGTGGATGTAGGTAAGCTCTAAATGGATATTGCAAATTCTAAGGCGACCACTAAAACAATTTTTAAAAGATTATAATTGATACACTAAGAGAGAAAGTGGAATCATAAAATACTCTAAATCAGAGAGGCAAGAGGAAGAGGGGAAGAAAAATGTACAAAAAACAAGTATAACAAATACAAAATTGTTACAAACATCTTAGATATTAATCCAACCACATCAATAACTACTTTAAATATAAATGGTGTAAATGCACAAATTGGAGGACAGAGATTGTCAAAGACGATTTTACCAACTATATGTTGTCTACAAGAAATCCACTTTAAATATAAAGGCACAGATAGGTTGAAAGTAAAGGAATGGATATAGATATACCATATTAACAATAGTAAAATAAAGTTAAAGTAAATATATTAATTTTAGACAAATCAGCCTTCAAAAGAGGAAAACTGTCAATTGGAAAATGATGCATTGCATGATAAAGGAGTAAATTTTCCAAGAAGACCTCATAATCTTTATGGCATATTCAGCTAATGATGTCAAAATATATGAGGCAAACACTGATAGAACTGCAAGGAAAAAGTAGGCAAATTCATTAATATAGCTGGAGATTCTAACATACCTCTTTCAATAATAGTATATCAAGTGGGCAGAAAATCAGTAAGGATACAGTTGACTTGAATAGCACTATTACTCAGATTGATCTAATTGACATTTATAGAACACTCCCTCCAAAAACAACAGAATACACACTCTTCTCAAGTGCACATAAAACATGCACCACGGTAGACCACATTAAGGGTTATAAATAAAATACACCTTCACTGAAATGAGTCTGACTCCATTTTTTGATGTCTCAGTGATAATATCCTTTAAGCCTCACTGCCCCTTCTTCCCTTTCTGCACCACAACTCAGCACTTGATAAGAACCCCAGGCAATTTCTCCTTTGGCACCAGTGGGAGTTTTAAACCATGTAAACCCCTTCCCATATGGAAATCCCCACCACGGCCTTACCTGAGCAAACCCTAATCTGAATATACACTATGAAACCTAAGTCAAGCTACAACAAAATTAAAGTTCTGAAAACTAAAGAAGAAATCATGAGAGCATCATAAGAGACACAAATGACATATTAATTATGGCAACACAACACTTTGAATAAGAGTAGATCTCTCATCTGAAACCACAGAGGCTAGAAGAAGGTGACATGACATTTTTTAAGCACTTATGGCAAAGAATTGTCTCCCGTGAATTCCATGTCCTCAAAAATATCTTTCAGAAATGAAGGGAGAAAAAGAAAGATCTTAAATCAGTAGCCTGACCCTTCCATCCTTCCACCTTAAGAAACTTAAAAAAAAAAAAAAGAACAAACTAACAAAAGGCAAGTAGAAGGAAGAAAAGTATATAAATACTAAACTAAAAATAAACAAAATAGAGCTAGAGAACAGTGAAGAAAAACAACAAAACCAAAAGTTATGTGTTTGAAAAGATCAACAAACTGACAAAACCGTAGCTGGACTGGCCAAGAAAAAAGGGAGAAGAACCAAGTTACTAAAATTAGGAATGAAAAAGGGAACATCACCACCAATATTACAGAAATAAGAAGAGACAACAGAAAACAATATAAACAACTGTAAGACAACAACTTAGATAATCAAGATGAAATGCACAACTTTCTAGAATAAAACTATTAAAACTGATTCTATAACAATATAGATAATCTGAATAGATAAGTAAATTGATTGAGTAATTTAAAAAAATCTTACAAAGAAAAGCCCAGTATCACTGGACTTCACTGGAGAATACTACCAAATGTTTAAGGAATAATCAACACCAATCCTTTACAAATTCTTTCAAAAATAGAAGAGAAGGGAACACATTCTAATGCATTCTATAATATGAGGCCAGTATCACCTTGACACCAAAATCAGTCAAAGAAATCATTAGAAAATTATATTTACTAATGATAGAAATAGAAAAAAAACGATTATAACAATAACTGTTATAAATATAGACACTAAAATTTTCAAAAAAAATTATCAAACTGAATCAAGCAGCATATAAAAAGAATTACACACCATGATTTGATTGATTAGGATTTAACCTAGGAAGGCAAGATTGGTTCAACATATAAAATCAATCAATGTTATTCACCACATTATTAGAATAAAAGGAGAAAAACATATAACCATCTCAACAGACACAGAAAAACTATTTGACAAAATTCAGCATCCTTTCATTAACACACACACACTAAAGTTCTGGGAATGGAACGGAATTCCTCGACCTACACAAGGACATCTGCGAAGAAAACACAGCTAATATAGGACTTGCTCATGACAGACTGAAAACTCTCCTCCTACATTTAAGCAGAAGTAAATGATGTCCACTCTGGCCACTTCTATTCAACACTGTACTGAAGGTTCTAGCCAGGCCATTTGGTCAAGCAAATAAAATTAAAAACATTCAGAATAAAAGGGCAAAAGGGTAAGGAAAAGCTGTCTCAATTTGTAGATGACATGAACTTATGAGGAAAATCCAAAAGAATTTGCCCTAAAATTATTAGACCTAATAAATTAATTCACCAAAGTTTCAGACACAAGATCAATATCCAAAATAATTTCCATTTCTACACATTAGCAATGAAAAATCCAAAAATGAAATTAAGAAAACAATTCTCATGTTCAAATAGCTTAAAAATAATAGAATTTAACAAAAGAAATGTAAGACTCGTGCACGGTAAACTGCAAAACATTGCTGAAAGAAATTAAATAAGACCCGAAAAAACACAAAGATAGCTATGTAACAGATGGGGAAATTTAAGATAATTAGGATGGCAACAGTCCCAAAATTGATCTACAGATTCAATACAATCCCTATCAAAATTTCAAATTCTATTTTTACAAAAATAGGCAAGCTGAAACTAAATTGATATGGAAATGCAAAGGAATAGCTCAATAGGCAGGGAACAGTAAGGGAATAGACAGAATAGCCAAAATAATCTTGAAAAAGAAGAAATAAGTTAAAGGACTCACACTTCTCAAATCAAAGTCTACAACAAAGTTATAGTAATCAAGAAAATGTGGTGTTGGCATGAGGTTAGAAATATAGATAAATAAATATAATGGAACTAAGAGTCCAAAAATAAACTTGTACATCTATAGTCAATGGATTATTGGTAAGTAGCCAAAACCACACAAGGAGATAGAACAGACTTCTAATCAAATGGTGCTGATGCAACTGAATATCTACATGCTAAGGAATGGCATTTGGATCTCTGCCTCAAATGATATAAAACAATTAACTTGAAATGTAATCAAGATCTAAATGCAAGAGCTAAAACTATAAAACTACTAGAAGAAAGCACAGGTATAAATCCACATCGCTAATGCATGAGCAATCAAAGATAAAGTAGATAAATTGGACTTTATCAAAAATTGAGTTTTGTTTATCAGAAGATATCAAAGACTACTTTAGCCAAAGAAATCTTACACAAAAAGAATAAACTGCATCAATTTACCAGACTTCAAGCTCTACTACAAGGCTATAGTAACCAAAACAGCATGGTACTGACACAAGAATAGAGACATAGACCTTTGGAACAGGGCTGAGAACCCAGATATAAAACCATTCTCATATAGTCATCTAATCTTTAACAAAGCAGACAAAACATACACTGTGGAAAAGAATCCTTATTCAATAAATGGTGCTGGGAAAATTGGATAGCCACATGCAGAAGATTGAAATTGGATCCACACCTCTCACCTCTCACCTCTCACCAAATCAACTCACAATGGATAACAGACTTAAACCTAAGACATGAAACCATAAGAATTCTAGAAGAAAATGCTGGGAAAATTACAGACATCAGCCTAGGAAAAGAATTTATGAAGAAGACCCCAAAGGCAATCACAGCAGCAACAAAAATAAACAAATGGGACCTGATCAAATTAAAAAGCTTCTTCATGGCCAAGGAAACTATCATTAGAGCCAATAGACAACCTACAGAATGGGAGAAAATATTTGCATGCTATATATCTGATAAAGGGCTGATAACTAGACCCTATATAGAACTCAGGAAAATCAACAAGAAAAAAATCAAACAACACCATTAAAAAGTGGGCAAAAGACATGAACAGAAACCTTGCAGAAGAAGATAGAATAATAGCCAAACATATAAAAAATTGCTCAACATCTCTAATCATCAGGTAAATGTAAATCAAAACCATAATGAGATACCACTTAACTTCAGTAAAAATGGCTTTTATCAAAAAGTCCCAAACAACAAATGCTGGCGTGGATTTGAAGAGATAGGAACACTCTTACACTGCTGGTGGGATTGCAAACTAGTACAACCGCTGTGGACTATAATATGGAGATACCTCAAAGAACTAAAAATCGAACTACCATTTGACCCAGCAATCCCATTACTGGGCATCTACCCAGAGGAAAAAAAGTCATTCTATAATAAAGAAATCTACACTCGAATGTTTATAGCAGCACAATTCACAATTGCAAAGATGTGTAAACATCCCAAGTGCCCATCAATATATGAGTGGATTAATAAAATGTGGTATATGTATGCCATGGAGCTCTACTCAACTACTCACAAAAAACAATGGTGAACTAGCACCTCTTGGTTATCCTGGATGGAGCTAGAGCCCATGCTTCAAGGTGAAGTATCATCAAAATGGAAAAACAAGCACCACATGTAGTCACCAACAAATTGGTACTAACTGATCAACACTTAGGTGCACACATGGAAGTAATACTGATCAGGTACCGGGCAGGTGGGAGGAGGGTGGAGGGCATGGGTAAATTCACAACTAATGGGTGCGAAGTGTACTGTCTGGGGGATGGGCATGCTTGCAGCTCTGGCTTGGGTGGTGCAAAGGCAATATATATAACCAAAATGTTTGTACCACCATAATATTCTGAAATTTAAAAATAAAAAAAACTAAAATATAAGCTACAATATATAGATGAGAGTGGTAATTAACAAAATTGAAAACAAGATTAGTACACCAAACCTTTTAAATACTTAAAAAAATGAAATAAGACCTAAATAAATGGAGAAACATTGCATGTTTATGGATCGGAAGATTCAACATAATACAAATGTCGCTCTTTCCCAAATAGATCAATAAGTTTAACAGAATCCCTATACAATTCCCAGAAAAGTTTTTGTAGTCATTGACAAGCTTATTCATAAATATGTATGAAGAAGCAAAGGACTTATGATAGCTAAACATTTTTTTAAAAGGAAGAATAAAGTTTGAGGGAGTACTCTACCCAATATTAAGGCTTGCTATATAGCTGCAGTAATCAAGATAGTGTGGTATTGGCAGAGAGATATGCATGTAGATTAGTGGAACATAATAGAGAACCCAGAAATAAACTGATACAAATACACTGAACTGATTTTTGACAAAGGTGTAAAAGCTTCAAAATGGTGCTGGAGCAACTTCTTATCCATAGGCCAAACAAAAAAGGAAGATGTCATTAATAACACATAAAACTACAAGTCTTTTGAAAAGCACAGGAGGAATCTTTGGGATTTAGAGCTAAATGAAGAGTTATTAAATTTGATACCAATTTTTTTAAATTGGATCTCATCAAAATTAAAAACTTTTGGTCTATAAAAACCCTGTAAAGACAATAAAAAGACAAGCTATAGATGGGAGGGAGAAATGTTTTCAAATCACGTATCCTAGAAAGGACTTGTATCTAGAAGATATAATAAACTCTCAAAATTTAACAGTAACAAATGTAAGTAATCTAATTATAAAATGGGCAAAAGACATGCAGAGAAATTTCACCAAAAAAGATACAGAGATTGAAAATAAGCACATGAGATGTTCAACATCATTAACCATAAGTGATATGCAAATTAAAAGGATAATGAGATACCTCTTCACACCTATCACAGTGGCTTGGGGAAAAAAGCATATCACTAAATGTTGGTGAGAATGTAGAGAAACGGGACCACTCGTACCACGCTGGTGGGAATGCCAAATGGTATAGCAACCCCTGAAAATTATCAGTTTCTTAAAAGCAAAACATGTATGTGCCATACAACTGCACTCTTTGGCCTTAATCCTAGAGAAATAAAAATTTATGTTCACACAAAAACCTATACAGGAATATTCATAGTGTCTTTATGCTTAATAGTCAAAAACTATAAACAAACCAAATGTTCTCCCAGGGGTGAGCGATCAAGCTCCGATACACCTATACCAAGGTACACTACTCAGCAATAAAAAAAGGGAATGAACCATTCATACAGGGATGAACCTTAGGGAAATCATTGAGATTGGAGAAAAGCCAATTTCAAAAGGCCACAAACCATGTGATTACATTTATAGAATACTCTTGAAATGACAAAATTATAGAGATTAAACAAAGTAGTGGCCATCGTGTGTGAGGGATAGTTGTTGGGTGGGCGTGGCCACAAAGAGGTAGCAGGCACAGGCTGCACGGTGACATAACTGTGCTTCTTGAATACGGTGGTGGCTGTGCAAATCCGCACATGTGACAAAATTGCACACACACATGCAGTGAGCAAAGACTGGCGGAATTTGAGTAAGCTCTGTGGGTTGCACCAATATTTATTTCCTGGCCTTGGCGTTCTACTACAATCATGAAGATGTCATCATGAGAGAAACAGGTGACAGGTAAAGGCGACCATTCCAAACATGTCTGTTGCAACTCCTTGTAAACCTGTATTTTAAAATACAGTAACAAGAGGTTTTTTTTAAAGGAATGAACTATTGATATGCTCAAAAATATAGATGAATTTCAAAATAATTATACTGAGTAAAAGAAGGCAGACAAAACTGAGTACCTAATCAAGGAGTCATTTAAATAAAATTATAAAATGCAAATTAATCTTAGTGATAGACAGCAGAGCCCAGTGGCCTGGACCGTGGGGGGATGTGGAGCAGGGAAGGCGCCACGAAGGCACATTCTGCGTGGTAACCGATGTGTCCTTCACCTTCACTGTGGTGAAGGCTTCCCAGGCACACACACATGTCCTAACATATCAGCTGTAGACATTACATGTATGCAGTTTGTTGGGTGACAATTATACACCAATAAAACTGTTTCTTTAAAAACTCTCCCAGAGAAGAAATGAAAAGGAATGTCTCACAGCTCCTATATGAGGCTAGTGCAACCTCAATACCAAAATCAAAGAAAGTAAAGAAAGCAAAAATGATAGTTCGGTCTCATGAAATAAATACAGAAAGCCTAAATAAAGTATATTGAGTTGGGTTAATACCAGAACTGTTAAATATTTAAACATTAAGAAACCTACTAATGCATTTTATTTCATCTGAAATGCTTTTGATTATAGCACATCATGATTTAATGTACCATTAAGAAGGAAAAAAACTTTTCCATTAAAAAAAAAACTTTTCCAAACCTATGACAGACTATTGATTGTAAGATACATCGCCATTTCAGAAATGTTAAAACATGTGTCTTAGATGATAAATAGTAATTAAAATAAATTCAAGAAAAATTTAATGCATTATACTTTAACAGAGGAAAATATTTGGATTGTACCAACAGATACTGAAAAAGATTAAATCAAGTTTACCACCTACTATTCATCATTTAAAAACAGGCAATTTTGATGAATAAGAAATAAGAGGAATTTCCTAAGTCGATAAAGAATATCTACCAGGAACACTTAAAATAATGCTGAATTATTAAAAACTTTCCCTTTAACACAGAAGTCATCATAACCACAATAAGTTAGCCAAAAAAACCCAAAAAAGTCAGAGACATTATGACTGTTTACTAAGAAGATCCAAGAAATTTACAGACACTATTTGAACTACTTAGAGCAAATGGTTAGATATAAGATGGATATGCAAAAACTAAAAACATTTCTATTGATTAGCAATAACCAATTAGGACAGGCAACAAAAAAGAAGATTCTAGTCCCAGTAGCAAAGGAAAAAAACCATGTAAGAATAATTCCCAGTCAACACGGCAAGACCTCTGCATGAGAACGACAGCACTCGAAAGGTCTAACAAGGAGCTGGGTAAGTGCAGAATTCTGTCATCCCAGCGCCTGCCAGTACGCGATACTTTCTTTGCACGTGCCAATTCTCTGAAAACTCATCTGAAAACTCAATGTCAATCTAATCTAGATCCTAAGAAGGTTTTCCCTGAAATTTGCCAGCTAATTCTAATACTGATATAGAAATTTAAAGACCCAAGAATAACGAAGATGATTTTTGCAAAAGAATAAAAAGGGGACACAGAAGCTCAGATCTGAGATTCATTATAAAGCAAAGGTAACTGAAGCAACTTACTGCAGGAATGGAATGGAATGGAATAGAATGGAATAAAATAGAGAGGCCAAAGGTAGATCTGCACTTCTGTATCAATGTGACACATGGCCGTGGTGTCATCACAATCAGTGGAAAAGGGGTCTGTCCCACTGGAGGCTACCAGGATGACTGGCAAAGGTCAGACTTCAATCAGGAGAGCAAAACTTTACATTTTTGAAGAAAAATAGGAAAGAATATCTTTAGAATAAACAAGTCACCAAAAGCAAAATATGTGAAAGAAAAAGCCACGTGTTTGACTACAGTAAAGCATAGGTCGTTTGCCCCATTTAGGTAAACTGAGGCAGAGAGAGATTTGTGCAGAGGGTCACTCAGGGAGCACGACCCCAGGGAGCAGGTGAAGGTGAGCAGGTCGACGTCGCAGGGGGAGGTGGCGACGCCCTGAGAACCCAGGCTCCTGGCTGCCAACCCACTGGTTTATATTTTAACACTGACATTTGTTTTTCAAATCCGCAAATGTTGTCCTATATCAACTGAATGAATGAATGAGAAAACCTTAGGTGAAGAATCTGTCACCTCCACCCCATTCACCAGCATCCCAGCCTGGACCACCCGGGAAGAGCCAGGCTGTGAAACCCATGGGGTCAGGGCCTGGCATCTGCTCTGGCGGAAGCGTGAGCACGCCTCCAGGGGTAGTCCTGGAAACCCGCCATGCTGAGGACAGACTTAAGCAAGAACGGATGTCCTGCACGCTAAGTGATCAGTGAGGCCGTGTCTAAGGGACAGGAGCAGCGAAGGGTTGAAGCTCTCGTGTGAGATGGCTAGCCCAGGCCGGCAAAGTCACCGGGACAGCAAGACCCCACTGAGTGCCTGTGCCATTGTGAGGACACACAAGGAGCAATCACCCCAATCCCTGCCCGAGAGGAATGCACAGTCTGGTCGCACCATGTCTCTCAAACAGCACGCATGACATCAGTGTGCAGACTCAATGCATGGAGGGGTGACAGGTAGGGACATGTGCGTGAGAGCCACACAAAAAGGGGAGGGGAAAGAGTGTCTGTAGGCCAGGGTCATAGTTAGTATTAAACCCCAGAAACTCCTCTTAGGGTGAGCACTGTGCTCCCCATTTTGGAGATGGGCAAGTGATGCTGCCCACGGGGGCTAATTAAGGATTCTGGAGTACAAAGGCATGCCCGTCTCCTCCTTCCTCCCAATCCCACCATCCCAGGGAGGGAGGTGGAGCTGGGGGAAATCTAGAAAACTCTAGAAAAGCATCAGGGTCCTTGAAGAGCTCACAGGAGCACTGTATTTGGGAGTCAGAGCCCGGCCTGAGAGGAGACCCTCCCGCATCCTGTGTCTGGGTGGCAGGCCGGCCTGGCCCAGCCGGGAGCAGGAGCGAGCTCTGCCAAGACAGGCCCTGCCCGGACTGAGCGCTGGAAGTGAGGCTGCTGGCAGGTGCGGGTCGCATTTGCAGCTGATGTTCACTCGGCTTGACACAGGGGCTGTCTGAATCAGAGTCTTCCTCCCCAATTAAACTCGCAGTTCTAGCAGTCATGGGCACCACGTTGTTATAACAAACATGCAATTAAGT
The DNA here is from genome assembly GCF_000956105.1 of Propithecus coquereli. Taxonomy (NCBI): domain Eukaryota; kingdom Metazoa; phylum Chordata; class Mammalia; order Primates; family Indriidae; genus Propithecus; species Propithecus coquereli. The sequence goes on along the minus strand of NW_012148697.1, from coordinate 1,019,867 downwards.
TGCTATGTGTCGATGCTAGTTTGTAATGTAAAACAGGATCGTTTATATTGGTAATTCTGGAAGGAAAAAAAAAGAATTCTCCCTGCTCCTAGTTCAGGTCCTTATCTTATTTTTGCACATTTTCTCTTCTCAAATATGATGTGTTTGAATTGCCATTTTCACAGGGAATGAACCTGAGTCATTAAAAAGTTGTTCTCAATCAATGCATCATGCTATGGCTAGGTGGTAGGTACCACCCCCACCCACTACACACCTGGGCTCCTCAGCTGTCAGGCTTGATCCAGCTCTCACCCATGATCCAAAGGACTCCCAGGACCCTGTCCGCACCTCGGGAGGGCCCTGGCAGAGAGCTCTGGCGTCGCCTCCACACACACACACAGGGAAGAAAAGGAGCCCCTCTCTCCTGCTGGCCCAGCCCGCCCCTGCAACCCCAGCCCTGTGCTTGAATGATGCGATGGCGGGGCCACTCTGAACTGCTGCCAAGTGGCCCGAGTAGGCAACTAGATCAGAAATCACCGTGTCCTGGCCAGGACTCAGCTGGGGGCAGGGGACAGGAGAGGGTTGCCCAGATTAGAGAAGACCTGTTGTGAGGATTTGTGAAATGACTGTTGAACCAAGGCAGCGTTTAGGCCACCGATGGAAAGGAGGTCTTCTGAAGAAAGTGCTGGCCCCAGGGAAGGAAAACGTGGAAGATCCACAGAAACAGACAGGACAGACATGGCCGAGCCCTGGGCAGGGTGGTCAGGTGAGCACGTGTCCCTGTGTGGTGGACGGTGGAGAGTGGGGACCCTGGAGAGACCAGGGAGCTGGGAGAATTAGTGGTGCTGCTTCAGTCCGGTGGGTCACTCTAGAGTGACCTAAATATCTGTTCGTCACTCCTGAAACAAAACACTTGAGCGTGTGCAGGTGCACACACACACGCCAGGAAGCCACTGTTCCAGGCCTTGGAGAGCCATGCACGAGTTGCTGAAGACCCTGCAGGGGAGGAAGATGAGAGGCTTCCCTCCCAGCCACGGGTCAACGCCACGCGCGCGACCACTTCCCTTCAGCCACTTCTGCTGCCTGGAGCCCTGTGCTCCCCCTCTGCTGGCGAAGAAGCTGGCTCACGCCCCGGACCCGCAGCTCCAGCCTGAGCCTTGCTGCCACCCTCCGTGGGCTTATCAAAGGCTCCTGCCGGCTGGAAGAGCCACGCCAGCTGCTGAGACCAGACCATGTGTCCGCCCATCCGAGACACCAGCCAGTGCTGGGCCTCGCCTCTGTCGGGTCAGAACAGTGGGGCGAAGCCGTCGTAAGTGCAGCAGCTGCAGACAGGCTCCAAGCTGGAACTTCAGAGTCACTCTGCCGAGTGGAGTGGCCTGGGAGGATGACCATGGGGGAGCTCAGTAAGGCATTCTGCAGACAAGCCCCGAAATGCTTACAAAATTACAGGCAGATCACGCAACGCCTGAACCTGCTTCGCGGCTACTGAATGGGGACATCCACAGCGCCTGCCAACACCAAGGGAGCAGGAGGCACAGAACGCACAGTGTAAGAAAAACCACACGGTGACACGGGGGCGGGGAGGCGCCAGGGTCAGGTTCGCTGGCTACGCCCAGAGGCCCAGCCCACACGGGACCCGTGACACTTGTGGCCCCTCCCTGAAATGCACCCCCTTGGAGCTTCCTGAATGCACCCCTTGGGTGTGCCCAGCCGTGTCAGTCTGCTCCAGCTGCCACAACAACGGAGAGCTATTTTCTCACGCGCTGGAGGCTGGAGGTCCAAGACCAAGGCACTGGCAGGGCGGGTCTCTCCTGAGGCTCCCACACTGGCGTGTAGATGGCCGTCTCCTCGCCAAGTCCTCACGGGGCCTCTCCCCCGAGGGTGCCACCCTGCTGTCCCCTCCTCTCTCAGAGGGACTGCAGTCATCCTGGGTCAGGGCTCACCCCAACAGCCTTGTTTTAACTTAGTCACCTCTTCAATGACCCATCTCCAAATACAGTCATATTTTGAGGCACTGGGGGTTATGGCTTCAACATTTGACTTGGGGGACACAATTTAGCCATGACACCACCCTACGGACCACCTGTGCTCAGCTCTGAACAGAGGGTGGGGTGGGAGGCACTCTCTCTGCCTACCCCCCCGTGAGTCCATCCAGTGTGCGGCCCCCAATCCCATCTTTAGGTCATGCATGTGGAGGGCGGGGTGCAGGGCAGCTTGGGAGGGGCAGGTCACAAAGGGACGGAGGGGATAACTGTGGCTGCATGGCGTGGCATACATCAAGGTGGAGGCCCCAGACAGGGACGCTCAGCTGCAGCTGCTCCTCCCTCGGAGCTGCGCGAGGTGGCCGCCTTTGTAGGGGTCAAAAGCCACAGGCTGAATTGTCTTGATCAGAGAGAAGCATCAGCAGGTCTCTTGCTGTGCTGCTCTGTGCCCGGCAGCCTGGCTGTGGGCACAGGCAGGTTCGGTGCCTCCATGGGGACCTGAAGGGACAGCTGTGTCAGGGAGGACAGCATGAGATAGTCACTGTGCGCTGAAGCGTGGTAGCAACTTTGCCCAGATCAGTACGAAACGAGAGGTGACAGTGTGGTGTCACACCCACAGCCCCTCCCGCACTAATGCGTTGGCGGCCCGGCTGTGAGGAGCCAGCAGCCCCTTCCCTGAAGTCGGTGTAGGACCCATCCAGTCCCCATGCTTACTGCTGGGTGCTCTTTTTACATTCATGGGTGTCCCCTTCAGACGCGCAGGAAGCTCTCTTTGCCTAGTGGGAAAAGGCTCATTTGCTTCCTGAGACGACTGGGGCAGCTGCAGCCGAGATCGCACTGGCGAGCCCGAGTTTGAGGCAACGACCAGCAGAGCAGGGGGAGGCCTCTGCAAGGCCTCGGGGAGGCGCTGTCTGAGGCCGCCTTGGAGAACCCATCGCCTCCAGAACCCAGAGGGCTCTAGGGCCAAATGAGCCCCTGCTGGGGGACAGCCACCCAGGAGAGGGTTCTGCAGCTCCTCCAGAGCTGCTCTCAGAGACTTTTCAGGAGTCCCTGGAAGCCACTGCTCTGTTGCAATACCCAGGGTCATCCACACACCTGAACACTCATCCCTGCGGCCCAGGGAGCCCACTCTGCTAAGGAAGCGTTTTTTTTTTTGTTTTTTTTTTGAGACAGAGTCTCACTCTGTTGCCCTGGCTAGAGTGAGTGCCGTGGCGTCATCCTAGCTCACAGCAACCTCCAACTCCTGGGCTCAAGCGATCCTCCTGCCTCAGCCTCCTGAGTAGCTGGGACTACAGGCATGCGCCACCATGCCCGGCTAATTTTTTCTATATATTTTTAGTTGTCTGATTAATTTCTTTCTATTTTTAGTAGAGACGGGGTCTCGCTCTTGCTCAGGCTGGTCTCAAACTCCTGAGCTCAAACAATCCGCCCGCCTCAGCCTCCCAGAGAGCTAGGATTACAGGCGTGAGCCACCGCGCCCGGCTAAGGAAGCGTTTTATGAGAAAGGTCTTCCTTCATCGGAGCCCTTAACTGCCACGCACTGATGCGTGTGAGTGTGCGTGCATGTGCACGGTTAATGGGCAGCACAACGTGAAACGTGCGTACCCTCGGCCCAGCCATTCCACAGGAATCTGCCCTTCGGAACACCGGCACAAACGTATAAAATGAAAGTGTGCTGTGCTCACTGGCAATAATGCAATTATTGCATTACTCACAATGCGCTGGGGCTACTCAAGCAGGACCCAAACGACCGTTGGGCAGGGTGTCGTGGCGATCCCTGAGTCAAGTGGCAGATTGGACGTGAAACCTCAAAGGCAATTCCAATACAACTGCTCGCGTTGCTCAGCTGCAGGAAGGGAGGGTGCAGAGCCTCTGGTCTCCCTGTCTGTCTTCTCTTCTCAGTTGTTTCCCCACCTCTACCTCACTGGCATGGGCTCCAGCTCTCCCACAAACTGGCAGAGCGAGAACTCACTCCTTATCGTGGGGAGGCACCAGGCCACTCATGAGGCATCTGCCCGTGAGCCAAAAACCTCTCACCAGGCCCCACCTCCAACACTGGGGTCCCATTTCAACACGCGAGGTATCAAGAGCTGCTGTTTAAAAGCACCTGGCGCCCCCCCCACCGCTCGTCCTCTCCCCATGGAACAAGCCTGTTCCCTTCACCCACCTTCTCCCTGAAACCCTCACCAGCAGCAGAGGCTAGAGCCAAGCTCCTTGCACAGCCTGCAGGATCCTGAGCCAAACAAGCCTCTTTTCTTTATAAATTACCCAACCTCAAGTATTCCTTTGTACCAGCAAGGAAGAAACTAAGACAGCAGATAACACACAATGGCAGGGAGGTCTTTGGAGGAAGTGGAGCCAGCAGGTGGCAGGGCCTCCAGTCTCTTTCCAGAGCAGCAGGTCTCTGGCGAAGGTCAGGCCGAGGTCAACCCTGCACAGCCAAGGCTGAAATACACATGAAATGCACATGGGAGGGAGGCCAGAGCTCCCCAAGCCAGTGCAATGCCCAGAAGGAAGAGAATGAAGAGAAAAAGAAGGCAGAGCTCCAAGGAGAAGCTCCCATCCCTGCAGGCTCACACAGAGCTGCTGATGACAGTGAGAAAAATGGATAGACCACCTACTCACCGATTTTTTGCAGATGAGCATTTACCCCCTCCTTTGCCAGATATTTAATTCAAACCAAAAGATCTCGCCTCCTCTATGGGCATCTGGGATGGTGTGTTCAAGCAGAAAGAGCAATCTACTAATTCTTCTCTGTGCATTTGTGAAAGCTGAAGATAGCAGGATGAAGTCACTCTTGTCAGATGCAGACAAAATAGGGCCAAGAAAGCACAAAAGAGGGGCTCATGCGTGCACGCCCGAGATATGAACTGTCCCCAGGACCGTCTAAAACACCACAAGAAATCCCCCTCCACATCCTTCACCCATCCCTGCTTTACACGGCTTGCACGTTTGCACATACATGTGTATTTCTGTAAGTTTTATCACTAGACATTCTTTAGGATCACAGTAATCAGACACAATGCTCTCGAAGGACTGCTTCCTTGTGTTCTCTTCGGCAGCACATATACTCAAAGGAGCACTTGCCCAGGAACGGCACCTGCACCGGTGAACTGATGCCAACTCTGGCCTTGGGCCACCAGAACCAAGCAACGCGCTTGCAAGCAGCCTACAGGAACTTCTCCCTTTTTGCCAATAAAAGCTTCCTCTTACCTTCCCCTCACCACATGCACCTAGAGCTTGCCATAGTGCATTCCAGATTATCATCTTAATTTCTATTCCCAAATAAATTCAACATATTTGAAAATATTTTTTTCTGATGTCCTTTTTTTTAAGTTGACTCCTTCAACTGACATTTGCTGAGTTCCTGTGTATGCCACAGACACACCAGTGAGCATCGCTCCCTCAGAGTGCTCACTGCTGGAGTAGGTGAGCACCTTTCATTCGAAAGATCGAACGAGGAAATACAGCAGCAGGGTAAGGTGTGCTCAGGAGCAGGGCAGAGACAGGTCAGGCGCTTTGGAAGAAGCAAAGAGGGGCACCTACCCAGTCAGAGGAGAGTGGCCATTCTTGGAAGTAACGACAGCCAAGCCAGGCCCCAAAGGAAGAGGAGTGAGCTTGGCTGGGCACAAGGGCCGGACCAGAAGCAACGGGGAGTCTGCCAATGCTCTGCAGGCGCACAGCAGAGGGACAGGTTGTGGACACGAACCCAGGCAGAAAAAGCGTGGGTGCTCGTGAAGCCTTAGCACGTATGTGTGGTGCGGCCTCAGTTGTGAGCAGGGACAGCAACAGGCAGAGACCCGGACAGGGCGCGGCAGGCGTCCTGGGCATTTTACCAAGGGCAGTGCAGGGTTAGGTTCATACTCTCTCTTTAACAGTCCTCCCTGCATGTTTGTTTATTTTGTCCTGAGGAGTCCTGAGTACACCTGCCAGACCAGGAGGATCAAGCCTTGCTGAGGATATATTTCTAAGGGTTTCCTGAGAGGGTGTGTGAGGCCAGGGCCAGCCTGGCTCCCCTGTGGTTTCATCATGTAGATGACGGTTTGCTCCCAGGCATGCTGAAGCAAGGTCTTGAAACCACTGCTGGATTTCTCAGGATGGGTTTTTGCATTAATAGCCATTTTGCATCCACGTTCAGCCTCTGGGTTTCTTCTGCCATCCCCGTGGGGACTTTAGGAAGGGGGTGGGGGGAGGAGACAGGAGCTCTGCAAAGCAGCTGAGGCTTCAGCTTAGTGTAGCACAGAAGGCAGTTAGCTCCCAGAGCCCCCTGTTATTCATGGGGTTTCTTGATGCAAACTGGCTGGGAACAAGGATTGGTATTTGCCTGAAGCTGTTTTGAGGTTGGGCATATACAAGTCTCCTAGCACTAGGGTCGGGGGCAAAGGGATCTGTTTCCCGGTAAACCTCATTCTAGGGTTAGGAACAGACGTGCTCTCAGCTGCTGGGCGGTCCTTGGCTTCCTCGGTGTGACTCCAAGAACAGTCAGCACAAGCCCGGAGGCACCACAGAGGCAGGCAGAGCCCATGGCTGGAGGAGACATCACTGCCTCCTCATGCCTCTGCACGGGCTCTGGGTTTGCCCTGCGTGGCCGTCCCAGTTGCTGTGGACGGACTGTGGTCTTGTCCTGGCCACAGAGCTCTGAGTGTGCGTTCTCCACAGCCTGTGTGTTCGGAGTAGCACATAACTCCCCGGAGCACATGCCCCATGGGGACGGGGTGACCCAGGTGCTCCTGTGCACCCCACACCAGGAGATGCAGGAGAACGAAGCCGTGGGACGATACTGGGACCCTTCCCACCAGCAACGGGGAACAGGAAGGCACCAAACACTCTCCCTGCTCACTCAGTGCCACACGCAGGATGGGCACCCGAGTACCAATGACAGTTAACACGTGAGACGCCCTGTGGGCAGCGCATAAACCTTCCTCATCGACTTACTTGCTGGTGCGCCCATTTCACAGGTGAGGGTGGTGAGGCCCCTGCCAGACCTTTCCTGCATGGACTTAGTGCTCCTGACAGGGATTCCGACCTGACTGCTGGCCCTCGTCTAGTTTGGCCATATTTTAGGGCTCTGCTTAGAGCTGCCAGATAAAATACAGGCAACCCGCTTAAGTGAACAGCCATTTTTGGGGGGAGGGTATATATGTTTGTTTCCTGTTAATGTCACAAATCACCACAAATTTGGTGGCTTAAAGCAACACACAATTACTATCTCACAGTTCTGGAGGTCAGGATCTGAAATGGGTGCCCGCGGGCCAACGTCAAGGTGGGCCCGCGCTCCCTGCACCCGGCCGCTGCCACGCAGGAGGTTCCTTCGGACTCCTCGGGGCCCTCCCAGACGATCCAGGGTGATATTCTCAACACAGGCTGATGCGAAACCGTAATTCCCCTCCGCCATGGGAGGAAGCATACGCGCAGGTTCCAGCGACTAGGATTAGGGGTGTCTTTGGGGGGTTTACTCCGCCTACCACAGTAAGTATGTCCCAGACACTGCGCGGGACATAATTATACAGGAATTTACCCTTTGCTGAGCTGAAATTCCAGGTGAACTGGGCCTGCGTATTTCCCTTGCTTACCTGCGGCGCTCTCTGACCGCAGGGCCGGGTTTCTCCCAGTCCTCTCCTAGGGCAGGGCGGGCCGTGGCCAGGCCTCCTCCCCGCCAGGCCTCCGGCTTTCTGCTTTCGGGGCCGCGCCCCTCTGCGGTTGGAGCCTCCGCAGCCTTCCTGCCTCATCCCGCACAGCACGCCCGGGGAGGCCAGGAAGCAGCAGCGCCCCGCACCCACCTTTCCCGGAGAGACGTGCTCAGAAACGGTCCCGGTCAGACCGGGCAGGGGCACCAAAGGGACGGCCTGCGAGGGTGGGCGCGGGGACGGCGGCCTGCGCCAGGCCCAGAGCTCGCGGGGCCGGGAGGGCCGCGTGGGGTCGGCTGCGCCGAGCTGGGGGCAGGACCAGGAGCCGCCGGGACCGGCGACGACGCGGGGCGGCGCACGTGCAGGGAGGAGGCCGGGGGAAGGGACGGAGGAGGCGGAGAGCTCCAGAGGAGCCCAGACAGACTGGGCAGGGCTGGGGGCAGGAGACTCCGCCCCAGCTGCACGTGGCGGGGCGGGCGAGGAACAGGTGTCGGTCTGGGAGCGTCGCTGCTGGACGCTGCAGGACGAGGGAAGGCTCAGGAGAAGCGTGAGCGGTTTTACCTGTAAAGGCTGATGGGAGGAGTCCTGAGCCGCCCACGGGAGGTGCCCGGAGGTGGAGACACGTGGGAGAGAAAGAAGGCTTCATGCACATTTTTTGATTCAGTTGACATTGAATTGAATTAGTTCAGGAAGTAGAGGAAACGTTATCTTTGGGCCAAAAATCCCAGCTTGGGCATGGATGAGGCAGGCAGTTCCTAGAGAGGTACCAGCGTCCGGAGGTCGTGCGTCCAGCCCAATTCTGAGCGACCTGGCCTGGGGAGCCACCCGCAGCACCAAGCCAGAGTGACAAAGACACAGCAGGGGTAGCAGAGCAGAGGAAGGATCAGAGTGGGACCAAGCAGCGCTGGCGCTGAGACAAGGAAGAGCTGTCCCGCGGAGCTGGGCACCTCAGCGCTGGGGCACGCTGCCGCCCCTGCGGCCACGTGGGGGACCCGTGCCCCCCAGGCCAGATGCAAGTCAGAGGGCCCCTGCTCTCTGTCTCTAAGCACAGATTCCATTTCCACACTTCCTTCAAGGTTCAACAGTTTTAGTTTGATGTGGGTTAGGGAATCAGGCAACGGACGCTGTTAGAATCACATTAAAAACAAAAACAAATAGACTGCGGCAGAAGGAGGATATTCTGTGACTGGCGAGTAAAACACTTGAAATACAGGCGTGGTGCTGTCACGCCTCCTGCCGCGAGAGCTTTTGCCACAGTCCTGATCTTTACGTTTGCTAAACACCTGAGTAGATCATGCGACATCCGAATACATATGACATGTTTAGCCTTTTGGGCCATAGTCTAGGCTCCCCAAAAGACCACTAGAAAACCGCTGATTGAGCAAAGCTAAGTTTATTAAATTACTGCAGTAAGGGAGAACACCATCTTGACAGAGTTCTAGTAGCATCTCAGAAAGACGAGCCCGGGAGGCTATTTGTAGGATTGTAGAGTATGAGCCAGATTATTTAAGGCAGGCCTTGAGAGCAAAGGGAATGTGGGGCACTGGAAGGTTTTTTTCATAGCAGATTTGGATCCATGTGCACAGACAGGCAAGGGACTTGAAGTGAGCGTGGATGTATCAAGCGGTTAGTTTCAGTAAGGAAGCTGTTTTACCTGCTCCTGGTCTTGTTCAACTTGTTCCGCTTCCAGGAACAAGTGCTTTCCAAAGCAAAGAAGCTAACTTAGTTTTGCCTGGTCCGATATTGTTTAGCACAGGCAACAGGAAAGATGTTGATTACAGTTCTCAGATACCGTATCTAACTTCCTGAGAACTGTTCTTAAAAAAAAATGACAATGAGATAATAAGTAAGAATGTTTTGAAAAGCAAAATGCATTTTCCCAGGTAATACACCTGTACTATTGAAAGGCCTTCACAACCACCCTGTGGGCTAGGCAAGGCTGATATTCTGCACTTTGTTGATTTGGTCCTTTCATTGGCCAAAGAAGCCAGGTAGACTTGGGTTCAGCTGTCAAAGGTCATGCATGAGGTAAGGACAAAGCCAGTGCTGAAGTTGAGGTGTGCTGATTTCAAATCCCAGGTGCCTCCAGCCACGCACCGCTTTGTGCAAGTGCTATCTCTTGAATAAATCACATTTTCACAAAATCAAGATGATGGCTTATTACAATGCCAGAGGCTAATGATAAGAGATAAAATGAGAGCACAGTCTCTGTCTCAAGCAGGGAGGAATCCAGGGGAGACAAAACAGTTACAGTAAAATGTGATGTGTTCAATGGGAGTTTCCCAGACAGGGTGTGTGTCCACTTGAGATTTTGTTTCTTTTGTGTTTCTTTTTGGAGGGATGGCATGGTTGTGGGAGCAAGCAGAAAGGAGGAGTAGGGAAGCTTAGTAGAGGTTTCAGCTGGAGTGGAGTCTCGAAGGATGCCTGGAGTTCTGCACATAAAGAAGGAAAGCCGTGGGTGCTGCGGTGGAGCGTGCTGGCATGTTCGGTGCTGCAGGCAGCTCAGGAGTGATCTGGTTCACTGCTGTAGATAAAGGTCCCCAGTCAAGTCCCCACCTGTGCAGGGCAGCACATGCTAGTCCCTTTGCCAGGAATGTGACCTATTCCCCTCATGTCCGGGAGACTAGAGGGTGATTCCATGCAGGTGAGTCATGGTGTCATTGCTGAAGGACCGCAGAGCCATAGTGTATGACACCGAGAGCAAAGCGGTGTTTGGGTATCATGTTTACCGTGAGGTTTAGAGGGAGAAGCTGGCCTTAGCCTGGCTTCAGCTTAATGTTTGAACAGTCAGCACATTGCAGGAGAAGAGAAAGTTTAAAACCTAAGATTTAGCACAGAGGGAGGGATGAAGGTGAGAGCAGCCTCCCCCCTTGGGGAGGAGGATTGAGTGCAGTGGCCATAGGAATGGGGGCAGAGGCTGCAGCCACGTTGTGTGCTCACCCCAGCCGGCCCTGGCTCCTGCTAAGTGTTCGCATGTTTCATGCATACATCACAGAATCAAAATGACGTTCCCTCAAAGTGCGTGCTGCTTCAGGCATGCTAAATGCTCTACTGCACTCCGCATGCATAATTCATGTGCCATTTACAGGACCCAGCACTCTGGAGCAGAACAGCATGCCAATGAAGCTGCATGGGATGCTGCTTGCCTGGGCTTCACTGATTTCAGAGATGCTCACGTGGAATTAGAGCAGCTCTTTAGAATGCGGCCTCTCCCAGTGGGCTCTGAGAAGGAAGTGCAGGAGGGGGTGATGGGCAAGCACATTCTAGAAAGCCCTGCTGAGAAACTTGCCTGTAAAAGTTTGCCAGCATGAAATGTGCTTATATGAGAGAGGAGGCAGGAAAAGAGGAGGAAAAGGAGAACTAAGAGAAAAGGAGAAAACTGAATCACCCTGATCTTTTGTTTCTTGATGTGTAAGGGCTGAGTCTCAGACTAAATTTCTTCTCCTGGGGTGACCAAAGAATGGAACAGCTAATAATACCAACAGTCCCATCGACTGTGTTTCTATCTTCTGTGAAGTACAATATCAGTCCTTCAAGGTAAGTAGAGATTGTACTAGTTTATACATGGAATTGCAAATGCTACGAAAGATCAAATAACTTGTCCACAGCAGAAATTCCAGGCCTCATACGCAATGCACTGGGTTCGCAGGAAAGGGGCTTGACTCCTTTTCTCCCCTGGTTTTTGATCCAAGGCATGTGCATGTGCTTGTCCCATTGCACTTCTCGAAGCCCAAGTGGGTGTGACAGGAACCTGTGACAAGGGCATCCGGCAGAGAGTCTGACCCACTGCCCACTCACCGTCAGAATCAGCAGAGGTTCTAACAGCAAGAGCAAGACCCAGGGTTTTGGGGTGTGATTTATTACTGGTTTGTCGTCCCTGAAGCATGCCTAAACAATCTCCAGTTTTTCAGAAACTCCATGACTGAATTTACTGAGCTATAAAATCTAAGCTTTTTAACTTAGTTTAAAATTTAGTTCAAACCCTGACTACTTTGTTTAAAACACATATATGTTTTTGAGATGTTTGATGAATTCTAGAGGTTAAGATTTTATGCCTGACAGGCCAGAAAATATTGCCTCTAATAAAATAGAAAGCCTCCTTAAAAATTGCACCCCCGGAGCAGAGTCTATCAGTCAGCGTTAAAGCACCCAAGGAGCTGGGCTCTCGGTAGTAGCTGAGCACGTGGCTCTCAAAACGTGGTCCCTGGACCAGCAACGTGAGCATCATCTGAAATATCAGGTGCCAGAAATGCAGATTCCCTGGCCCCACCCCAGACCTGACCTTGGGTTTTAACAAGCCCTCCAGGTGATTGTGGCGCTGCTGGAGCGTGAGAACCTCTGCTCTAAGCCAACTATGACGCATCCCATTTTTACCTATACACCCCAACCTTTGATTCAGGAAATCTTAACCATCACCTCATCAGCATCACCATCATGCGAACCACGTGCCACTTGCTGTTCTAAGCTCTCTGTACAAGGTATTTTGTTTAATGTTTAAAAATACGTTCTGAAACATTTCAGTTTTACAGATGATAGAATTGACTGTTAAGGAAGTTAAAGAGAGTGCGCAGGTTCACAGGAAATGGTGAGAGCCAGGTTTCTGGGCTGCATTATCTAATTTGGCGCCTGTGACTGTACTACCACACTGAAAGTGACACGTGAAGAGGCCCATTTAAAGAAGAGGCCCTCATTGGTGAAGCAGCACACAGAGGGCCAGGCCAGCAGTGAGAACCTGGGAAGTCTGGGATGGTTTTTTCTCCAAATTTTTATTAGATAACACAAAATTTACTATTTTGACCATTTTCAAGTGTTCAATTCAGTGGCATTAAGTAGATTCACAATATTGTGCAAACATCACCACTATCCATTTCCAGAACCTTTCTTCATCACCCTAAATAGAATCTGTGCCCACCAAACAAGAACTCCCTGTTCCCCTCCTCCATCCCCTGGAAACCTCTATTTCCCTTTGCCTCTATGAACTTGCCTGTTCTGGTCTCTACCTCATGTCTGTGGACAAATACAATTGGTCATCCTTTTGGATCTTGCTTATTTTACTTAGCACCAGGTTCTCAACGTTCATCCATGTTGTAGCATGTATTGGTATTTCATTTCTTTTTTTTTTTTTTTTTTTTGAGACAGAGTCTGGCTTTGTTGCCCTGGCTAGAGTGCCGTGGCGTCAGCTTAGCTCACAGCAACCTCAAATTCCTGGGCTCAAGCGATCCTCCTGCCTCAGCCTCCCAAGTAGCTAGGACTACAGGCATGCACCACCATGCCCAGCTAATTTTTTCTATATATATACGTTTTTAGTTGTCCAGATAATTTCTTTCTATTTTTAGTAGAGACGGGGTCTCACTCTTGCTCAGACTGGTCTTGAACTCCTGACCTTGAGCGATCCACCCGCCTCGGGCCTCCCAGAGTGCTAGGATTACAGGCGTGAGCCACCACGCCCAGCCGGTATTTCATTTCTTTAAGACTGAATAATATATATATACCACATTTTGTTATGCATGTTGTTGGGCATTTTGGTTCTTTCTGCCTTTTGGCTATTGTGAATGATGTACACATGAACATTTGTGTATCAGTGTATCAGTGTTTAGTGGAGATTCAGCTTTCAATTATTTTGGGTATACACCTAGCAGTGGGCATGCTGGATCATATGGTAATTCTATGTTCAACATTTTGAGGAACAGCGAAACGGTTTTCCACAGCAGCTGCACCATTTTATATTCCCATCAGAAATCCGCCAGGGTTCAGATTTCTCCTGCACTTATTGCTTTCTTTTTTAAAAAAACTTTTAAACCCTCCTAACTAGTGTGAAGTGGTATCTCATTGAAGTTTTGATTTACATTTTCTTAATGACTAGTGATACTGAGCATATTTTCATGTGCTTATTGTCTGTTTGGAGAAATATCAATTCAAGTTCTTTGCCCATTTTGTATTGGGTTGTTTTTGTGTGTGGTTGAGTTGTAGGAGTCCATTATATATTCTAGATATTAATCGTTTGTTAGATATATGATTTGAAAATATTTTCCCATTATGTGGATTGTCTACTCACCCTTCTGATAGTGTTGTTTGATGTACAACAGGTTTTAATTTTGGTGAAGTCCAACTTATCTATTGTTTCTTCTGTTGCCTGTGCTTTTGGCACAGAGATCATTGCCAAATCCAATGTCATGGAGATTTTTCCCTTATGTTTTCTTCAAAGAGTTTTAAAGTTTTAGCTCTTATTTTTAGGTATTTACTCCATTTTGAGTTAATTTTAAATTTTTGTGTATGGTGTAAGCAGAGGGTCCAGCATCATATTTTGTGTGAGGATACCCAGTCTTCCCAGCTCCGTTTGCTGATAAGACTATTCTTTCCCCATTGAAGGGTTTTGGTGCCCTTGTTGAAAAACAATTGACCAATATTGACCCAGGGTTTATTCTTGGCCTCTATTCTATATGTCTGTACCTGTACCAGTGCACCACATCACAGGTTGAGTATTCCTTATCTGAAATGCCTGGGATCAGAAGTGTTTTGAAATTTGGATTTTTTCAAATTTTGGAATGTTTGCATTATATTTACTGGTTGAGCATCCTAAATCTGAAAATCCAGAATCCAAAATGTTCCAATGAACATTTCCTTTGAGCATCATGTCAGTGCTCAAAAAGTTTTGGATTTGGGCTTTTTGGATTTGGGATGCTCAACCTGTATCATGTAAACAGATGCTGGATGGTGGGAGCTAAGTTCGTTACTGTTAGTGTGGGAGATGTCACAATGGGAGAAAGCTAGAATAATGAGTACAGTGATGGAGCAGAGTTGAAGGCATGAGTGTGAACTCTTGTTGATGTTAGTGCAGAAGCAGATGGACACATTTAGAAATATTTGTATATTTGTAGATATGTGTATAGGTTGGTCAGTATTCATATACGTACTTCCTTGCTCTGATAACTGAGAAGACCTGGAAGCAGTGGCATGCAGTAACAGTGCGCACACCCAGGGACCAGCCCTTGGTTTCTACCAGGAATCCTTAAAGAAATGGCTGCTTCTAAGACGAAGCAGGAAACACACAAGATGAGCCTGGGTCATCTTGTAGTGACAGAAAGTAAGGAAATCCAAAAAAAAAGAAAAAAAATGAAGTCTAATGATGGGCTGTGTCAAAGAGACCCATGAGACAATTGAAAGAGCTGTGAGTGGTCAAAGCTGGAACAATTTGAGCAAGAAAGTAAATAAAGTAGTATTGGATTATGACCTGAAGGATAAAGTAAATATCCAAGAATCCATATGATATAAATACATTATGCAACAAACAAATAAATAGATGTGAAACAATAGACAAGTCTCTCATTCATAATAATTCCAAATAATTTATGTGAATACTTCTGCTCAAAGCAATGGAATATCAGTCCCTACCCTGTGGATAGGGACTTCCTTCCAAAGAGCAACAGTGTGGAAATGAGGAAATAAGAGTAACTTACAGTGGAGAATCCTGACAACACTACCTCAACCAGGTGATAAGGTCAACATGAACAATGATAAGTCATGCTGACAGCATTTATCCTTGATATGACACAATGAGAACTGCACTTTTGTGATTTTCCTCACAACAATCCAGAACCCAGTCTAATGGTGAAAAGGGCATCAAACAAACTTCAGGTAGGAAAACAGCCTGTTCCCTGGCAAGAGTGACACCATCAAGAAGCAACATCACCATGAGGACCTGTGTTTGAGCCCCACACACTAAGGTGTTCTGCAGCAAGTTCTTTAAACAGTGCCTGTAGCTTAGACGACCCCTCATAAAGATGCTCATCTAAGCTCCCTCGTGGTCATAGCGTTGGCAAGAAAGTCTGAAGACACAGGCAGCTGCCCATGCTTCACCCCGAAAGCTTGCTGTCTGAAGGACACTTTCCGGAGGGTGGGTGTGGGGACCCACCGTCTCACAGCCACCCGAGACATCGCTTCTCTTTGTAAGTCCCTAATAAGTGTTTCTTTCTAAGAAATTGGATTTGTAAGTTTCTTTCTTCAGCCTCTCAGCCCCAGCTCCCTCGGCCTTTTGGGGGTAAGTTTGCATATACCCGCTCACCACAGAACGTCACAATTGGAGGATATTCTGTACTAAAGAAACCTGATCAGTATTCCCCAAAACTGTCAAGGTCGTCACAAACAAGAAAAGTATGAGAAATCCTCACAGCCAAGAGGAGCCCAAGGAGACGTGACAACTAACCTTTTTTCTTGATTGAGATTCTAGAACAGAAAGAGGACATTAGGTAAAAACTAAAAAAAAAAAAAAAAAAAAAGTGAATAAAGTATGGATTTTGGTTAATGATAATGATATATCAATATTGAATTATTTATTGTGACAAACATACCACATTAATGTAAGATGTTAATAACAAGGCCATCTGGGTATGGAATGTATGGAAATTTTGCAACTTTTCTATAAATCTGAAGTTATTATAATGTAAAAAAGTTTACTTAAATAAATACTTCTGTACGCATTTTGTTACATGCACAACATATTCCAGATTGAAAGATGGAGGCAGGTAAAAACCAGCAGTAACTATAAGAATCTGGGAATAAATAGAATTTCCCAGTATTGTGGCTCCTCCTCTTCTCCCCTTTGCCGCAGATCTGCTGTCATTGCCACCTGTCCAGCACTCACTGTTGTATGCCATACACAGGTAGGTGGAATGGTAATTATTCCTTCATCCTGTTTGCTGCCACTGAAATATCTGATTTTCATTTTAAATACATCATCCTAGAGCATCTCAGGCGATTGTGATTGTAGGCGAGGCTGACACAGGTGTGTGGGAGCTAGGTGTCCTGATGATATTCTGGGGACAGCGACTGGTCTTACAGGGTGTCCTGGGTCAGGTCAAGCTCAGGGGTTCTGAGGAAGTATCCTCACCTTGTAAAGAAGTGAAGGATGGATATGGTCCTGGTCTCACTGCTTTATCTTGCCAGCTCCACCAAAGGCGAGAGGATAGAGGCAGCTCACAGGAAAGCCACTGGCACAAGATGTTCAGTGCTTCCCCTAGATTCCAGTGAGCCTCTTCCAAATGCGGTAAATCTGAGCCCTACGAGTGAGACGCCCAGGACAGATATAAAATACCATAATTTTTTCTGGTCTAAAGTACATTTTTCATTCAATCATCTCTTTAACCTTAATAATGTAAAGACCCTAAGGGGATTTCTAGACATAAATGTTTCATCATCAAAATTTTAGGAGAAATACAACAGGTTCCAATTCCACTGGTGGAAGCATCTAACCCTGAGAAATAGCTTCATCTCTGCCTCGGCTGTTCTCAAACAGTCAGCTCCTTCCTCCCGCACTTCCTTTGTGTGTGTGTCTGTGTCAGCGCAGTCTCCCCCCATCAGACGGAGTCGGAGAGTTCAGTGCCTTGAGGACTGATGTATTCGCATGTGGATTCCCGCTTGAGGCTCTGAGTGTGGCTGCCGACTGTTCAGGCAGAGTAAGTTAAGTCCTCCCGCCTCTCAGGAGCTGGAGCCTGATGCTAAGCGATGAAGAGTTCATCGATCATGACCTGTGGGCTGTCAGGCAGCTCTACAAGGTGCAAATAGCTTTGCGCCAGATTGACTTCTTCAGTGCATATGCTGTTTTTGGCATCCCTGATCCTGTGGCAGAGAGATCTGCAGAGCATCTCATTTCAGACACTGCTGCAGGATGAGACCATGTGACATTCCCAGGGAGAGCAGACCCATCGAGCCACAGTCTGGGCACACAAAAAGTCCCTGTTCTCCTCGAGCTTGATGGGAAGGCAGAGTTATTGTGGAATCAGACCATACATCAGGAGGCTGACATTCCCAATGTCAGCATCCTGAGGAACAATTCCTACTCTGTAGCCAAAGAAATGATGCCATTAGCCCTGTCTTGGAAAGGGGACATTTTTAAGGCTTTGCCCAAATGCACGGTGGAGCTGTCTTGCCGCTGTGCCCCTTGATTGGTTCACCCTCCTTCACGCCAGGCGGGACTCTCTCCTCCGTGAGTTATCAGGGAGGACGGAGCACTCAAGGTGCTTTTGAACCACACTTGCTATGTTATTGCTGTCCCTGAGGAGTAGCATTAGCAGGAAAGTCGCCTTCCAAAAGAGACATCATCCTCCTCTTAGTGTGAAAGCTTCGCTGCTGCCATCAGCAGTATCATCTAACACAATGGCTTCTCTTTTTTATCACCTACATGCCTATAAATGATCAATTTAGATTTATTAAATCAGTTATGACAGTTTGTGTCAATGCAAAGGGAACGTATTATTTGGTTTCAAAGAGGCACAGACATTCCCTCCCGGAGTGTCACATCTCCTTTGACATTCCCATGTGCTCTTTAGAAGTAACAGGAAGGAACGTTATCATAACACCGGGGGGTGCTTTCAAAGTGGCGCCTGGAGATTTTGCTGTGCCATTTGCACTGACAGTGATGACAGGCACATAACTGAGTCCCCCTGCTGCGCTGCAAATTTCCTACAGAGCCTGCGGTGGGACGGAAATTGCAGTGAGTCCCACACTCCGCACTCCTTGCACATCTACGGGGCCATGTCGCAGGACTGGGTCCCCTTCTGTTAAAAGAATCTCTGATGGCAGCAGGAAGGGCTGGTGGTCAGCGGGATGGAGGCTCCTCTTCTGACCCTCGGGGCTCTTCAATCCAGGGCCAGTTTCCGTAGAGAAGAGCTGGTGCCCTGGGCTCTCTGCCTGGGCTGCTTCTCTCCACTGAAGGAAACTTCAGAGAACAGCGGTGAGGGCGAGGGTGCCCCGGGACCTGCCCATCACAGCAAGTGCTTCTGGAGACAGAGGAGCCTGTCTGAGGAGACCAGAGGTGACAGCCCACCGCAGTCCTTAACAGCCTTCTCACGCCTGCTGCGCGGCTGAGCCGGGGACGCGTTCGTCACAGGCATTCCCTGCACCCCGCGAGCGGTCTCCGCCCTGTAATGATCTTCGCTCCTCTCCTGACGCCCATGCTAAGTAAAGAGGAATCTGCTTTCACAGTCGATCTTTTTCTTTCCCTCTAGATGGCTAGGAAACGCTTTCTCCTTTTTAGAGAGTTGCAAAAAAGCAGCGAAAATAATCCCACCTAGCCACCACTTTTACAAGAGGGAAATTTTCAATTTGACTAAAAGGACACATGGCACTGCCAAAATGCCCCCAGGGGCCCGGTGCCAAGGCCGTGGCTCAGGACGTGGTTGCTGTGCCTCGGGCCGTCTGTGGACCGTCCTTTCTGCACGCGGGCGAGTGCGCCCTTCATTGCGGGCCTCTCTGTGCAGGCGGTGGCCCTGCTAGATGACTCCGTCCTGGAAGGGAGGCAGGTCTCGACTCCCAGACCCCTGCCCGCCAGGGGTTCTGCTGCTTCACCTCTCTGCCCTCTGAGCCCTGACCTTTGGGGGGACAAGTTCCCCTTTCAGATACCCCGCTACTCTCCATCTTTTCTTCCTCTCAACCTCCTCCAGTCTAGAAACGTTTATATCTTTTCGAGTAAAGGAACTGCCTTGGCAAGCATTTCACAGATGTGTGTGGGTTAGATTTAATGTCCTGATTCTTCAAATGTTGAAACTCAGAAGTCCCTTGGATTTCCAAAGCATTTATCTCTGACCTGAAGAAAGTGAGTTTGCCACCTCCAGTGCGCAGGTTTTCTTCTAGGTAATGGAGTGTTAATTCAAGAAAAGTGGCAGAATCTCAGTAAAAACAGCAAACTTTGTACTGTTATACTTTGCTGTATTCCCATATTCCCTTCCCCAAGTCCACAGCATCCTTGAAAGGAACAGCCTCAACCACAGTAGCCGTGGGAAACAGATGCCTGTAAGTCACTAAAGAGAGCAGAACAAGTTTGGAGCTCCCGAAAACGTCCTGTCCCAGACAACTGCCGATCTTTGGCCTAGCTGGCAGCTCTCTGAAGGTTCCAGTCTCAATACTTGTCTGTATCTGACCTTACTCAGAGCACACTCTGTGAAAACAGCCTGATTTCCTAGATGCTTGTTAAAATAAACCGTGGCAATGATTCAACATCTCAGTTTCCTGAAGCGGAAATACTAGTTGGGGCTAACAAAAGGCTGAGGAAAAAAACGTAAAAGGAAAAATGACAAATGAGATGCCCACAGAGAATTTTGAAAAGCTCTGACATATTCCTGGGACCTAGAAAACCATGTACATGTTCAGGACTATGCACATGCTCAAAAAACAAAAATACCTGAGAAGGCCCAACCTCTCGCCCATGGCCATCCTTGAGCCTCTGCACAAGTAACAAGTGAAGGCTAACACAGAACTGTGAACTGCCTGCCAAGGGATGGAAACTGCCCAGTGACACACAGAGATGCTCTGTGTGGTCCCTTAGTGGCTCATGTCATCTAAGGAAATCTCTACCCAACTGTCGGTTGACCGCTAAGCAAACCAAAAACAGTCTTCAATGAGCACACATGACAAAAACACAGGCTACAGAATTAGTTCAGGAAAGTCACTGAGCAAACAGCAACATAAAAACAGCAGCATAAAGAAAACCTAGGGACGGAGAAAGAGAGCTTATTTCTAGAGTTGCCACGTTATATTGTTTAAAATACCCACTTTTCCATACACACACACACACACACACACACACACACACATATATTTTAAAAGGTAGTCAATAGAAACTGTCTTGAGGAAGCCCAGACATTAGACTTACTAAACTAAGACTTTAAAACAGCTATTATTTAAAAATATATGTAAATAAAAATAACAGCTATTATGAATATATTCAAAGAACTAAAGAAAACCATGTCTAAAGAAAAGACAAGTAGAAAAGTTTGAGAATAATATTTCACCAAGTAGTAGAGAATGCCAATTAGTCAATACAAACTTTTTTAAGGAAAGGAACCAAATAGAAATAATCAAAATAAAAAATTCACTAGAAGAGATCTATAAAAGATTAAACTGAAGGAAAAAAATAGCAAATGTGAAGATAGATCAATTGAGATTATAAAATATGTGGAACACAAAGAAAAAGGGATAAATAAAAATTAACAGAGTTCCATAAGGAGAGGAAAAGGAGGGGCAAAAAAACTGAAGAAATCATGAGTGAAAACTGCTCACATTTGATGAAAGGCATTAATCTGCACATCCAAGATTCCCAGTGAATTCCAGGTAGAATAAACTCAAAGAGATCCAAACCTACTTGCATTATAGTCAAACCGTAAAATGCCAAAGACAGAGAATCTGGAAAGCTTCTACAGGACAATGACTCATCGCAAACAAGCAATACTCAACATGATTAAAACCTTCCTTCTTGTCAGAAACCATGGAAATTAGGAGGAATTTGGATGACATATTCAAAGTGCTAAAGGAAAAAAATATATATTTAGCAATATCATCTTTCAAAAAAATATATTTAGCAATATTATCTTTCAAAAACAAAGAAAAAATGATATCCCAAGATAAACAAAACAGAGAGAATTTGTTGTTAGCTGACATGTCCTACAAGATGTGCTAAAAGGAGACCTTTAAACTGTAGTGGAAGGACATCAGTACACAGTAATTCAAATTCATGCTAAGAAACAAAGAGCACAAGGAAAAGTAACTGTGTAAATAAATATGAAAGACATTATGAATGCATTTTTGTTTGTAACACTTTTCCACTTTTGTTGAACTTAATAGACAATTGCATAAAGCGATAATCATAAAGTTTTGATGATGGATTATAATGTGTAAACATGTAATTTTCATGACAGTAGCATGAAGAAGAATGAAGGGAATTAAACTATATCAAAAGAAAGGTTTCTATGTAATTCAAATTAAGTTAATATTAACTCAACTAGATTGTTTTAAGGTAAGATGCTAATTGTAGTCTCCATGGCATCCAAAAAGAAAAAAAGCTACACAAAATACAGTAAAAGAAACAGAAAGGAATTAAATGGAATGTTAGAAAATATCTATCAGTCACAACCGATGAGAAGAATAACAGAGCACAAACACATAAGATATATATAAAATAAAGAATAAAAGTGCAAATGTAAATTTTACTTTTCTAATAATTACAATAAATATAAATGGATTAAACTCTCCAATGAAAGAGCAGAGATTGATAAAATAGTTTTTTTAATAAAAGAAAAACATATCCAACTATGTGATGTTGATAAGAGACACACTTGAGATTTAAGAATACAAATAAATTAGAAGTAAAGGGATCAAAAAAGACATATGCCATGCAAATATTAACCAAAAGGGAACTCTAGTGGCCATATCAATATCAAAAATAAAAAATAGTAAGACAAAATAGTTACTAGAGACAGAGAAAGATATTTTATAATGACATGGGTGAAAATATCAGAAAAATATAACAACTTAAACACACACATACATAATAGCAGAGCTCTGAAATACCTGAAAGAAAAAATTACGGAATTGAAGGAAGAAATAGACAATTCAAAAATAATGATTGGACACTTCAATACTTCACCTTTAATAATGGATACAATGAGGAATAAGACCACCAAGTAAATAGGATATTTTAACAATCTTTAGACAAACACCTCCAGAACTCACAGACATCTATAGAAGAGTTTGTCCAACAGCAGCACATTCTTCTCAAATGCATAGGGAACATTGTTCAGGATAGACAATATGCTTGACCATAAAACAAGCTGCAATAAATTTAAAATACTTAATATCATAAAAAGTATATTCTATGACAAGAATGGAGTTAAATTTGAAATCAGTAAGGAAGGAAAGTTGGGAAATTCACAAATACATGGAAATTAATCAACAAACACATAATCAATGGATCAGAAGGATATCAGAAGAGAAATTGGGAAATACTTTGATCCAAATAAAATCAAAAACACAATATGCCAAAATCTATGGAATACAACACAACCAGTATTTATAGGAAAGCAATTCTAAACACCTATATTTAAAAAAGAAGAAAGACCTAAAATCAATATCCTAATTTCCAACTTAAGAAACTAGAAAAAGAGAAGCAAACTAAGCTCCAAGGTAAGCAGAAGAAAGAGAATAAGATTATAATGGAAATACATGAATTAAAGAATATAAAAACAAAAGAAAAAATCTACAAAGTTGAAAAATATTTAGCTAGACTAACCAAGAAATAAAGAGAAGACTCAAATTACTAAAATCAGGAATGAAAGAGAATAAAGAAACTGCAAAAGTAAATCTCTGTGACCCAGGATTAGGTTTCTTAGAAAAGCACCGACAACAACAAAAAAATATATAGATAAATTGGACCAATCGAAATTAAAAATGTCTGTGCTCTAAATGATACCACTAAAAGAATGAAAGACAGCCCACAGAACAGGAGAAAATATTTGCAAATTATATATCCAGAGACTGGAATTCAAAATATATGAAGAACTCTTACAACTCAACGTTAAAAAGACAACCCAATTTTTAAAAAATTAAGCAAATTATTGGAACAGCACATTTTCATAGAAGATATACAAATAGGCAAAAAGCCCTTAAAGATGCTCAACACCATTGACCATTAGGAAAATGCACATCAAAGCCACAGTGAGATACTACTCCACACCCACTACTATCGCTAAAATTAAAAATGGCAGATAATAATAAATATTGGCAAGGATGAGGTGAAATAAAGACATTCATTGACGGTGGAATGGAAAGTGGTGCAGCTACTTCAGAAAACATTTTAAAGGTTTTCTAAAAGGTAAACATAGAGTTACCATTTGACCCAGCATTTTTACTCCTAAATGTACATCCAAGAGAAATAAAGCCACATGCCCACATAAAATATTCTCCATAAATTTTATAGAAATATATTCATAGTTGCCAAAATGTGGAAACAACCTGAATGTCCTTAAATTGAGGAACTGATTTTAAAAATGTGGTATGTCTATGCAATGGATTATTATTAGAAAATACAAAGGAATGAAGTACTAATGCATGCTAGCCTTGGATGAACCTTAGAAACATTATGTTGTGTAGAAGAAGCCAGTCCATAGACGGCCATAAATTGTTTGATTCTAATTATATGAAATGTCTAGAATAGAAAAATCTATAGAAGCAGAAAGTTAATCAGTGGTTGATTAAGGTCGAGTGGGTGAGGGTTAGCCTTTCTTATTTTCTGATATGAACACCTTTTGTAATAGGGAACTCCTCCAAAGAAAATCAATTTTTACTGTAGTTTAAAATCTTTGTATGCTTTAAAGCAATCTATTCAGTAAAAACATATCTAAGCCTGCCTGTTTAAACACATTAAATATATACATTAAATATGCATATATATCTTATTTTTTCATCAAATTGTGATCCATCTAGAATACTCTTTAAAAACAATCAAAAGCCATGCCCTGTGCCAAGAACACACACTCCCAAAATAGTTGCTACCTGGAGGTTACTAGAGGTGACTCTCCTGGCACCATACAGAGATTCCTGTCCCTTCCAGGAGCCACTAAGGGCACACAGCTGAACTTCCTCATCTCCACTGCCCCAGTAATTCATTTTTTTTTTTAATTTTTATTTATTTATTTTTTTTATTTCAGCAAATTATGGGTGTACATATGTTTAGGTTACGTGTGTTGCCCTTGG
>NW_012148697.1:967221-995218 GCF_000956105.1 Propithecus coquereli | reverse complement strand
GAATATTACTCAATCATAAGAAATCCCAGTAATTCATTTTTTACTGTAACAAACTTAATGGAGAAACTGATGTCCCCAGGCTTACACCAGTCCCCTCCCTAGCTAGGCGTGGGCACAAGCGTGAGGAAGAAAGGACTCAGTGTGGGTTAGCTGTGCAGACGGCCACACTGCAGCCCCACAGTGTCCTGGAAGGGGCCTCTGCCTGAAGAGGTTGCTGTTGTGGTTCTTTTACTCTTTCCAGAGTACGGTTGCAGCACCCGCCCTGGGCCTCTCTGCCTTCAGACCGGCACTGCCCTTTGGGGCCTGTTCTCCAAGGAAGGGTACTCCCAGGGCCAGCACACTCAGGGCAGGCTCGCCCAGGCTGTCTTCGTCCTGCGTGCTTCTCACCCCTCCTGGATTACACCTCTTCCCATCAACAAGAGCCTCCTAGGCCCAGCATCCTAGGTAAGAATCAACAGCTGTGCTGAGGCCAACAGTCCTGCCTCACTCTTCTGCTATACTTTGCCAAAATACCCTCGTCTGCTCCAGTGCACGGCAGTCGAGGGCCCGCCGCCTGCTCTGGAGTGAACTGTTACTTCTGTCTTGAATGCCTTTGTTCCACTTGGCATGCGCTTCCTTCAAGGTCTTGCTTGGTCAGTAATTCCTCTATGAAGACACTTAGCATTCTTTCTCCAGGTCACATCTCCCAGACCATGGAGTACGCCTCTCACAAGCTCCCCCAACCCAGACGTGTGCTCGGACCAAAGCCCAAGCCCCAGCGCCTGCCCAGCACTGAAGTGCCCCACTGCCTCCTTTCATTACCTGCGCCGAACACGAGCTGCAGTCACTGCTATGACCTATGGTCGGCATTGACCATGCGCCCACCACGTGCAGGGCTCTCTGCTAAGGGACTCATTTTAGAGAGTGAGAACTGAGAACAGCATAATTTCCAGCCCCCATCTAAACTACACCGAGCATCCTTCCTTGCTCCTCTGCTAACCCACCCCGGAAACAGCTACTTGTTCCAGGAAACACCGACTCCTGGAAGGTAGGACTGCCAGCCGGCTAAAATAGCTGACTTCTCAGCTCTGTCAACCAGGCCCCTGCAGGCTTCCCCCGCTCAAAGCCATGTCAAAGCCATGATGTCAGTGACTCTGATCCCCGTCAGTGCCCAGCCTGCACAGCCCCAGCCCAGACCATTCCTTCCCCCTTTCTGAGACATGGCTGAGACTCGGGGACTCCGGCAGCGGGTGTTATCCCTCATTGCAGTAGTACAATGAACTTAGCTTTGCCTGATCAATAGGTTTTTCTGGTGGTCTACACTACAGTCTACACTACACTCCCTGGAAAATAATGGATCATACAGGGAAAGGAGGTTCTGAGTGTCAGATGGGGAAGGAGGCAGATAAAGGACAGAAAGAGAGAAAACAGAGATAACTGAGAGGCAGAGAGGGGACCCTCAGGGCCAGAGGATGGGACATAGATGTGAAACGGTTCAGAGGGAAAGTGTCCGTGCCCATGTACTCTGGGCCCCTAGCACCCACACTCTTTTGCACTGTACCAACCTAATGTGAGCTCCTATTTACTTCATCAATAGTTAAATGAAGAAAGCTTTATAGAACATTGGTAGAGTCAGCAAATGCAATGAATTTCTTATTCAATGGATGGGTCCGTGGTGAATTAACCTAGACTAACCTAACCCTACCTCAAGCCACTGTACCAGCCCCACAGGAAAGCCCCATACTGCAATCCTTGCCCCCATGTTCCGGGACAACATACAGTCCCTGCACTCCTGGGCCCAGGTCCTCTGTGGGCCATGTGTCAGCAAGTGGCCTGTCTATCTAGGTTATTCGGGGAAAGGTCAGTAGGGACACTATTTGCAGCAGTGTGGTCAGGGTATAGAAAAGGCACAAGGAATGGTAAAGTAGCCCAGGGCAGGAGTAACTGCCAGGTGAGCCCGACAGCAACAGGGGGACTGGCCTCCAGACTCCACAGAGGCAGCCCTGCGGAGAAGGCTGCTTATGTGGAGGGAAGGGGACCAAGAACATGAACACCCAGCCTCACCCACCTGCCACCCTCTGACCTCCCAACACCTCCTGTTGGCTGAACCCAGCTGGAAGCCAGAGGGAAGGGGGCCCATTCCAAGTGGAGCACAGAGAAAGACAAATGCATGAGAACTTTTTTCTGCATGATAATGTAACACAACGTTAGCAACTTATTAATAAAACAACTTTTGTTGTCACAAAATATTTGTTATGTCACAGTCTCGGTAAGTCACAAGCCCAGCCACAGGTTAGCCTGTGTTTTAGGCTCTCATCAGGCTGCAATCCCAGGCCGGGTTCTCCTCAAAGTCTTGACTCACTTCACTGAGGTTGTAAGCCGAGTCATGCTCCTGCAGTTGCAGGACTGACATCCCTGTTTTCTTGCTGGATATTGGTCAGTGTCCACTTTCAGTTCCTGGAGGTCCCTACGGTAAGGCTCTCACAGGCCCCACCACCACGTGGCAGCTTGCTTCCCCAAAGCCGTCAAGGGGAGTACTCCAGCTCTGGTCTGCCAAGGTGGAGTCTTAAACAACATGGTGGAACCATGGGAGGGACATCCCACCATCTCTGCAATCTTCTCTTGGTTGGATGCAAGTCACTGGTTATGCCTATCATCAAGGGGAGGAAATGACACATAGACATGAACACCAGCAGGCAGAATTATTTGGGATACCCTCAGGTCCGTCCTCTCCAGGGGAAAAGATCAGAGAAGGGTGGAGAGTGGATCCTGCAGGATAAACAGACAATGCCCAACACTCTGGTGCCTGGTCCTTCTTAGTCCTCACCTGACTCTTCCAGACCTCAAGTCACAGATACAGATGAGACCAACCCATGCACCTTACAGCTCTCCCAGCCTCACCTGCTCACTCTGGGACTGAGGAACCTGAGGGGTAGAAGGTCCCCAACTCCCCCAGGGTCTGAGAACCAGATCCTGTTTCCCACACTTTTCCCACCTTGCCTATCTCACAGTGACTTCGTGTTAGGACTCAGATTAGAGCCCAGGGCCTGTCCCGTCAATCACAGATGATTTCCATAGTTCGTCTCGTGATCAAGAACTCAGGCGGAAGGGGCACTCTTGGCTCAAAATTAGGTGTCATTTCTGTTTGGAAAACATGATTCCAAAGGATATTGCTTCTGTCTACCATCACGTCTTCTCTCTCTTCGTGCTAATGAGTTCTCAAATCTCGCCAGCTCAACCGTCAGATGGCAGCCCATTCACTGCTCCCCCAAACAGGCAGATGGGAGAATCTTCCCCTCCCTTTCTGTCTGTGGGCTTATAGTTTTCTCCGTCTTCTGCTTGTAGGGCTACAGGCTGCCTTGCCATTGTCTTTCAGCATTTATTTACCACAGAAGGTTTCTGGATTATGAGAGTTTTCACAAACCCTGTAATAACTGACTTGCTTTACCGGGACACAATTTTTTGCAGGGAGGGGGTGGTATTTTCAGGTGGGAAGGAGACCCTCCTCACGCCTTACACCCTTCCATTTCCATAAGGTTGTACCGAATCCCCCTCGACTGCTTCCTGGCGGCAGAGCTGCACAGAAATGAAGGAACAGCCATCAGTGATGAGTCCTGTGTGGGCTCCTGGGGACAAAAATGGCCTCAGGCTACACAGAAATGAATCACCAAACTTGGCAACTCCTTCCTCATTGCTATTCCAACATCCCTTCTGGAAAGGTTTTCAAATAAAGTACAGGGAAAGAAAAAGACACGCACCCCATGCATATGCTCCCACAGGGAACATATGATTGCTTCAGAAAAGATGGTAGGCAGGTGAGAGGTTTGAAAGCAACTTATCATTAATTTTGGCTTTGAAATTTGCTTCATAGCTCATCCTCTTTCACACTCCTTTCTAATGAAGTTTTTGAAGTTTTTGGCATATGTGGAATGAAATTTTAAAAACCCTATTATATCCTATAAAGAATAGAATTCTTCACACTCTGGAGTTTCTAGTAGTCACAAACTTTCTCAAAAATATATATGTTTAACTTCTCACTTCACAATCCCTAGGTATTTCTCCCCATGTCTAGAAACAGAAACAGAAACAGAAAACTCATTTACCTTGGAAATTTATCATTAAATTGGCAGGCAACAGATTATTTACTAATTAATAAATAAATATTTCTTTTATACCTACTATTTTCCAGACAATTTTTAAGTTTCTAGAAGTAGAAAGACAAAAAAGACAGTTTCCAGTCGGCAGTGGTTAATCGTATGTGTCAACTTGCCTTGGCAATGGTGCCCGATTGTTCAGTTAAACACCAGTCTGGCTGTTGCTGCGAAGACATTTCTTATGTGTGATTAAGATTTAAATGGGTAGACTTTGAGTACAGTAAAGCAAATTATCCACCACTATGTGGTTAAATCTCATCCAATTAGTCAAAGGCTTTAAACAGAAAGACTGAGGTTTTCTGAAGGAGATGGAATTCTCCTCAAGACTGCAACATGGCAGCCCTGCCTGAGCTCCAGTCTGCTGCCCTGTAGGACTCAGACTCACGACCGAAGCCACCACTTGTCCCTGAGTCTGCAGCCTCAAGACTAGCCCTACGGATTCCACACCTGCCCGTCCCCACAACTGCATTAGGGTTTTATATTTCTCTGGAAAACCCTAAATAATACAGATTTTAATACCAAGAGAGGCTTTAGAGGAAGAGAGTCTTTTTTTTTTTTTTTTTTTTTTATTTCAGCAAATTATGGGTGTACATACGTTTAGGTTACGTGTGTTGCCCTTGGTTCCCCCCCCCACCGAAGTCCGTGTTTCGAGAGTCTTTTTTTTGTTTTATTTTATTTTTAATTCAAAAATAACAATTGTATATTTGTATGGAGTACAAAGTGATATTTTGGTACATGTAGATACTGTGGAATGACCAAACCAGGGTAATTAGCATATTCATCACCTCAAATATTTATCATTTCTTTGTGGTGAAGACATTTAAAATCCTCTTATACAACTATTATTAACCATAGGCTGTGCAATAGAACATCCAGAACGTACCCCTCCTCTCTAATTGTAGCCTTGCACCCGTTGAGCAATGTCTCCTCTTTTCCTGCCCACCCCTCCCCCACATACATAGCCTCTGGCAACAACCATTCTACTCTCTCTCTGCTTCTATGAGTTCAGCTGTTTAGATTCCACATGTAAGTGAGGTCCCATGGTGTTTGTCCCTCTGTGCCTGGCTTATTTCACTTAACATAGTGTCCTCTAGATTCGCCCATGTTGTTACAAATGATAGAATTTCCTGGTGTTCTAAGGCTGAATAATATTCCAGTGTGTGTGTGTGTGTGTGTGTGTGTGTGTGTGTGTATACAACCCACATTTTTTAATCCACTCATCCTTTGATGGACACTTAGATAGTTTCCATATCTTGGCTATTGTGAATAGTGCTGAAATAAGTCTGGGAGTGCAGACATCTCTTTAGCATTCAGATTTCATTTCCTCAGGTTTTGTTTCCAACAGTGGGATTGCTAAATGATATGTTAATTCTATTTTTAAGGTTTTTGAAAAACCTTCATACTATTTTCCAAATGACTGCATTTGATGGTCTTTGAAATTATTTCAAAGACCATCAACAATATCCAAAGGTTCTCTTTTCTCCACATCCTCTCCAACATCTGTTAATTTTCATCTTTTTGATAACAGCCAATCTAACAGGTGTGAAGTGATATCTCATTGTGGTTTTAGTTTGCATTTCTCCAATGACTAGAAACATTGAGCATTCTTTTTCATATCCATTGGCCATTTGTATGTCTTCTTTTGAGAAAATTTGACAAAACTTAACATCCTTTCATAATAAAAACTCTTAACAAATTAGGTATAGAAGGATTGTTCCTCAACCCAATGAAGGCCATATAAGACAAGCTCATACATAACATCATACTCAATGGTCAAAGTTGAAATCTTTCCCTCTAAGATCAGGAACAAGACAGGGATGCCCATTCTCACCACTTTTGTTCAACAGAGTACCAGAACTCCTACCCAAAGGAACAAGGCAAGAGAAAGAAATAAAAGACATCCAAATTGGAAAGAATGAAGTGACCTTGTCTGTTGATGACATGATTTTATGTATAGAATATCCTAAAGACTCTACCAAAAAACTGTCAGAACTGATAAACAAATTCAGTAAAGGTGTAGGATACAAAATCAACTTACAAAAATCAGTAGTGTTTCTATACACTATCAACAAACTGTCTGAAAAAAAGTATTAAGAAAAGAAGTCCCATTAACAATAACATAAAAAAAATACTTATGAGTAAATTTAACCAAGGAAGTGAAAGATCTGTATACTGAAAACTGAAAACATTGATAAAAGAAATTAAATATAACACATATAAATGAAACAATATTCTATGTTCATGGGTCAGAAGAATTGTTAAAGTGTCCATATTACCCAAACTGATCTACAGATTCAAACCCTATCAAAATTTCAATGTCACTTTTCACAGAAACAGAAAAGGCGGTCCTAAAATATATATGGAACTCAAAGACCCCAAATAGCCAAAACAATCTTGACCAAAAAGAATAAAGATATAGACATCACACTACTGGATTTCAAAATATATTACAAAATTATAGCAATCGAAAAACATGGTACTCGGATAAAAAAGATACATCAACCAATGGAATAGAATGGAGAGCCAGAAACAAACTCTCACACCTACAGTCAATTGATTTTTGACAAACGTGCCAAAACCACTCCTTGGAGAAAGAACAGTATCTTCAATAAATGATGTTATGGAAACTGAATATTCACATACAGAAGAATCAAAAGGGACCATTATGTCACAACTTATACAAAAATTAACACAAAATAAAATAAAGACTTAAGTACAAGACCTGAAACTATAAAACTACTAGAAGAAAACACAAGGGAAACCTCCATGACATTGGTCTAGGAAGAGATTTTTTGGATATGACCCCAAAAGCACAAGCAATGAAAACAAAAATAGACACATAGAATTGCATCGTTTGATGCGATTGAAGCTAAAAAGCTTCTGCACAGCAAAGGAAACAAGAGTGAAACAAGAGTGAAAAAACAGCCCACAGAATGGGAGAAAATATCTGTAAATTGTATATCAGCGATATCCAAAATATACAAGGAACATAAACAACCCAATAACAAAGAAAAAAATAAGTAACCCTATTTAAAAATAGGAAAAGAAACAGAATCTTAAAGATGAGTTTTCTGAATTGGTTCTGGGGTTTCTGGAGTTGGCTCTCTAAGTTGATTGGATTTAAAGGCACTCGAGGTTCTATTTCCAGTAGTAAGGAAAGTACTGGTGGTCTACGTTGTGATGTGGCAATGAAGATGCAATAAATATTACCATTGGAGACCCCTAATCAAATACCTGTGAAGGTAAAGAGGCAAAATTCTGTGTGACCATATATTTGATACCTTAGAACATTTTTTTTTTTTTTGGTCTAACTAACAAGTATCATGAGGTTGACCCATTGTTCCCAGTTGCACTGGACAAAGAGGGGAGAGAAAAGGATGAGCTCATAGATTCTAATTCCCAGCTCCAGAACTGCATAAATGGCCTGAAAATTTCTGTGTCTACCCTGGAAAAGACCTTTATTTCCTTCCTCTGTGATTGCTGAATACCACACCCAGTGTCTCATCTGGTGAGTGGCTGAATCATAACACAAATTGAATTTTCCAATTTCTCTGGGCAGCTGCTATTAAAATAATGGCATTGATTGGAAAGGAATGGGACCCTGAGAGTTGGACTAGGACATGTGGGAAGACTATGATGAAGCTGGAAACCCTAAATCCCTAAATTCTAATGAGTCTTCTTTGCTGTAGAAGTAGCCACTCAACCCCCATCTGAGGAGATCAGCCCTGCCTTGCCTGGGGAGCCTGCAATGGCTCCCCTGAGATAGGTGCCTTACAAGATAATGCTGAGTCTCTCAGGACACCCACCCCCACCCACCTATGGCTGGACCTATAGCTAGACCTATAAAGTCAAGCAGGCCCCTAAAAGTTAGGTGCAGGGCATGCCCCATAAGGAGATATGCTACACTCTACAAGAACTACATGATTTTTCCAATCTATGCCAACAGGGAATATGTGTAGGAATGAATATTAAGAATGTGGGAAAATGGTGGAAATATTATAAAGTTGGATCAGGCCAAATTTACATGTATGTGCCCACTGAGCAGAGTCTGGGTTTCGTGTTGCATCTCAGGGAGTTAGAAAAGCTCTAACCATTTGCTTGGTTGGTTGACTGAAACATGGACCAAAGCGTGGCCCGCACTAAGTGAAATTGGAAAGACAGACTCGCCTAGGTGTGCTGAAGAGGAAAGGATTTAAAGGCTTAGGGAGATTGGAATATTAGGGTGGATTTATTATTTAAGATTTAGGGGGGTCCAGCGGACACACCTTTCACCATGACTGTGCAAAATAAATTTGTGAGGAAAACTCTAATATCCCTGAAGAGCTCTGTGGTTGTTCTTGCCTGTAAATTAGAAATTAAAATGGAAACTGCCGGCCAGTTGAAACTGATTTACATTTAAACTTCTACTCCACAATGGAGAGAAGGAAGAAGGTGTCTGAAATACAGAAGATACCTTAGGGTGTCTCTTAGTACTACCACGCCCTATGATTAATCTTAATGGAAAACTACAACAGCCCAATCCAGGCAAGTCTACTAATAGCCCAGATCTCTACAATGAAGATTTGAGTCACCCCACCAGGTTAAGAACCACAACCAGCTGAGGTGCTTCCTGAGGACAAGGAGAGCGTATGTTGGGTAGTGGAAGAAGAAAGCTATCAATACCAGCTGTGACCATGTGGCCGGTTGCAGGAATGAGAACTGTGTTTGTTATGAGTATTTCTTCCTTATTTTCTATGAATGTGTGTATAATGGCCTTCTCCCAAAGGAAGCTCCAGGCCCAGATAGCTTCAATCATGAATTTTGCCAAATATTTAAGCAAGAAACAATACCAATCTTACACAACCTTTGTAATAGGTAGATAATAGAAGAGGAAGACATAAAGAAGAAAGGGTTGAGTCAAAGCAAGCGTCATATGAGATGTAACACTTGAATAGTCCTAAAAGACGTGTATGTGCTTGGCAAGTGCTGAATTTACATTTATTTCCTACAACTTCCACATCTCCGTCTCATTTCTGTCCCTTGACATCTGCAGAGCACATGTAGCCCACCTATCACAGGATGACCTATGAAATACTCAAAAGGGCACCTTTGTGACACCATTACCTCCTTAGATTCCCAAGCCCTCCCTCTTGCTGGCACATTCATCTGGAAAACTCACGTTTGTCGATCCACTCCAGAGACAAGGCAGAGTGGTTACAGACCCTCAGGCTCTGGCATCAGAAAGATATGGGCCGAGATCCTCTGCTACTGTTGAGACTTTGAACATGTCTTTCAATGTTTCAGTGTCAATTTTTATATTTTTAAAATCAAAATGATAATACTACCCACCACTAGAACTGTTGGAGGATTAATGAGATAACGCAGTTGAACCTCTTCACTAGTTCCCAGGCATAATAAATGTTTACGCCATTCATTTTTTCATTCCACAAAATCCTAGAAAGGAATGCAGCTCTCCTAACAAAGTGGGACCCCTTCTTCCCTTAATCAGATGTATAGTGAAAGTGTGATTTCCTTAATACCAATTTGCCTTTTGGATCTTATCCATTTTTGGCAATCACAGTACTCTACTTATTTGTACTGAATTAATGGCTATTACAAATGCTGAGAAAAAAAATTTTTTGCACGCCTGTGATGCCAACCCATGTTTCTACCCTGTACTAGAATCTCTAGTTTGTATTATTTGTTGAATTTTTTTGTTTAATTAAAAGTATTAAGATAATACATGAATATGGCAAAAAAATTTCAAATATATAATAGAGAATTCAGTGTAAATGAAGATGCCCTCCTATCTCTGACTCAGTTTCCCTGTTCCTTTTCCTAAAATTCATCACCAATGCTAACGTCTTGATATCCTGCCAGAGATAGCGTCTCTTTCTCTCTCTGAAAGCTTTCCCTTAAAGAAAACTCCACTATTTTTGATAAAATCCAACTTAGATTTTTTTTCTTTCATTGACTGTGTTTTGGTATCATATCTAAAATCTTTACCATCATATTTAAAGTTATTTTATTGTCTCCTACGATCTCTTGAAGTTTCATAGTTTTGCATTTATATTTAGGTCTATGATTAATATTGAGTTAATTTCTTTGTGAGATGTAAAGTTAATGTCTAGATTCTTTTTTGGGGGGCATATTGGTGTTCTTTAACACTTTTAGCACGGTTTGTTAAAAGTTTATCATTTCTTAATTGAATTTTCTTTGCTACATTGTCAAAAATCAGTTAACTATATTCATGTAAGACTATTTCTGAGCTTGCTATTTTGTTTCATTGATCTATGTGTCTGTTCTTTTGCCAATACTGCACTGTCTTGATTACTGTAGCTTTATAGCAAGATTGGAAGTCAAATAGTGTGAGGCTTCCCAGCTCTGTTTACCTTCTTTAGTGTTGTGTTGGCTATTACAGATCTTTTGCCTTTAGAATCAGTTTGTTGATATCTAAAATGGCTTGCTGGGATTTTGATTGAGATTCTATTAGATTTATATCAAGTATGGCAAGTAGGGGAGAACTGACATCCTGACAATATTGAGTGTTCCAATACATGAACATGAGATATCTACTTAGATCTTGGATTTCTTTCATTAGAATAGTGTCGTTATTCATATATAAATACTGTACTTTTTTTAGATTTAAACCTAAGTATTTCATTTTGGGGTGCTATTATAAAAGGTATTTTTTTAATTTCAAAATTATATTGTTCATTGTTGGTATATAGGAATGCAATTGACTTTTGCATATTAACATTATATCCTACAACTTTGTTGTAATTAGTTATTAGTTCTAGTAATTTTGTCAGTTCCATACACAAGCATATCATTTGTGAACAAAGACAGTTTTATTTTTCTCTCCCTAATCTGTAGACCTTTTATTTCTTTTTCTTGTGTAATTGAACTAGCTTAATTGCACTAGCTGGGACATCTAGCCTGATGCTGAATAGGAGTGGTGAGAGAGGGAATCTTGGCCTTGTTCTCAATCTTAGGGAAAAAGCATACTGTTTATAAGTAGATTATTTTTTCTTTCAACACAATATTTTACTCGACTCTTGCTTGCAAGGTTTCTGATGACAAGTCCACACAATTCTTATCCTTGTTCCTTAAATAGCTTAGGTTTTATGTTTTGCTTTTTACCTCTGGCTTCTTTCTAGGTTTTTTTCTGTGTATTTGGTTTGCTTCCGTTTGGATATATGTCTAAGTGGAGATTTTTTTTTTTTTTTTTTTTTTTTTTTTTTTTGGTGTTCTTCCTGCTTGAAATTTCTAAGATTTCCGTATCTGTGGTTTCATGTCTGTCATTAATTTTGGAAAAATTTTGGCCATTATTACTTCAACTTTTTCTTCTATTTCATTCTTGCTTTCTTCTCCTTCTGACGTGTGTGTGTTATCCCTTTTAAAATTGTCCCACAGTTCTTATATATTATATTCTGTTTTTTCATTCTCTTTCCTCATTGCATTTCAGTTTGGGAAATATCTGTTGATGTATCTTCAAGTTCATCAATTCCTTCCTCGGCCTCCTCCGGTCTACTGATGAGGTCATCAGAGGCATTCTTCACTTCTGTTTACAGTGTTTTACTTCTAGATTTTCTTTTGATTCTTTCATAAATTTTCCATGTCTATCCTTACATTGTCTAGCTGTTCTTAGATGCTGCCTACTTTTTCCATTAGAACCCTCAGCATATTAATCAATTTTAAATTTCCTGTCTGATAATTCCAAAATTCTATCTTCTCTGAGTTTAGTTTGGATGCTTACTTTGTCTCTTAGACTGTTTTTTCTTGCCCTTTAGCAAGTTTTGTAATTTTATTGGAAACCTAGACATGGGTAATAGGAGCTGAGGTAGATAGGTCTTTAGTTTGAGATCTTATGTTAATCCGGCAAGGAGTGGGATTTGCTTAATGTTTTCTCTGTGTCCCAGAGGCCTCCGATTTCTCCAGTGTCCTTGCTTTTGTGTCCCCTTTACCTTTCTGCTCAACAGAGGTTGTGTCTTGCAGTCCTGTCAGTTGCAGTCCACTGCTATTCCCCTGGAGTTCTGTCATGTGGTGGGAAGAGGTGGTGGAGAGAAGTATTCCATAATCTTCTGATTAAATTGCAGTCTTTTAGTGGCCCAGAGTCCCTGAGTTGTGACTGTCACAAGTGTTTCCTAGCTCCTCCCTAAGTGAGTCAGTAAAGCTAGAGCTGGCTAGAGTTGGGCAGGTGCTCTTCCTCCTGAGTGGAATAGAGCTCTGATAAAGTTCTGTTCCCTGGATAATAGGCTTTTGTCATAGGGAACACTCTGAGTGTCTTTCAAAATGAATGACTTCCCTTCCCCCTGTCAGAGTCATGAGGGCATCTTTCTTGGCTACTTACCACACGTGCATCACGACTGCCCTCTATGTGTCCCAATGATCCAATCTCCTGCAGGGTCTGCTTCTGGTAGCAGACCTCCACGGTGATGCTTTGTGTGTGCCTGCCTCTCCTGATTTCAGGAAGGT
This sequence comes from Propithecus coquereli, assembly GCF_000956105.1. Classification (NCBI taxonomy): domain Eukaryota; kingdom Metazoa; phylum Chordata; class Mammalia; order Primates; family Indriidae; genus Propithecus; species Propithecus coquereli. The sequence goes on along the minus strand of NW_012148697.1, from coordinate 982,628 downwards.
GAGTGTCCCTGTGACCTCAATTCTCTGATAAGTACAGTAAAAGTCCTTAATTCTCAGTTTTTCAGATGATTTTCTTGTTATAAGAATTGAAGTAATGACTTCCAAGATATTGACATGCCAGAGCTGAAGCTAGAAGTCTTGGTGTACTTTTTAAATTGAAATTTTATTGAATAAAATTAACAGCTGATTTTTCCAACAAAAATAATGTAGGCCAGAAGTCACTGATATAACATATTCAAAATGCTAGAAGAAAAATACTTAGGTTCACATGTAGTTGTAAGAAATAATACAAGATATCTTTTAAAATTTTCCCAGTTTGCATCCATGGTAATACTGTGAAAAACTATAGAATAACATCAAAACCTTTATTCTAAGATTGACACAATCCACCAATCTTTTTTAGTTTTCTGCAATTTTACTTGTACTCATCTTTCCATGTGTGTCAATATGTATGTATGTATATTTTAGTACTATACAATTTTATCACATGTGTAAGATCTAGCTTCCACACCCAAAATCATGAAATCTAGCATTCATCACTGCAAAAACCCTTTGTTTCCTGTTTATAACCATAGCCCCCTCACAGATAATCCTTGACAACCAGTAATCTGTTGTTTATTTCAAAAATGTTGTCATTTCAAAAGTTATATTGTTACTGAAAACTCAGCAGTTGTCCACGAGGCCAAATCAGAAGACAAGTGGTTTGCAGAGGAAGGAAAGAGAAGTTTTATTACTTTGCCAGCAGAGGAGGAGGACAGAGATTCCTGTCTGAAATGCCATACGTTTCTTTGTCTTGCCTATAAATACCCAATTGCTCAAGAAACATTGGCTGAAAAGGCCATTTTTAATCCTTGGAATTGCTTTTGCCCCTTTGACAAAAATCACTTGAAATGACATTAGCAGGATCGGTGGAGTATTGACCTCCAAAAAATCTTCTCTAAATAAATTAATGAGAACACTGGCAAATAATGTAAGTATCAATTTTCTCAGAATTCTGGAAATCACCCAAAGGCTTACAATAATCTGAGAACTGTTTATTCAAGAAAAAACTTAATCTCAGTTGGAACGGTAAGTTTTACAGCATTTTAACTTCTCTTATCCCGAAAACCCTCTCTTTAGCTCTGTGGCTGCCTTGTGAGTGACAGCACCACAGTCACGGGAAAGCCAGCGACTCAGAAGCTGTTGGAGGGGGAAGAGGAAGCGTGCAGCTCCCCCAAAGCAACATTCTCAGAAAATAGTCATAATTTGATCTTTCTGGGAGTTCTCTGAAAACTCCTACTTTCAGGCCTTGTCTTTATATGACGTGATCCTCTCGGTGGAAAAAGGATTTTCCCAAGCAACCCTTGATGAAAACAACCAGAGCAAAGGTTTAGCATTGCAGCTGCCTGAGGAGGTGGTGAGAGTGCGTACAGACAAGAAGGTGACTAAAACGTAAAAGGAAAATCTAGGGAATGAGATGTCCATAAGGTCTTCTCAACACCCCCAATTATTCCTGGTAATCTAGGCATCCACACCTATGCATGGGTCTGTGCACATGCCCAGCACTGTGTTCAAGCTCAGGAAAGATGGGGAAAGACCCCCTACCTTTGTCTGGCGCTGAAACTCAGCACCAGCAGAAGGTGAAGGTCAAGGCAGAACTGTACGCTGCCTGGACGCGAGCCAGCACGCACACAGAGCCCTTCAGTCAGGCTGGAGACTTACTGGTTCCCAGTCTTTGAGAAAATATCTGTTTAATCATTAGCCATTAGCTGGCCATTGAGCTAACCAAGCACAGAGTTTAGTGGCCACACACGACAAAGAATACCAACTTTACAAAATCAGTTTGAGAAAGTCACTAAACAGACAAACAGCAACAATAAAAACAACTAACAGGAATAATAGCAAAACCTGACAAGCAGGGAATCTGAATTCCAGAACTGCCATGTGATACTTCTTAAATGTCCACTTCTCAACAAAATAATGACAAGATATACAGAAAATAGAAAAGTATGGGCTGAACAGGGGGCAAAAAAAACACACAATGAAAAAAAACTATCCTAAATGTTGTGGACTTACTAGTGAGATTTTAAGTCAGCTATTTTAAATATATTCAACTAGCTAAAGAAAACCATGTCTAAAGAAATTAAGAAAATTATGATACCAATTTCCCACCAAATGAGAATATTAATACACAGAAATTATATTTTTAAGTATCAAATATGAATTCTGGAATTAAAAAGTACACAATTGGATGGAAAAAATTCACTAGAGTTTCTCAGCAGCAAATTAGAGCTGACAAAATAAAGAATCAGAATGTTAAGATAGGTCAGTTGAGATTATTTAATATGGACAATAGAAAGAGAAATACTGCAGACAAATTAACACGGTCTCAGAGCCCTGTCAGACACCAGAAAACACATAAATAAGCATAAAATGAGAATCACAAAAGAAAGGAAGAGAAGTAAAGGTGAAGAAAGAATATTTGAAGAAATAATGGGTTAAAACTACCCAAAGTTATGATAAAGATCTGTTGAGCTCAGCAAACTCCCAAATAGGATAAAATAAAAGAGATCCACAGCTAGATATACCATAATCCAATTGTCAAAAAACAAAGACAAAGAATCTTAAAGCAGCAGAAAAAAGCAAACCATCACCAAAAAAAAACCCTAAATAAAATTAACAGCTGATTTTTCCAACAAAAATAATGTAGGCCAGAAGTCACTGATATAACATATTCAAAATGCTAGAAGAAAAATACTGTCAACCAATAACACTATGTCCAGAAAATTATCCTGCAAAAGTTAAGACATTCCTAGATAAATATAAGCCAACAAAATTCATTGCTTACAAATCTTCCCTGTAAGACCTACTAATGGGAGTTCTTAGGGTTTAAGTGAAAGGACATTTGACAATAACTCAAACCTACATGAAGAAATAAAAAACACCATTAAAGATAACTATATAGGTAAATATAAAGACAGTATAATGTATATTTTGTTTGCAACTCTTTTCTCTCTGACTTAAAAAACAACTGCATAAAGTAGTAAGTGTAAACTGTGTTTATGGTCCTGTAATGCATAAAGATGTAATTTGTGCAAACATCATAGTACAAAGTAGTGAGAAAGAAATAGATCATAAGAACAAAGTTTTCTTTATAGTATTGAATTTAATTTGGTGTTAATCAAAAATATAAAGTTTTAAGTTAAAGATGTTAATTTCAATTCACAGGACAAGCACCAAGAAAATAATTTAAAAAAAAATACTAAAAAAAGTCCACCTGCATCTGAATGTTTATAGCAGCACAATTCACAATTGCAAAGATGTGGAAACAACCCAAGTGTCCATCAATACATGAGTGGATTAATAAAATGTGGTATATGTATACCATGGAGTACTATTCAGCTTTAAGAAACAATGGTGATCTAGCACCTCTTGTATACTCCTGGATAGAGCTGGAACGCATTCTACTAAGTGAGGTATCCCAAGAATGGAAAGACAAGAACCACATGTACTCACCATCAAATTTGTATTAACTGATCAACACATAAGTGCACATATAAGAATAACATCTATTGGATGTTGGGTGCTGGGGGAGGGGGGAGGGGGGAGGAGGTGACAGGTATATGCATACACGAAGAGTGCAATGCGCACCACCCGAAGGATGGACATATTTGAAACTCGGACTTGGGGGGGGGCAAGGACAACATACGTAACCTAAACATCTGTACCCCCATAATATGCTGAAATAAAAAAAAAAGTCCACCAGATAACATCAGTTTCACAAAAAAATGTAGTAATAGATGAATAAATAAACAAGTTATGACATATAAAAACAGATAACAAAATTGCTTTTTACCTTAATTATTAGTAATACCTTCAAATATACCATAAATGGATTTTACACATCATTAAAAAGAGATTGGAAAAATGGATTAAAAACTGTGACCCAATTATATATCTATTAGAGACACATTTTACATTCAAAGGCAAAAATAGATTGAAAGTAACTGAATAGAAAATGATACACTATGTAATAGTATGCAAAAGAGAGAAGGAGTGGTTAATACCAATCGACAAAATACACTTTATATAAAAATTATTAGTAGAAATGAAGGATATTCTGCAATCACAAAAAGGTCAACTCATCAAGATTATATAACCCTTATAAACGTGTATGAACCTAAAAACAGAGCCCCCAAACCCATGAAATAAAGACTGACAGAATTTACAAGAGAAATACAAAATTCAACAATAATAGATCGAGATATCAATACCCCTCTTTAAATCCAAAACTATACAAAATCAGAACCAACGAAAGAGAAGACTTGAACAAAACTCTAAACCAACTCGACTCAGCAGACATCTACAGAACACTTCACTCAGCAGCATCAGAATGCACATTCTTCTCAAGAGCACATGGAATAGCCTCATTAAAGACCATATGTCTTTAATAAGTCTCAATAATTTAAAAGACTTGAAAATATACAAATATGATCTCTAATACAGTGGAATGGAATTAGAAATCAATAAAAAAACATTTATGAAAAACACAAATTTGTGAAAACTAAACAATATGCTATTTAATAATTAATGGGCCAAAAAAGAAATCTCAAAGGAAATTTAAAAATACTTTGAGATGAAGGAAAACAAAACTACAACATACTGAATTCTATTGGATGCAGCTAAAGTAGTGTTAAAGTGAAATTTTCAGTCATAAATGCCTATTTTAAAAAATAAAGAAGACCTCCAATCAATAATCTAATAATTTATCTTTAAAAAACTAAAAACAGAAGCACAAATTGCAACTAAAATAAGCATAATGAAGGAAATTAAGAATGATGAATAAAAATCTAATGAAGATTAGAGTCAAAATAAATGGAATAGGTAATAGGAAAGAATAGGGAAAAAAAATCTATGAACACAATAGTTGTTTCTTTGGAAAGATCAGCCAAGTTGACAAACCTTTAGGAAGACTGAAAAGGGGAAAAAACTAGAAAAATAAAGACTATAAAAAAAGAAGACTTGGTTACTAATATCAAGAAAGGGAAAATTACTGCCAACTTTATAGGAATAAAAAAGGATTATAAGGAAATACTGTAAAGAATTGTATGCCAAATATTAAACAATCTAGATAAAATGGACAACATTCTAGAAATAAACAAACTTTAAAAACTGATTCAAGAAGAAACATAAAATCCAAATAAAAGCACAAGAAATAAAGAAATAAAATTAAAAATTTTAGAACTTCTCACAAAAGAAAGTCCAGGTTCAGATGGCTTCACTGATGAATTTTTCCAAACACTCAAAAAAAAATTAATGCCAATATTTTACAATCTCTCCCAAGAAACAGATTAAGAAGAAATATGTTCCAACATATTATATGAGGCCAATGTGTATTGATACCAAAACCAGGCAAAAAAAATCACATGAAAAAAATATCAATATCACTTAAGAATATAGATGCAAAAAACAAAAACAAAAACTCAACGAAATACTTACATACCAAATCCAGGAATATATAAAAAGATTATAAACCTGAACGAGTGAAAATATTGTCAAGTATGCAAGATTGATTTAACGTTTAAAAAGCAATCCATCTAATCACATACATAATTCTACATATAGAGGGAGATTTATATTTATATTCCTAAAGAATCCACAAAAAGCTATTAGACCTAATAAAAGAGTTTAGCAGAGGGACATGAGTGCAATGGCAGGCTAGGAATCTCCAAGCTCTCATTCCACCACCCCCAGAAACATCGACAAAAGACAACAAGAAGCTGTTAGAACCAAAATTGTAGGAGCTCTTGAAAACAACCAAAGGTTGCAGCACCCATGGAAACACCCAGTCAAGAAAAAGCCATCTCAAAAATGGCAGGAGACGTGTGTAGTGTTTTCACTCATGCTCGCTTCTCCACCTCCTTGCATGTGACAGTCTTGGTCTTGAGTAGCCGCAACTCAGTTTCCAGTTCCCCATGAAGTGGAAGAATTGGAGCAGACCTTATTTGCAAATTATTATATACATCTGTTCAAACCTGCAAGAGGGATACTTGAAGGATTGACTCCTTCATCTCTCTTATTTAACTAGAAATACAGCCGGGAAAGGTGGCAGGCACTGCTTATAAAGCTGCCAGGGGACAACAAACCCACAGATGCCTGGGGCAGGAGGTAATGGATGGAGACACACAGTAGACCATCTAAGTCAGGGAGGAAAAGCTGGGGTGATAATTTTTGGGAAATTTGAATATTTTCCTTTCACAATAAGTATATATTTTTTTCCCAAAAATGGTCTTTAGGTGATTTTAAGTACTTTAATATGGAGGAGAGTAAATAAATGTTTTCTTTTTTTAATTTTAGAATATTAGGGGGGTACAATTTAGGTTAACGTTAATAATTTAGGGGTAATGTTTAGGGTACACACATTGCCTTTGCACCACCTGGGTAGAGCTACAAGCATGCCCATCCCCCAGACAGCACACACCACACCCATTAGGTGTGACTATACCAATCCGCTCCTCCCCCTCTCACCTGCCCGACATATGTTACTTCCATATGTGCACATAAGTATTGATAAGTTAATACCAATTTGATGGTGAGTACATGTGGTGCTTGCTTTTCCATTCTTGTGACACTTCACTTAGGAGAATGGGCTCCAGCAACATCCAGGATAATACAAGAGGTTTTAGTTCACCATTGTTTTTTGTGACTGAGTAGTATTCCATGGCATATATATATCGCATTTTATTAATCCACTCATGTATTGATGAGCACTTGGTTGTTTCCACATCTTTGCAATTGTGAATTGTGCTGATATAAACATTTGAATACATATGTCTTTTTTATATAATGTCTTTTTCCTTTGCGTAGATGCCTAGTAGTGGGATTTCTGGATCAAATGGTAGTTCTACTTTTAGTTCTTTGACGTATCTCCATACTGCTTTCCATAGAGGTTGTACTAGTTTGGAGTATCACCAACAGTGTATGAGTGTTCCTATTTCTCCTCATCCATGCTAACATTTGTTGTTTTGAGACTTTTGATAAAAGCCATTCTCGTGGGAGTTAAGTGGTATCTCATTGTGGTTTTGATTTTCATTTCCCTGATAATTAGAGATGTTGAGCATTTTTTCATGTTTCTTGGCCATTAATCTATCTTCTTTTGAAAAGTCTCTGTTCATGTGCTTTGCCCATATTTTAATGGGGTTGTTTGATTTTTTCTTGCTGATTTGCCTGAGTTCTATATAAATTCTTGTTATCAGCCCTTTATCAAATATATAGCATGCAAATATTTTCTCCCATTCTATAGGATGTTTATTCATTCTAGTAATAGTTTCTTTGGCTGTGCAGAAGCTTTTTATTTGATCAGGTCCCATTTATTTATTTTTGTTATTGCTGTGATTGCCTTGAGGGTCTTCTTCATAAATTCTTTCCCTAGGCCAATGTCTATAAGAGTTTTTACAACGTTTTATTTTAGAATTCTTATGGTTTCATGCCTTAGATTTAAGTCTGTTATCCATTGTGAGTTGATTTTTGTTGAGAGGTGACAGGTGCAGATCTTATTTCAGTCTTCTACAAGCAGCTATCCCATTTTCCCAGCACCGTTTATTGAATAAGGATTCTTTTCCCCAGTGTATGTTTTTGTCTGCTTTGTCAAAGATCAGATGGCTATATGAGGATGGTTTTATATCTGGGATCTCCAGTTTTGTTCCATTGGTCTATATCTCTGTTCTTGTGCCAGTACAATGCTGTTTTGGTTATTATAGCCTTGTAGCATAGCTCAAATTCTGGTAAATTGATGCCTCCCAATTTGTTCTTTTTGCTTAAGGTTGCTTTGGCTATACAGGGTCTTCTCTGGTTCCATACAAAGCATAGAATTATTATTTCTAGATCTCTGAAAAATGATGTTGGTATTTCATTGAATCTGTACATCACTTTGGGTAGTATAGACATTTTAACAATGTTGATTCTGCTGATCCATGAGCATGGTATGCTTTTCCATTACGTCCTGTGCTATTTCTTTCGTTAGTGTTTCATAGTTCTCCCTGTAGAGTTCTTTCACCTCCTTAGTTAAATATATTCCTAGGTATTTTATTTTCTTTGTTGTTATTGGAAAAAGTATTGAGTCTTTGATTTGGTTCTCAGTTTGACTGTTTTTGGCATATTGATTTTGTAACCTGAGATTGTGCTGAACTTCTTTATCAATTCTAGTAGTCTGTTGGCAGAATCTTTGGGGTTTTCTAGATATAAGATCATATCATCACAAAGAGCAATAATTTGACCTCTTCTGCTCCCATCTGTATCCCCTTGATTTCCTTGATTTCTTTCTCTGGCTAGGACTTTGAGCACTATGTTGAATGGAAGTGGTGATAGGGGGCAACCTTGTCTGTTTCCAGTTCTAAGCAGAAATGCTTTCGAATTTTCCTTGTTCAGTATTATGTTGGCTGTGGGTTTGTCATATATGGGTTTTATCATTTTGAGGTAAGTCCCATCTATGCCAATTTTGTTAAGCGTTCTTATAAAAGGGTGCTGAATATTGTCAAATGCTTTTTCTGGGCCTATTTACAAGATCATACTGCTTTGTTTTTACTTCTGTTTATGTGCTGAATTACATTTATAGATTTGAATATGTTGAACCATTCCTGCATCTGTAGGATGAATTAAGCCCACTTGGTCTGATGGATTATTTTTTTGATGAGCAGCTTAATTTGATTTGCTAGGATTTTATTGAGAATTTTTACATCTATATTCATAAGGGATATTGGCCTGTGGATTTATTCATTTATTTATTTATTTATTTATTTATTGTTGAGTCCTTTCCTGGTTTTTGTATAACAGTGATGTTGGCTTCATAGAACATGTTGGGGAGAATTCCTTCCTTCTGGTTGTTGTGGAATAATTTCTGCAGGATTGGCACCAGTTTTTCTTTGTAGGTCTCATAGAATTTGGGTGTAAAACCATCCAGTCAGGACTTTCTTTTTTTCAGGAAGGTTTTTTATTGATGCTTTACTTTAGGTATTCGATATTGCTTTGTTCAAGAGTTCTATTTCTTCCTGATTGAGCCTAGGGAGGCTGTGCATTTCTAAGAAGTTTTCCATTTCCTCCATATTTTCAACTTTATGTGCATGGAGTTTTGTATATTATTAAAAAATGATACATTATATTTCTGTGGTATCAGTTGAAATTTCTCCTTTTTCATTTCTGATTGAACCAGTAAAGTCCTTTATTTTCTGCCTCTTGTTAATATAGCGAGAGGTGTGTCAATTTTATTTATCTTTTCAAAGAACCAGCTTTTTGTTTCATTAATCTTTCATATAGTTCTTTGTTATCAATATCATTTAGTTCTGCTCTGATTGTGGTTTTTTCTTTTGTTCTGCCTTGTTTAGGATTGGTTTTCTCTTCTTTTTCCAGTTCTTTGAGTCAATTCATTAGATTGTTGATTTGTGATCTTTCTATCTTTTGGATGTAGGCACTTAAGGCTATGAATTTTCCTTTCAAGATGGCTTTACCTGTGTCCCACAGATTTTGATAACTTGTATCCCCTTTATCATTTAGTTTAAAGAATCTTTTGATTTCCATCTTAATTTCCTCTTTGATCCAATAATCGTTCAAGAGTAGGTTGTTTAGTGTTCATGACTTTGTGTAGAGATGAGAGTTTCTGTTGGAGTTGATTTCTAATTTTATTCCATTGTGGTCTGAGAAGACACATGGTATAATTTCTATTTTTCTAAATTTATTGAGACATGTTTTGTAGCTTAGGATGTGGTCAATCTTAGAGAATGCCCCATGAGCTGATGATAAGAATGTATATTCAGTGGTTTGGAGGTAAAAAGTTCTATAATTGTCAGTCAGGCCCATTTGTTCTAGAGTTCTTTTTAAGTCCATTGCTATTTGTTTATTTTCTGTTTGGAAGATTTGTTCTGTCAGTGGGTGTTGAAGTCCTTGGCTATTACAGTGATGTTGTTTATCATTTTGTTTAGATCAAGTAGGATTTGCTTTATGAATCTGGGTGCACCTGTTTTGGTGCATAAATATTTAGAATTGTTATATCCTCTTGTTTAATTCTTCCCTTTACCATTTTATAATGACCATCTTTGTCTTTCATTACTTTTGTTGATGTGAAGACTAAGCTATCTGACATTAGAACTGCTACACCAGCTTCTTTTTTGTTTCCATTTGCATGGAATATTGTTTTCCATCCCTTCACCTTTAGTTTGGATGTGTCCTGTCAGTTAGATGTGTTTTCTGAAGACACAGATATTTGGCTTGTGTATATTTACCCATTTGGCTAGCCTATGTCTCTTAAACGAGGCAGTTTAAACCATTCACATTTATTGAAAGAATTGACAAGTCATGTGGATTTCTGTTCTTCCTGTTGAGTAGAACTTTGTTGCTTTATTTCATGTCTTGAGCCATTGTGGTATCTGGCCTTTGACCTTTAGCTTTGAATCATTTTACCCTGGTGAGTGTCTATTTTGCTGATCCGTGTGTAACGCAGTTCTGAGTACTTCCTGCAGGGCAGGTCTTGTTTTGACAAATTTCCTCAATGTTTGCTTGTCTGAGGAAGACTTTATTTCCCCTCATATATAAAACTTAGTTTTTCAAGGTACAAAATTCTAGGCTAGGCATTATTCTGTTTGAGAAGACCGAAAATGGTCTTCTCCCAGTCCCTTCTAGCTAGTAAGGTCTCAGTTGAGAAGACTGAAGTTAGCCTGATGGATTTTCTTTTTAAGTTACCTGCTGCTTTTGCCTTATGGCTCATAGGAGGGCCTCTTTCATGTTTATTTTGGCTAGTCTGATGACTATGTTTCATGGTGTTGTCCTCTTTGCAATGAAGCTCCCAGGAGTCCTTTGAGCTTCTTGTATCTGGATATCTAGATTTCCAGCAAGGCCAAGGAAATTTTCCTCAATGATTCCCTCAAATAGATTATCCACCCCTTGTGTATTTTCTTCCTCACCCTCAGGGATGCCTACGATTCTTATGTTAGGCCTCTTCACATAATCCCATATTTCTTGTAGGCTTTTCTCTTTTCTCTTATTTCTCTGCTCTATCTCTGTGACTGACTTGTTTCATTGAAAGGTGTTGTCTTGAAACTCTAAGATTCTTTCTTCTGCTTGCTCTAACCTATTCTTAAGGCTTTCCACTGTGTTTTGTAACTCATCAAATGAATTTTTATTTATAGATGTTCTCTTTGATTTTTCTTTAATATTTCAATTTCTTTAGTGAATTTTTCATTCACTTCCTGTGTTGTTTTTATGGTTTCTTTGTGTTGGGTTTCCATTTTATCTTGCATTTCATTGAGCTTCCTTATAATCCATGTTTGAAATTCTCCATCTGTCATTCCAATGTTGTGATTTTGGTTGATATCCATTTCTAGAGAGCTGATGTTCTGTTTTGGGCATGTCCTTTCACTCTGATTCTTCGTACTTCTGGAGTTTTTCACTGATTCTCATCTGAAGCAGCTCTTGCTTCTTTCTTTTGATTTTTCAATAAATGTTTTCTAACTCCAATAAATACCAAACACTAGGAGAGCATCTGAGCAGCAATATGAGGTTTGTGGTTTAGTATCAAATGGAACTTGAACAGAAAGAAGTGTTGGGAGCATGCTGAGATAAACCGTACATAGTGTTAAAAACTCTGCCCCAAATGATTCCTGTGATTACATTTTATACATTTTACCTAAAGTAAAAAGAGCCGTAATAATAACAAAAATAATACACTGAGTGGAGAAAGGGAGGGAGAAGTTGTAGATGAAACAAGAAAGGCAAACACTGGTAATTGTCAAAGACGGGTGATGGATACTGGGGGATCTGTGATACCACTCTGTTTCATTTACCACGTGTGAAGATCTTCATTAAAGAATTTAACTTTAGTCTGGAAATATCCCTTTTTGGGATCTTTAGTATGAAAGTAGATCAGAGTGCAGTGTTTAGCAGAGATGGCACTATCCTGACTCATTCGTGCAGCGAGCACTTTTAGAAACCTCTTTTATGCATGTTTCTGTAGAAAGTATGTAACATGCATAGCGGGTTAAAAACACAAGCCTGGGCCAAACAGAGAGAGAGGCAGAGGAGTTTTTAGAAAAGAAAATTTTGAACCTGTCATAGCTCAGGGGCCTTTCTGCTCCAACACGTGGCATCTGAGTGGGAGAGGAGGGAGGCTGGATGGTGACTGTGGCCGAGGTGTGAGTACTGACAGGTGGGCACCAAGACAACATGAGGGGCCCTAACACTGGGCAGAATCTGTTGAAAAGGGATCAAGGGAATGAGACTGGGAATATCCCGTACCTACTTGCTTCCATTCCAAACCCCTAGAAATGGCATTAAAAATAGAAAATTAAATTTGTAACACTAGCAAATAAGAGAGGATTTTATGTGGACCAGAAGTAATGAGGAATCCATGAGAAACGGAAGATGGATCGGAGAGTGCAGGAGGAAGAAACCACTGCCCGGAGTGTGATCAGGAGGGCTTCTTGGAAGAGGTGGCAGCCTCTAGGTCACCTGCTTGGAGAGGGGTGTGTGGGGTGGTGGCCCTGGAGGACACAGGAGGGTGGGCTGTGCTGGGAGAACAGTCCTGCCTCGTCTTTCCTCTCACTCTCCCCATCCAGAACACTTGAAGGCTCCTATCTCTGGCCAGGAGCAAATGGGTGGACCTTCCCAGGTTCACACTGTCACTCCAATGTGACACCTTGGCTGCTGGCACATGCTGCCCTTCCTGCACACCGGCCAGCACATAGATGTGCTTCACAGACAACCTGACGAGGAGTCTCAAGATCAAGGATGAGCATACAGCCAAACCCTCCCAACCTCCACAAAAGGCCATTACAGGGGAGAAGAGGACAAAGAAAACATGCTCAATTCAATGAAATTCAGGGGTGTAGGAATAGTGAATGTGAAAGCATAGTAAGTAGAAAAAGAAACGACTTTCCTATGCTGTTGTTAATAATATACAATCAGAAAATGAAATAGGAAAAAAATCTCAATTACAGCAGCAACAAAATCTATAAAAGGGGTTGAAATAAACCTTGTAATCAATTCACAATGCTCAATAAGGAACCCATAAAACATTAACAAAAAGAAAAGGAGACCCAAATAAATGGACACATGGCACATTCCAGAATGGGAAAATTCACTATTTTAAAGTATATTGAGTCTGCCCAACTTACCCTATTCAATGCTATCTAAATCAAAATTCTAAAAAAGCCTTAATCAACTGGAGAAAATAATTATAAAATCTATCTGCAAAATGTAATGTTCAAAAACAACTAAAAATTACTGCAAATGAACAATGAAGAATGGCTAGAATAGAAAAATAGATCAATAAAACAGAACATTTCAGAAATAGACCCATACATATATGGATGTTCAGTTTGCAACAAATGTAGCGTTTCAAATCCATGGGGAAAAATCTAAGGCTTGAGGACAATTGGCTATCTTGGGGTTCTTGACCTCAAAAGAATCATAAAAATATCCAGGATGAATAAAATCCCTCTAACAAAATTTATTTTATATATATTTTTGTGCCCATATGTACTATAAAGCTATTAAATAAAATATATGAAAATACATTCATAACATTGGAGGAAGTCTTCTTAAATAAACATATTTCTAAAATCAAATAGATACATATCCTTAAATAAACATAAAGCTTCTTCCAAAGCCATAAAGTAAAAGATTGACAAGTTGACTGACTGAAAATTTAAGCTTTCCACATGACACCATAAATAAAGTAAAAAGTTAAGACATGGACTTCCACTTCTAGCCAAGATAAAATAACATGGACTGGATATACCCTCCTTCCTGGAGTAACAACAGCACAAACCAGACAGAATCTTTATAGCAATGGTGTTCAGATACCAGGTATCAGGCAACACAGGACAGAGAGGAAACCAATGGCATGAGCCCTGAGATTTCTCCTGCTTGCTACCTGCAGAGAGTTGTCAATCCACAGCTTAAGAAGAGGGGCCCGGGTGAAGCCCAGTGGCCTTCCTGAGTTAAGGGGACAGTGCTGAGAGCCCAGGGAGTGCAAGGCGGGTAGAGACGGCAGGGCAGCGTGCGCGGGAGAGAGCTCCACAGACAGCACTCCCCTGAGTCTTCGGCTGCACATGCATTAGCACATTCATTTAAGAAAAATACCTGGAGAACAAGGAAAAATATTTGTGCCCCCTTTAAAGTCTTTGTCTAGTAAATCCAGTGTCTCAGATTCCTTGGGGATAGTTTCTATCATTTTATTTTATTTCATTGAATGAGCTATTTTTCCTATTCCTTTGCGTGCTCTGTGATTTTGTTGTTCTTGAAGATTGCACGTTTGATTATTATAATGTGGAAACTCTGGGAATCAGACTCTCCCCTTTCCCAGGTACCTTAATCAGCTCAGGCTGCCATTACAAATACCATAGACCAAGTGGTTTAAACAACAGGAATTTATTTCTCACATTTCTGGAAGCTGGGAAGCCCAAGGTCAAGGTGCCGTATGGGTCCGTGTCTGGTGAGGGCTCTCTTTCCTTGGGTTGCGGAGGGCAGCCTTCTTGCTGTGCCCTCACAGAGCCTCTATGAGGCCAGTGCACGTGGAGAGAAAGAGCTTCCTTCCTCTTTTTACAAGGACACTAATCCCTTCATGGGGTGCTACTCTTACAGCCTCATCTAAGTAAAATCACCTTCCAAAGGCCCCATCTCCAAATACCATCACACTGGGGGACAGGGGTTGACTTCTGTATGAATTTTGCAGAATACAAACTTTCAGTTCATAAGGGAAGTACAAGTGCCCCAGACTCCTCCCCCGCCTCCAGGATAAGCACCCTTGGTGTGTTGGTGAGTGTGTCTCCCCTCTCCTGCTGGCTGTGCACAGGGCAGTGCCCACGAGCTGGCCACTCCCGCCCATGATGCCCACCCAGCCGCCTATAGGTCAGCTCCTGTCCATGCAGTACTCTCCATGTAACTCATCGAGATGCAAGCTCAGAGGGGAATTGGAGAAGGCTATCACCACATCACCTAATGTGGTTTTCATCCTAATATGTTTTTTATGCCTCAGGATGTTTTATAGAGAGAACTACCTAATTCTGAGCTTTATATGATCCCTGTAGATGCCCTGAAAATACATTTTTAATCCTGGTCGCAGGTTTGTTTTAAACCAAGACTATCCTGTGAGCTGTGAGTTACCAATTCTGGGTATTTTAGGAAGCCTCAAGTGAAGATCTGACATCAGTTACCACGTGCAAGAGAAAATAAGACAGGCACCTTTTTTTTCATTTTCATTTTTGACTTCTCAACCCCAAAATAAGCATGTGCAAAAAGTACAGGAGAAAGAATAGGAGAGGAGAGGAGAGGAAAGGAGGGGAGAGGAGAGAAGATGAGAGGAGAGGAGAGGAGAGGAGAGAAGCGGAGAGGAGGGGAGAGGAGACGAGAGAAGATGAGAGGAGGGGAGAGGAGAGGAG
>NW_012148697.1:945348-965771 GCF_000956105.1 Propithecus coquereli | reverse complement strand
GTGCGAGGAGAAGAGAGGAGAGAAGAGGAGAGGAGGGGAGAGGAGAGGAGAGAAGAGGAGAGGAGAGAAGAGGAGGGGAGAGAAGAGGAGAGGAGAGGAGAGAAGAGGAAGGGAGAGAAGAGGAGAGGAGGGGAGAGGAGAGGACAGAAGAGGAGAGGAGGAGAGAGGAGAGGAGGGAAGAGAAGAGGAGAAAGAGGGAGAGAGAGAGAGAGAACGTGAGTGTGAGCCTTTTCAAAGACCGGCCCTTCTCCTGATGGCCGGGCTGGTGTGCGTGCAGAGGAGCGTCTGTAACAGGGCGGGGACTACGTGAGACAAGAGGCACTAGCCTGGGGCAGCAAATATCGGGAGACACCCAAAAACTGATGAATAATATTTCCGTGTAATATTTTTAAACTCAAAATTAGTGCAAAAAGTCCACGATGAGCAAAATATCAAAATTGTAGGTGACAGGATCAGAAACAATGCTGTTCCAAGCCGCACGGAGGCTGTGGTGCAAGAGTACACCACACCGTTTGCAATTACTCAGGTGTCCTGGGCACCACAGGCTCAGTCCTCAAAACCCGTCTACCGCGCGTCGAGAGCGGCAATAGCGACAGCTCCAGACGTGTGCAAAGGCCCTTCGTGCTTGGGCGGCCCGGTGCTCTCGCATCCGCCGGGGCTGCGCACGCACAGCTGCGAGAGTCGGTCTGCCTTCCAGACTCTCGGTGGCGAATGTAACTATTAGTGTCTGATGAACAGAGGTCTGTTTCAAACACATTAGTGCTAATGAGAGTTAAAGTAGTAACGTCTGTTCATTTTATTTTTATTACTCAGACTGGGTTCGATGCTACCCCCGTAATGCGGACCCGCCAGGACCAATTCCGTTTGTCAGCGAGTTTCCTGGGCGGCGGGAGGGAGGCCGAGGTGGAGTCGCCGCTAGTCGCGGGGCTCCGACGAGTCCCTTCCCCACTCGCCTCCCCGCTCCGCGCAGCGCTGAGCGTGTGGCCGGCGCCCTGCGGTGGTGGCAAGAACAGAAGGCCGCGACGGGCGACTCGGGGACCGCACGCAGCGAGCCTGGCACCCGAGGGCGGGCTGCGGGGCTGCTCCCCAGCAGGCCGGCGCTGGGGACGGCGCTGCGCGCGTGGGGACGGACTCAGACCCCGTCTTCCTCCCGGAGCCGATGCGGGCGGACCTCTCCAAAGCAAGCGTGGCGCGTGTGACATCGCTAAAGGTCTGTTGCCTTTGTGCCAGGGCCTGCGGGTACCTGCGGATCTACCCAGCCTGATTCTGTGCGCACCCGCGCGGTGCTGGCGACAGCGACGGTTGAGAGCGGCCTTGGCCTCGCGGGGATGCGCGAGGGGAGCAGAGAGCTTTGCGAGACGATGCAGAACAGGTACCTCCCCCCCTCCGGCACAGTGCGAGGAAAGGGGGCGCCTCCTGGGCAGCGCGGCCTGCATGAGGGAGGGCGAGATGCAGGAGGGTCTAGGCGCGGGGAACAGGGCAAGGCACAGAGGCAGGACGGGCCCTTCTTTCTCCGTGTCCTCGTGGGCTGGACTCGTGTCTGCCTGGGGGATGTTCAGTGAGGTCTTGCTGAGTGAAAGAAAACAGAAACACTGCACGTAGAACCTGGACGGTCATCTTTCAAGTTTTTTTTTTTTCTTTCTGAGACGGGAAATCAGAATCTCTTTTCACATAAACCAAAAATGCCGCTAGCAGCTGGGGAATGTGCGTTTACCTGCCAAACCAGGCCCCTTCCCTGAGCGAGCGCCTTTCCTCGGGACCTGATGAAGTGTGGTCAAGGACAGGCTTCGTCAGTGGTCCACAGGCCACATTTTTATGAACATTGCCCCAGGTGATACATTTATAATGGAAAGAAAAGAGTCCACATTCCTTTGCAGCGTGGACGTCTTTGTGGTTTTGTAGACAGCACCCATCTCTTCCTGTCCCCTGCTCATCGGACTCCACGTACAGACACGCTCCCTGCTCAGGCCTTGGCTTTTCATGGAAAATAAGTAATTCCACGCAAGAGTTATAGATCCTCAGGTTGGTTACAAAGCCCACTTTATACATCTGTGACAGGTCCTCAAGACTCTTGGCCTCTGCTCCTAGGTCCTCAGAGCCCAGCAGTAAGTACAAAGTGGGATTTGTGATCACACTGGGGATCCGTGACTCCTGCCCACTGATCCACGCTGCTGTACTGCTGCCGAGGGAAGTGCTGGGCCAGGTGTCCCAGGGACCCCACCTGCCCATCTGCATCTCCTTAATCCGAAAGGCCTAGAAGTCATGTTACCTCTCAAAAACTTTACTTTCCCCAACCGTATGGTGAGGATAATATCACACATCTTTAGAGAAGTTCTAAGAGTTGAAAGAATTAATAGATGTCAAAATGCTTTGGAAGCTGTAAAACACTCTGCCTCTACCCGCACCGTGCTGTGCTGTCGCTCTCTTGCACCTCCACCCTTTGCAACCTTCACCAATAACTCTGCTGGGAGTCCGACGCACGCCATTTTAGTTATGCATGCAGAGGAAGGATGAGCTCATTTATTGACAATCTCTTGACTCACGGAAGAAAAATAAGAGTCACATAAAAATATGACTTATGTTTGTTTAGTGTTCTTACGTACAGAGAGAAGGGGAGACGTAGTTAAAGGCTGTAGGAGGCGACTCCGAGAACCCGAGCACTTGGTACCTGCTGCGGTTGCTACACCCCGCTTTGTCTACGCGGCAGTTTCGCATGTACTCCTCAAGTTAAGACTCTCCTCCTCTGTGCAGCCTTCCTGGAAGGTGGCTCTAACCACTGTCTTTGTCCCCATCTGTTGCAGCAGCCACCCGTCTACGTGGGCTGTGCAATGAGTCCATACAGGTATACAGGGGGCCCAGAACTGCCCCCTTAACCACGACCAGGGAGGACTGGCAGGGGACAGGGCAGGCTTCAAGTCCAAGGGCTGGTCACACACTTGGTGAACAATGGGGGTGCTGACGGGATGAGTGGAAACTCAGTGTGGCCAATGTGATGCTCTGACGCCCGAGGGCCCGGATGAAACACTGTGCTGCTGCAGCCGGCCCCAGGACTCCAGAGCACAAACACTGAGTTCACGGCCGTCTGCCTTCTTGGACAGCCTCCAAGTCCCACAGTCTGATAGTTCCGCAACCCTCTTCCTTCGGCAGGTTATGAGTCAGCTTGAATTCCTTTCCCTTGACTCAGAAGAACTCTGCCCTGTTGCTCCAGGAAGCCCAGGGGTTGCTGTGGAAGTGCGGGAAGGGCCAGTGTGAGCCTCCCCACGTTCAAGGCAGCGAGCGCAGGGCAGGAGCCTTGGGGAGGGCCAGTCACCCAATCCTGGCAATCGACACGGCGACCGTTACTTCTTGCCCATCGGGCCACATGTCCTCAGTAATTCGTAAGTGCCTTGCAATTTGGGTTGGTCTTCTAGTGCACTGACTGCAATATTTTTCCAGTCCTGCCAAGAACAGGGGAATTCTCTATTTAATTAAAACAGACACCAAAGGCTTGTCTTTGTAAAAAGGTCCATGAAAGGAATGGGCGCCTCTGCTCAGGCTGCTCAAACCTGTGCCCTCAGTTCATAAAGGAATGAAGCCGGAGCTGGGGGACATTTGCTTGATCGTGGAAAGTCGGCAGGTATGGAAAACAGTCTAATCAGGATGATCCTACCGCACTGCCACACTGAGGCATTAAGTAATCATTGCTTTTTTCTTGAGGAACTGTTGATGGATGAGCTGATGCCAAGTACAGAAGTTTGTATTCAGCAGCATCAGCTGGAAGATGAAATTGTGAGCTTGGAGGTGCAACAATGGCATCCCCCGTTGGAGCAGGCAGGGTCTGGGGGGAAAGAAGTAGCTAGCACAGTTGCAAGGAAAGATGTTTTGGGACTGTGGAAACACAGTTGACTGCAGAATAGCACACGGAACAGCTGCCTCTTCCTCCTCCCATCCTGGAATCTGACATGCCAGCGTTCCAGGGTGTGACGCCTGCCCTGGCTCCACACTGCCCCTGGGACATTGTTCTGCTCCCTCTGGCAGGACCAGCCCTCTCTCGCCCTGCGTGTTCTGCACCAACCTGTGGCAGCCTGTGCCCTGCGCCGCCGCCAGGCTAAATAATTGGAAACTTGCTGGACTTTAAATCCTTTTTCTAAACAGCTGTATTGAGATATAATTCACATGCATATAACTTGCACATTTAAACTGTATAATTTAGTGGTTTCTAGCATACTCACAGATACATGCAATCTTCACCACAGGCAATTGTAGAACATTTTCATCAAAACCCTGTGCCTTTTAGCTCTCACCTCCTTAGGTGGTCTCCACTCCGCCATAGCCCTAAGCAAACCACTAATCTACTTTCTGTCTTTGCAGATTTCCTTATTCTGAACAGTGTGTATGGATGGAATCACATAGTAGTGGTCGCTGGTGACTGGCTTTTCTCATTTAGCATGTTTTCAAGGTTCATTCATATTGTAGCATATATCCAAATTTTTCTTTAATGGCTTAATAATTTTCCACTGCATGAATATACCTAATTTTTTCTATCCATTCATCAGTTGAACAGTTGGGTTGTTTCTACCTTTTTACTCTTATGGGTAATGCCACTATGAACCCCATGTAAAAAATTTTGTATGAATATGCTTCATTTCTCTTGGATATATACCCAAAAGTGGAATTACTGGGCTCCATGGTAATTCTAGGCTTAATAGAGGAACTACCAGACTGTTTTCCGAGGTGGCTGCGTGATTTTGCATTTCCACTAGCAGGATATGAGGGTGCTGGCTTTTTCACGTCATCGCCAACACTTGTTACTATCTTTTTTCCCAGTCATCCTAGCGATGTCCTAGTCACTCCTAGTGTGGAATGATTTTGATTTGCATTTCTCTGATGGCTAATTGAGGCTGAGCATCTTTGCATGTACTTTTTGGCCATTTGTATACATTCCCTGGAGAAAAGTCTATCTAGATCCTTTGCTCGTTCTTTAATTGGATTAGTTTTCTTTTTATTGTTCAGTTGGAAGAATTTTTTATATGTTCTGGATAAAAGTCTCTTTCTAGATATGTGATTCACAAATATTTTCTTCCAGTCTGTGAGTTTGGGTTGTCTTTTCACTTTCTTTATGGTGCCCTTCAAAGCACAAAAGCTTTTAATTTTGATGAAGTCCAAAATTTTTTGTTTTCGTTTTTGTTTTTGCTTGTTTTGTTGTGTTTATTACTTCTGCTCTTAGTATCACACCTAAGAATCCTTTGCCAAATCCAAGGTCAGGGAGATTTAACACTATTTTTTCTCCTAACTTTCTGTAGTTTTGCCTTTTATATTTAGGTCTTTGATCCATTTAAAGTTTATTTTTTAAATGGTGTGACGTAAGGGTCCAACTTCATTCTTTAGTGCATCCTATCCATTTGTTCCAGTACCGTTCGTCAAAAAGACTATTCTTTCCTCATTGAATGGTCTTGGCGCCATTGTAAAAAATCAGTCAACATGTGTGGATTTGTTTCTGGACTCTCCCAATCACATGTCATTGGCCTGTATGTCTGTGCTTATGCCAGTGTGACACTGTCCTGGTTTCTGTTGCTTTATGGTAAGTTGTGAAATCAGGAAGTTGTAGTATTCCTCTTTTTTTCTTTTTTTTTTTCAATACTGTTTTGGCTATTTGGGGTCCCTTGTAAGTCCCTGTGAATTTTAGGGTCAGCTTGTCACTCTGTATAAAGAAGTTCTGTGAGATTCTTATGGGAATTGCATAGAATCTACAGATCGATTTGGGAAGTATTGCTTCCTCAACAATGCTGGCCCTCGAATCCACGAACCTAGAATACTTTTCCAACTATTTAGATTTCCTTTAATTTCTTTCACTGACCTTTGTCAATACATTTCTCTCTGGAGTCTCACCCTTCCTGCCAGTGCTGCTTGAGAGGAGCCCCTGCCTGGCCACTGTGGCCCTGAGGGGAGGGGAGTGGAGGGTCTGGGGGGAGGGGACCCAGACCCTTTCCCAAGCACACGTGGTGATGGGGAGATCCCCTTGAAGATCACCCAGGCCCTCAGTGAGGGAGGGGGTCTCAGGGTGGGATAGACAGTGCATGTTGGGATGGATCTGCGTATTGCAGCAAGATCTCCTTTCCCGATCCGCTTCCGCAATCCTGATACCGTCGACAGCACTCGGCCATCTAGAATTCCTTGATGGCTAACAATAAACATGAAACCCAGGCAGTTCTTCCAGGAAATTTCCATTTTATTCCTTAGCCCCACCTTTGTGAAGAGTCGGATGCAGAGATCTGCTCCCCAGAGATGGAGCAGACACCCAGGGGTCAGATGCTCTTGACTGACATCCATCTGGACCCTGCCCGTCCCTCACGGGTGTCCCAAACAGATTAAGGCGCTGGGCTCTTCTGTGAGTGAGAGCCTGAGAACAGTCTCTGTTTCCGAGTAGTTCTCTGTCTGCCAAGGGTGTTGGGATCGACCCCACAGAACCTGGAGGTGCCAGGAGCAGGGCGTCCCCAGGAGTGTGGTGCAGACAGTGAGCCCTGCAGCGTGGCACAGAGAGGGCAGAGTCACGCTGCTGCAGAGAGCTCCTTCCACACGTCTGCAGAGCTTCTCCACAGGGGAGACTCTGCCTTTGGGGCTGGAGATACAAGGATGAAAGTCACACTGCCTGCTCCTCCAAGGAGCTGACAGTCTAGTGAGGGAGGAAGACAAAATTGGCCCTTATAAGACAGTATGGTCAGAAGTATGAGAGGAACAGACAGATGACAGGGGGTCATGGTGGGGAAGCAGAGTAGGATGGTCAGAGGAGGACCCAAAAGGAGGGCTGTTTCAACTGAGACTTTGAAAGACAAGCCGATGTCATTGTCACGCATCCTGGGCTGCAAGGACAGCATGAGGCCGGAGAGCCCCTGCATGGTGCCATGAACCACGCTGAAGGCAGGGTGGTGACTGAGCTGGCATGTCCCAGAAGAAGCAGAAGCAGAGAGGAGAGCACCCCACTTTCAGGTATGAATGATGTGGGTTTAAGTACATGTGCCTGCTGCAGCCACAGCGCGTCCCAGTGAACGGCTGCCGTGAGAAAGGACAATGGGAAACGTCTTTCATATTTCAGAAATGCTTCCAATTGTCCCTTCTTTCCATTTTAGTTTATAGATTTCTTTTTAAGTTATTTTCGTCTTTCCAGTCACAGATTTCTTTATAATGTATCAAGAACCATGGACTCTCTATGGAATGACATGTATACACATCATATAAATATATATGCAATTGTTACACAATTTTAGCAGCTTCATGGTTTTGCTGAAATGTGTCTATAGACATCAGGGTCAACTATTATAACCTAAAAACCAGACTCTGACAGAGTTCTGTGCTCAATGATCCTCTCAGTGGGCATCGGGCAAGTAGTCAGTGCCACACTGGGGGAGGCAGAGAGGCACACACAGATGGTGGGTGACAGGCGGGCAGTCCGTAGAGGAAGTGTTCTAGGTGTTACAAAGCCATGACAGCATGTGAATGAAAAAGAAAATTCCTTTCACGGTACTTTGCTGACCGTATTCTTTGCTTTTCTCCCAGACACTTGGCCTATGCACATACCCCCGTGCATGTTCTGAAAGCACAGGTTTGGGGTAGAATGCAATAGGCTCCTCTGACACAAGGAGGACAGCAGTGATAGCTCTCAGCTAGCCAGAGCAAGCGGGGCCTCTTGTGTGATGTTATTTTGCAACCCACACAGTGCCTGGAATGAAATCGAGCTGGAAACAGCTGCGCTGTCGTGACTGCAGGGAGATCATATATTGGTGGTCATCCTAATGTGGTCATTGTGGTGGACACAGATAACGTCTGAATGGCTGGGCACCAAGGCACCTTCTTTCTTACATTTTAACAAGTCTTTATCTTGTGTGTCTTGGAAACCTGGGGTTGGAGAGCAAATGATTCATTTTTAGATCAACATGCAGGGAGCATTATTTACATCTGCTGCCTTTCTGCTCTGGTATATATCAATATTTATTGCTAATTCAATGTCAAAATTTGACCTTACTTTTTATAGTCAATGTATGCTTCTTGGAACAATAAATCTTCGTAATCACCACAGTTTAAATCAATATATGTTTATTATCTATTTATCATCTGTGAGTCAACCTTTCTACATTTCAGATACTTAGCAACTTAAGCACCAGATTTCTAAGGATGGAGCTCCACTGAAGTAACGGTTGAGATACGAAGGATTCGTATTACCTGCTTTTAAAGTTGGAATAAGAACTGGAATAAAAGCAATTACAACAAGAAAGTCTCATAAAGTGGTTTGTTAGGCCAACAAATTTGTAAGCTATAAAATATTTATAGCAGAAGAGATATGCAAATTTAAGTATATCCAAACAGTATATTCTTAATATTGGGGTAGAAGTCTTATCTTCCCATGGAAACAAAAGGACCAAAAAGCAACTTAGCAGCATGCAACACCAAAATTGGTTTTTCCCATCCTGACGTTCTTGGCTTAGTTGTGGAATTATTTTAAACATGGAACCATGAACCAGATCAGATAATGCCACAGAGAGCCAGTGGGTGGCTCCCTTCAGTGGTGGCCTCAGACCCCATGTCTGTTTCGGTGAGTGGTGAGTCACCACAAGTAGTGAGTCATCAGTGCCATTGGGCTGTGCTGGTGACCCTGCCAACCCTCCCTGTGACTGTGTCCTTCAGAGGACTCTCGGGAAGGACCTCGCTGGCTGGAAGTCAGGAGGTGACCACAGCCCAGTGTTGCTCTGGTTCTTGGCCCCCACTGGCGAAGGACCAGCTGACCAGGGACCTCTTCTGGCTGCAGAATCCTATGGTTCAGGGAGCCCCTTCACATCTCTCGAGGGGATAAATCCACACGTCTGGTTATGGGCAGGCCCTGCTGGTGCTCTGCGTGTTGACCCTGTAGTGGACTTGGCCTGACCCAGTTCTCCCCTCTTTCTCTCTTGTCATTCTCAAGTATAACTTTAGAACATGCTGGAAAGGCAACATCCTGAGGTAAGGCAGAGCTGGCCAGAACAGCCCCGCCTCTACTCCCTCCTGCAATCAGACGCCCTTCCATGCTTTAGCCCATTGAGTCTCATTTTCTTAGGGTGTAAAAGCCAAAGCAGGCTGCTTTGCAGGGTCCCTCAGCTGCAGTAAAAGTGGGGCACACACAGACTACATCCACCTAGGGGAGCTTTCCTGAGCCTTGGGAGACCCTTGTCACAAATTCTGGACCTCTGTTGTCTATGGCTGCCTATCTGTGAGTAATAAATCCTTTCCATGTAACTTGCTGTGCGTGGTTGTTCTATCTCACTGGACTCAGACAAGTTGGTAGCCAATGCACAGTAAACCTGCTTCACAGACATCGGGCACCGTGACTGCCCTGAGCAAAGCACCCAAGGGGAGGAATTGTTCTGGACGTCCAGAAAGCGTTAACAATCCACTCAAATACCGAAGTTCTCTCCCCTCTTCTCTGCAGTAGCTGAAAAACTCACGGAGGGCCCGTGGCTGTGTGGCTTTAGTTAAGTCTGACCTGCCTCATGTGGGTAATGGGGAGGGGGCTCTGGCCCCAGCGTGGCACACACCACATTCCTTCCTGACCACATTGCCCCCTGCCCTCTGCTCCTTCTGCCATCTGCCCAACCAGCCCTGGATGGTGGGTGGTCCTCATTCCTTTTAGGACATGAGTTACTAATTTGGCAGCAAATACACACTGGGTACCCATCATGGACGGAGGAAGTGTAGTTTGGAGATTAAAAAAACAAGACTTTTGAACCAGGAAGGCCTGGTTCAGTCTACTAGTATGCCCCTTGGCAAGTTCACCACCTCAGGGGGCAGCTACCTAACGTGCACGAGTGGGATTATAGGTTTTGAGAACTGACGAGATAATGCGTGTTCAGTCATTTTTCCGGACTCTAGCATGGAGTCTATCCACAATAAATACGAATGGTCCAGCTCCTCTTCTTCCTCCTCTTTTCATTGTTGACATGGTTTTGTATTATTTTACTGCCTTACCCCAAGTGCCCAGGGAGTGCCATAGGAAAATAAAATAGAGTCCCCTGACCCTGTAGGGTTTCGCTGGGGAGGTAAAACTAACGGGGAAGAAGTGGGGCCCATTTACGTGGTAAAATCATGGTCCTGGTGGGCCAGCCTGGGGAAGGACAAGGAGAGAACCGGCCACTACTGCACACCAGCTTTGGATTCAAAGTGTCGCGTGTAGAATCTCACGCAGTCCGCACATCAGCGCTCTGAAATAGCTCTCCTGTCCTTTTACAGAGGAGGAAACTGAGCCCTGGCAAGATGAATCGTTTGGCCAAGGCCACTAAGTAAACAGGTTCAGTACTTGGATCTGTACCCAGACTGCCCGACTTCTAAGTCGGTGTTCCTTCTGTTCTGTCCCGTGCCTCTGTGGGAGCCAAACTGCACGACTGCAGCCCGGGCTGGGGTGGGCGCGGCGTGCCAGGCAGTCGTGCCGGGACCCACGGGCGTGTGTGTCTTGGGGGCTTGCTGTGGGTGGCACTGATTTAATGCCACAGAGGACCCAAATCATAACCTTTGGATATTTACTTTGGCGGTTTCCTTTGGGGAATGTTTATAATTATGAATTGAATTTATTTGGTTGATATAGGAATATTCGAAATTTCTGCTGCTTCTCGTGTGAGGCTTCATAAGTTGTACTTTTGTAGGAATTTCTGATTTCAACCAAATTTTAAAATTTGTTGGCAAAAAGTTTATTTTATCATTTTAGTAACTGTAATATGTATTGTGATAACTGTTATGATATTCTTGAAATTATCAATTTATTCTTTTCTCATGATCAGTTCTGCTAGGCATTTATCAATTTGATTGACCTTTAAAAAATAAACTAATTTTGGATTGGTTTATTTTTCTCTATTTTACATTTGCTTCCTATTTTATCGTGTTCTGCTTTTTCTTTATTTTTCCTTGTGATTTCTTTCCATTTGAATTTGTTTTCGATGTCTTAAGACAGATAATCAGGATTATTGGTTTTTAACTTTCCTTCCTTTCTAATACGTGAATGTAAGGCTATGTATTTCACTCGTGGCCCTGCATCAGGTGCATCCCACAAGTTTGATATGTTTTTATTATTGTTCAAATCATAATATTTTCTAATTTCCACTTTGATTTCTTCTTTGATGCATGGATTTTGTTAAAGTACACTGCTTACTATCCAATTATTTGGGGATTTTCTAATTATTGAGTTTTACTTTCTGCTATTGAGCTTCAATATGATTCCATTGTTCCACAGAGAACATACTCTGTGTGATTCTAACATTTTAAACTTTTGTTAAGCTTTGCTCTATAACAACGCATGTGGTAACTTTGGCAAATATTTAAGATGTTAAAAAATCTTGACTACAATGTGTACTCTGAAATTGTTGATAAAGTGCTCTACGAGGTCAGCTGTTTCCAGTTTGCTGATTGTGTTGCTTAAATGTTCCATATCTTTACTGTTTTTTGTTTGTGCATTGAATCAGCAGATTGGTTTGTTAAAATCTCCAGCTATAATTATTGATTTGCTTACATTTTCCTTTATTTCTGTAAATGCTTGCTTTGTATTTTTAGGTTGTGATGTTAGGTCAATACAGATATAAGATGTTTACATATTCCAGTTAAAGTGAAGCATTTATCATTATGGAATGTCCCTCTTTATATTAATATTTATAAGTACTTCTTGCTCTAAAGTCTGTTTCATCTGATATTAATACAGGGATAGCATTGTTCTTTTGGGTAATGTTTGCCTGGAATGTGTTTTCCCTTTTACTTTCAACCTTTCTGTGTCTTTATAGTTACGGTGTGGCTTTTGAATGCAGCCAGTAATTAGGTTTTATTTTTTATCTGTCAATTTTTGTTTTTTAAAAAAGTACTAAAATATGCATTCAGGAATGGGCATGTATCTTAATCAAAACTCTCAGTGAATTTTCATTTAATGAGCATCTCTGTATAACCAGCATGCAGATCAAGCAGTAGAACATCCTGGAGATCCAACAGCTTTCTCGTGCCCCATCCGTGGCGCTGCCTTCCTGAGAACCTACCACCATTTTTACTTCCAACACTGTATATCAGTTTTTCCTGCTTCTGAAATTTATAGAAATGAAATAATACAATATTGGGTCTTTTTACTTGACATGTGTTTGAGATTCATTCACATTATTGCACATAACAGTAGTTTGTTTTTTGTCTTTCTGATAGTATTCTGTTGTGTGATATACAGCAATTTATTTATTAATCTTTCTATTGAACATTTTCATAATATCCAGTTTGGGACCTTTACAATTAGTGTTACCATTAAAACTTGTAAAAATGTTTTTAAAACATGTATGTACATCTTTTTCTCTGGATGTATCTAGGAGCAGAATTGCTGGGTGACAGTCCACACCATTATCCACAGTGACCGTGCCATCAAACCCCACCAGTGGTGCCAGAGCTCTGTGCCTTCGCACGCTTACTGAAACTCAGCATTGTCTGTCTTTTCCACTTTATTCAGTGCAGTGGTAACTGGTGGATTTACTTTCCATTAACCTAACGACTGACGAAACGATGCTCCTCACTTTCATTTGTTTATTATTTACATATACGATGTGCCTAGTCAAGCACTTTTGCTCACTTTCAATCAAGATGTCTCTTTTTCTAACTGGCTTGCAAGAGTCCCTTTTTGTGCTCTGGATACGCGTTCTCTGTCCGCTATTCCTATTGCAGATGTCTCCTCACGGTCGGGCTTCATTTTATGTTCACTTAATGACGACTTTTTGAACACATCACAACCTATTGGAGTTTTTTTCCTTTATAGTTGGTGCGTTTTATGCTTGTTTAAGAAATTTTTACCTATCCCAAGATCATGAAGTTATTCTTTTATATTTTCTTCTAAAGACTTATTTTCATGTACTTATTTTATCTTTCACATTCAGATTATAATTCATCTGGAACCATTTTTGAGAATGGTGCAAGGGTGTCAATATTAGCCTTTTTTTCCATATCAATATTCATGTGACTCGATAGCGTATGTTGGAAGGTTAACCCTTCCTCGCTGTGCTGGCTTGTCACCTTTGGTACAGATCTTTGTCTTTACGTGTAGACATCTTTGGCTTTTAATAGAGTTAATTTAATTGGATTTTTTACATATGTAAAATTTATATTAATGCATATATTGCATTTAAATTTACTCTGTTTCTAGTCGTTTTCTCTTTTTCCTTTTTTATTCTGTGCAACTTGTCTGTAGTTTCCATTTATATTAATCAAGTGTTATGTATTATTCCATTTTTTCTCCTTATTAAAAGTTGTTACATTATTTATAAGTGTTGATATTTACTGTGAAATAATATACATCCTTGATTTATTATTGTCTGCCTTAAATTATTGCTTTAACACCTCCAGAGCCATGCAAGATTGTTGAAACAGTTTCTAACAGTATTATTGACCTATCCCACACCTGTTGTGCTAATATTGTCATGTACTTCTACGCTCACGTTAGAAATATAAGACATCAGTCTCGTTGTTTCAAACAGTCGGTACTCACTTGGATTCATCCAGGTACTAGTCCCGTGCCCTTCCCTCCTCTCCCCTGATCAGGCGCCCATTGGGAGATGTTTCCGCTGTCTGCGAAGAACTCTCTTAAAAGAAATGCTAATCTCTTCAGTAAAGGTTAACAAATTTTTTTAGTTTTTCATTTTTTGTGTGAAAATGTCTTTATTTTATCTTCATTTTTTTGGAAGAATAGCACCAATAACATGCATTTTAGATATTTCATGATGTTCTATATCTCTTAAGCTCTTCGTTGTTAAAAAATGTTAAATCTCTCCATGATACAATCGAGATCAATATTCTAGTACATTTTCTTCCTTTTTCCTGTGCCTATCCTGCTAATAATAACTTGCTAAAAACAGACCTGTCTTTTTTTTTAATTTCCCAATTTCAGTTATTATATTTTTTATTTATAAAAGGATCATTTTGGTTTTCAGGAGATTCGAGTTCTCTGGTGTAATTATCCATAATTTTCTCTATTTTTTAACCGTAATAACCATAATTCTTTTAAAATCCAATATCTGATAACTCCAATATCTGAATTATTTCTGGTGTCCATTTTTTCCCATGGACTTTTACTCATTTGGTCCTGTTTCTTGACGTGCCCAGTAATTTTTTACTAATGCTTACATGTCATGTATGAATGAATGTAGGGTCTGTGGGCAATGTCCTCCCCCAGAGAGGATCCCCTCTCTTCTGAGCAACAGATGGCAGATCTCCCTGACCTAGTTGCGGCCATGCGTGGGGCATGACTGTGTTTCCAGTTGGCCTTCGCTTCCCGGGTGTAGCGCTCACTCCCAGGGCACGGTCTCCACAGGCATGGCGGGAGCCTGCCAGCTCGCCGGGCCCCTGCGCACCTGCTGTTTCCCAGCGTCCTGAGCCTGCGGGAATCTCTGCTCAGATACTCGTTCCTGTGCTCCTGCCGGCTTCCTGGATTCTCAGTGATTTGTTCCATGCACGCACGGCTTGGGAGGTGGCCTCTGTCTCAAAAGGAAATTGCAAGCAGGAGTTCTGCCTCAATCCTGTGTTTCCTGCCTCTCCAAGAGCTTACTTTCCTACATCCATGGCCCAGTGGCAGCCCCAGAATGCAACCTCCCCGCCAGCCCAGGGAGTCTGCGCGGGCCTGGGGCTGCAGCCCGGCTCGGCTCCTCCTCCCACACTGTGAATTGGCCAGTGCCCCAGGGCCACAGCGAGGCTCCACAGGCACTCCCTTGCGTGCTTGGGCGGTGGCCCCTCACGTCCTGGCTGCCTTGGTCTGGTTCCAATGGCTTCATACGTTTCTGTTGATATTTAACCCAGGTTTTGTACTTGTCTCCAGTGAAAGGGTTAGTCCAAATACGCTACTTCATCACGGCTGGAGTGCAAGCCCACTTTCTCTTCCGACAGGACACTGCCATTATCACTGTAGTGCCACCTCCTGGGCATTGTCTTAGATGCATTCTCACTTAATTCTCACCTCTTGAAGTCAACCGTATTCCCATTTTTGGAGATAAAAGGAGTTAATAAATGGTAAAGCTGGGACTTAAACCGGTCCGGAGCGATCCAAACGCCCATCTGCTTTCACGCGAACTGCCGCATCGAACAGCCACGCCCGAGTCCGCAGGCGCAGGTCCGAATGTTGCTCCCGCTTGAGCTCCCACTTGTTGCTCCCCAGACTCCCATCGAGTCTAGGCCCTTTGATGAAACCCCTGGGACACAGCCTGCCAACTCACTTTTCACCCTCATGCTCTGCGTCTCTCAAGAAGGAAACCAGAAAGATTTTTTGACTTCCCAGAATATGACACCAAATTTTGAAACATGTCAGACAGCTCAAGCTATCAAATTGTCAGAAAAAAAAAAAAAAAACAGCCCTGCGATGCTGCATTTCCTCAAGAACCATAAGGTGATGAGGAGTTGTCTTGTGTGAAAAGTGCAAAAGAAGTGATGAAAATTACTTGGAATAGCTGCACTTGCCTTGAAGCTCTGAGGATGCTGAAAATTTCCGTGAGTGACTTTTCTCCGTTAATGTAAAGGTGGGAAGCTCTGCATTTAATGCTGGATGATTTCCAGGGAATCATCACTTCCCGGTGAATTCAGGAGAATGACTGAGATAAATTGCGTACAGCGGGTGCGTAGCGCGCCTGTTAAACCTTCCTTTTTCCCAGTAGTGTCCTGACGCTCTGCACATGCCAGCAGCTCCGGATACTTGTTTACTGTAGGTTTTAAGAATCTTC
This sequence comes from Propithecus coquereli, assembly GCF_000956105.1. Taxonomy (NCBI): domain Eukaryota; kingdom Metazoa; phylum Chordata; class Mammalia; order Primates; family Indriidae; genus Propithecus; species Propithecus coquereli. Next base: position 950,058 of record NW_012148697.1, on the reverse strand, counting down.
CAGATTCCTCTCTTAAAGCATGGCAGAATTAGATAATGTGGACATCCTATCTGCTATAAGCAGAACTTCTGTGTAAAATATAATTTAAAAATAGTTAGTAGAAATTGAAAGAAAGGGAAGTCCTCAGGCAGCAGTAAGCGAGGAGGGCCGCACAGCCACTATTCCGGGTGGACACGCTTATGCCTCTGAGACCAAAAGAAAGATGACAAGTAAATATAGGCAGTGGTGGCCAGGACCAGAGTCTGACCAAGCAAAGAGCAGAAGAGGTGGCCTTGGGCCTTTGCAAGGCAAGGAGCTGACACTAAGAAGCCTGCATGAACCTGGTAGAGATGCGTCATCCACAGTGATTATTGATCCTCTGTGTTCCAGGCATTGTCCTGGGAATTTCGCAGGCGTTAACTGATTTAATTCTTGTAAGAGTTGTGCATGTGTTAGGTGGGCTGGCTCTGTTTCAAAGAGACCAAAGCGTGTGTGATGGTTCCACCATCATGGAAGCTTATTTCCGTGCCGTGTGGCAGTATTGGACTGAACGGCTGTGTAGGTCGACAGGGCGGTGGTTCTTGCAGCCACTCAGGGACTCCGGCTGATGGGGGCTCTGCTCTCCTCAAACTTGTTTTCCAAGATTGCTTTGAAATCGGTCCTTATTGCAGCCAGCAGGACGGAGAAAGGTGACTGAAGATACCCAAAGAAGGTTTTCCTGGACCCGCTGGGAAGTGGTTCACATCACTTATACCCCTAGTGCATTGGCTAAACTCAGTCACATGACTACAACTAACACCAAAGGAGGCCGTGAAGTATATTCTAGCTTTGTACTCTGGAAGAAGAAGAAACAGTTTAGTTAACAACCTGTATTCTATATTTAGTTAACAACCATAAACCTTTGATAAGGGTTATATTGTTATCATTGTTTTATATACGAGGAAACTGAGTACAGAGCAGTTAACTGCTTGAGGTTACAGAGAAGTTGAGATTAAAACCCAATTGTCTGGCCCCCAATTCTGCACTGTTCTTCCCCATCTGGAACATGTTTTTATATTAAACTGCCTCTCTTCATAAAAGAGGAAATTAGAAACTACAACACTAGGACCAAAAAAGTGGGAGGAACATATATAACTGCTCTGGTAGAAAAAGTAGATTTCTATGGGAAAAAAATTGAACTTCTGACTGTGCCATGTGCTGATGGCAATTCTAAGTCTTCGTTGGAATTGCTGTATGACTCCAGGCTAAGAAATTAATGACTCAAACAGACCCTGAGATGCTCAACAGAAGCTAAGGTAAGTGACTTTGCAGCAACGTGTCCACAACAGAGGACTCAAGTGAATGACAGAGGGGGACAGAGGCAGCCAGGATGAACTCAGAAAGCCACAGGAGGAAACTGACACGGGGTAAAGATCAGATCAAAATCACAATGGTGAGATTCCTTACGAAGACCTTTCGGCTGCACGGAAAGGGCTTCTCAGCAATCTCACATGTGGCCCCTTCCAAGAGGAAATGGAAAAGAATTTTAATTTGATATGTAATAAATTTACAATTTTTGAAAAGGAATTTTACCAGCTTGGGCTGAAAGGAACTGATACAGTTCAAAATGCAAAGCACCCTCTGAGGCCTCAGCCATCTGTGGGAAGGAAGCTGGCTGGGGCGCCGGGGCAGGACGGTCGCTGTGCACAGAAAGGAAGACAGGAAGGGAGAGTGTCCCCAGGGAGCCAGACTGAAGAGGTGTGCCCAAACCAGTTCCAGGATCGACTTGGACCAGTGACTTCGGTGTCCCCACCGCCATTTTCTTCCACTAGATTGTCTGTTGTGATTAATTCATCTCTGCCTCATCATTTTATGTTGGATGATGATGAATGGGTTATTATCTCTGTATTCGTAGGCCAGTCATTCAAGGGAACAAGCACTGTGACGTACCTGAGAGACGGCGCTCGACACCTCTGTCTGCATCTGGACCTGGCATGGTGGCAAGGTTCTGGACTTCTACCCTGAACCCAGTGCCCTGCTGGGGTAAGACCAGGAGGTTATTGGAGGAGGAGAGTGGGTTCTGCATGCGGGAAGGAGGACCAGGAAAGCTACTTGGCACATGCAGCCCCCAAGGGCACAGGCCCCTCCCTTGCTGAATCTGCAGGGACCTGTGACTCTCACTCAGCGCTAGAATGTGCTGGAAATGTTGCTGTGTCCATTCTGGGCCCATGTCTTCCAAAGGCCTGGCATTTCTGCTTTGCAGTTTGGGAAGCCCTGAGCTGTGATATAAAAGGTTTGGCTGCCCTGCGCAAGAGACCGCCCAGAGGCACAGGACAGGCTAGGCAAGGGGGAGAGGCCCTGAGACCACTCAATGGGAGAAAGAGTGGCCTCAATGTGGCAAGTGTCCCAGCTGAGCCCAACCCTCCAGCCAGCCCCACCGAGGGGCCAGACATGGGGCTGGACCAGTGTAGACTTCCTAGCCCAGTTGACGCCCCGGTAAATGCACCCCAGCCAACATCATGCTGAACACAGGAATGACCCAGTTGGAACCACCACCACTGCCCCCATAAAATGGGTGTTTTTTAAGCCATCACTTTTAGGGGCAGGTGGTTTGTTATGCAAGACACGGAAACCAAAATAGTTGGGTTTTAATCCCTCCTGCAGCAGACTCCCAGCCTCCTTGTGCGAACCCATCCCCCATCCTCTCCGCCCCTCCAGCCCCACTTCCCAAGCTGTCCCACCGCCCCACGCGTGCGGGGAACTCTGCTCCCTCCATCCGTGACTGATATACCACCCCTACCTCCAGTTTTTAGGGGCTCGTGTGTTCCCCCAAAGAAGCGAAAAACTAAGAAAAGAGCAATAATAGCACAGGATGAAATTAGAAGCCCCAGTGACTGGACAAAATGGAAGGATGAAAGGAGAGCGAGCAGGGAGTCTGCGCTGCGAATGTCGAGCAGGAACCAGCATGTGGCACCGGTCACGCGTGGTTTATGCATATGGGTTCATGGTGACGGTATGGCCCAGGTGGGGAGGCTGCCACCTGCCAGGAGGTGTCCTCATCCGGAATGGCCACATGTCTCTATGAGAACCCGGAGAGCAATTTTCGAGCCATGAAAAGCCAACTCGGGTTACACATAACATTTTAAATTCCTTCTCACTTTATCCTAGAAATGCAAAAAAAAAAATGAGACCACTAGGTGTTCCAGAAAACACTAAGTTAATCTGAAAGCCAGACGCCAACAAGGGCAGAAGTGAACAGTTCTTATCCCCTCATGAAACATTTTTCTACATGTTTATTTTTGGAAATTTCAGAAATATACAAATGCAAAGAGAATATTATAACACCTCCCTTGTGCCCACCTCTTGGATTCAACAGTTACCCATTCTTGGCCAGCCTGGCTTTACTTAGTCTTCCACCCACTTCAGTACTTTCCAAATTATTCTGAAGAAAATCCAGGACATCATATAGTTTTATTCACAAACATTTCAATGTGTGTCTTTAGAACAAGAGAATTTTTTAAGCCTACCACATCTACAAAATTGACAATAATTCTTTCATATCATCGTATTGCCAGCCACTGTTCATATTTTTAATTGTCTCATAAATGTTATTTTTCCCTATGATTTATTTATATCAATATTTAAATGAAGTCAATGTATTATGATTGGATGATGTTTCTTAAATCTTTTATTTACAGATATTTTTTTCTCCATCTCATTTTGTTCTTTCCAACTTATTTGTCAAGAAACTAGGTTTTCTGTCCTATAGATATTTCACAACTTGGAGTTTCCTGATTGCTTCCTCAGGGTAGTGTTTTATATGTTTTGTTATCCTCTGTAGTTTTTATAAATTGGTATTTGGATCTGGAGTTCTCACTCAATTTGAGTTCTTTTTTTCTCTTTCTCTGTCTCTTCCTCCTCCTCTTTCTTTGCAGGACTGCTTTGTCAGGGATGCTGTGCTCTTCCATTAGGACACAGTGTGTGTGTCTCTCGTTTTGTGATGACAGCAGTCATGGATGATCGGCACTTAGGCACACTGATTCATTAGGAGTGGCACAGTAGTGGCATTCTGATGTCACATTTCTTATTCATTTATAAGCTGAAATGATTTTATAAAGAGAAACTTTGCCTACCGAGTGGTACGTATCACAGAAGAAAGTCAGGGAAACTGCTTACTTCTCTATATTTCCTAGTTTTCTACTAGATGAAGAGTTGGTTCATTTGTCTTCTCCAACATTAAACACATGCTTGTTTTTAAAGCGTCATTATGAATGCACGGATTAATAATATTTGATGTGTTCCGATCCATTCATTGTAGCTAACCTCTCACCTTTGGCTGGGAAGACCGTGCTCCAGGTGGCTCCCAGTCTTTGACATTCCCTCAGCAGTGCCTGCTGACACCTATGCTATCTGTCACAGCAAGTCACCTCATGCTTCCTTACATGTCTCGCCCCAAACCTGGAAGCAGTCATTTCCCCAACGGTCCTGGTTCCTTTTAATGGGATCTAGTATTTCACGACCACAGTCTGAGCTCTAGAGTTCAAAGCTTACTTCTGGGATCACCATTATATTTCTACATTTCAGTTGACAAAACTAGAAAATACGTGTGTTTTGGAGTTTTTTAAATAAAGATAATATACATCATGAGTTTATATTGATACTTCTAATGCAAATCCATAATTATATATATATTTTTTTTATTTCAGCAAATTATGGGTGTACATATGTTTAGGTTACCTGTGTTGCCCTTGG
>NW_012148697.1:869380-943668 GCF_000956105.1 Propithecus coquereli | reverse complement strand
ACTGAAACTAGACCCCTACCTCTCACCTCTCACAAAAATCAATTCAAGGTGGATAACAGACTTAAACCTAAGGCATAATTATATTTTATTTAATCCTTTAAATCTTGCATCTGTTTCTGCTTTTTCTCAGCTCTCAATAATACACAAAATGATAGAATTAGAGGATCACACAATTATTCTCAGACTACGTTTTGATGGCCACAATATACCCACAACAATCTAGAATAGCAATACCAACACTCCAACAACATGATTACTGGAATGAATTTAAGTTTTGCTTTTTGTTTTGCAAATAGATTTTGTCTAAAAATATATTTCGTTAAGGATGTAGGAATGACTGTGTTTTCAAGTCACTCAGAATATTCCTCTCTGTGATTATACAACCAACTAGATAACACATTTAAAAGTTTGTTTCATTTTGTCTTTGAGTTGTAAAGTTTTATACGGCTACATGGTGCACCACTGTGTAGCTATGCCATACTGTAGTCAATGCTATTTACAGATATGTGGGTAGTTGCTAGTTTTTGCTATTGCAGAGTCCTGAGGGAATAGTTTTTTTCCTAAGTCTCTCAGAACTTTTGGCAGTGTATCTGCGGGGTAGATTCATGCAATTCCAGTTGCTGAGTGGAAGGATAAAGGCATGTATAATTTTTCTAGACATTGCTAAATTTCACTCCTGAAGTACACGGTCTGGGAAATGGATCAAATTTTATCCTTTCCTCATTGATTTGAGGTGGTTGGTACACATCAGATTATTGCTGCCAACATTACGCAGAAACATATATCTCCCCATAGCCTGACCAAAAGAGAATATTGTTAAAATCAGGATTTTGCCAATATGGTATGTTAAAAATGGAATCAATGTAGTTTTTTTCAGCAAATTATGGGTGTACAAACGTTTAGGTTACGTGTGTTGCCCTTGGTTCCCCCCCCACCGAAGTCCGTGTTTCAAATATGTCCATCCGTCGGGTAGTGCGCATTGCACTCCTTGTGTATACAAATACCCGTCCCCTCCTCCCTCCTCCCCCCTCCTCCCGCCGCTTTTTTAATCAGCAAATATAAGCATCTTTTCATATGGCTTAGAGCCATTTGTTTGTTCTCTGTGACTGATATATTACTCTATCTCCGGTTTCTATGGAGTTCTTGGTCAGTTTCTTCCATAGTATTAGAAGCTCTTTGGATATTAGGAATATAAACCCTTTCTCTGTAATATAAGTTGCAAATACCTTTTTCTAATTTGTTATTTGTCATTACTTTGCTTACGGTGTTGCCCAGAAAATACTTTTAAAATTTTTAATTAATCAAATTTATCATTTTGTTCTTATTGTTTCTGGATTTTGAATCAATTCCAAATGATATAGGGATATCATCTGTGTTTTCTTTTACCACTTATATGATTCCATTTTTTATACTGAAATTCCTGATCCTTGTGTAATTGATCCATATTTACTGTATAAAGAACCAATCAAATTTCATCTTTTTCCATGTAGCTGTCCGCTTTTCAAAAAGTTCCTCTTTTCCCCCATTGTTTTGCGATCCCACCTTCATGTCACACTAAACTTTTAAATATACATGAACCGGTCTCCATGTTCTGTCCTACTAATCTACCTGCTCTCCGTGCAGCGACCCCGCCGCGTCACTCACAGGCTGGGCTGCGCGCTGAGCGTGGGCTAGAACTCACCCCACACCCTGCTCCTCCAAGTGGTCTTCATAGGCAGGTCTCTTGCTCTAGGAAGAAACTTGATGGCTTTTATTTTATTAGAATTTTTAAAGTTAGGAAAATGTTAAGTCTTTCTACCCAAGAATATGGCATCTTTTCATTTCAAGTTTATTTTATGTCTTTTAGAAGCACTATAGTTTTCTTCATGTGATTTCTGATCATTTCTAGCTAAATTTATGCCTTAGTATTTTTGTTATATCTGTTTTTGTAAGTGGGCTTTTCTCTTCTATTATATTTTCATATGTGTGTGTATTAGAATATATATAGCTATTTATATATTAATATAAATCAGAATATATATATTTATATGAATAAATATCAATATAAGTTAATATATAAATCACATATAAATATGTGCCTATAGGTATGTGTGTATAGACATACATGTATGCATGTGTGACTATACCGATTTTATAAACTGATACTTTACTTAATTTTCATGTTATTTACAGATTTCCATTGATTCTTTTGGGGTTTCCAGATATATAATCATGTTACTTGCAAAGAAAAACATTATTACCTCTTTCTTTCCCATTATTGTGCCTCTAATTGTTTTCTCTAATCCACTGGCTTTGATTAACACCTGTAACACGATGCTCAGCAGTAGTGAAGGTGCTGGCGGCCCACATCAGTGAGACAGTCTTCAATTTTTCCATTAAGTAAAATTCAACTTTTGGGCTGGTGTGTGTGTGTATGTGTGTGTGTGTGTTCTTGTTAAGAAAATATCCATTGATTTATATTTTATTGAGTGCTTTTAAGGATTTTTTTTCAAATACTTTTATGCAACTATGGAGATGGACATACATTTTTTTTCTCATCCCTACAATTATCATGGGTTACATTAATGAATTGTCTCGTATTGAATGACTCTTACATTCTGGGAATAAACTCACTCAATAATGATGTATCATTTTTAAAGGGCCTTTAAACTTTGTTTTCTAATATTTTCTTTAATGTTTTTGAAATAATGTATTATTTCAACTAATACAATGATAATGTTATATAGTTATATTATTTCAATTATTTGTCAGTAAAACTGACAAATAATATAGTACAGTTTCCATGTAATACTTGCCTCATGAAATTCCTAACCTTTTTTCTTTCACATTCTCTGAAATTTTATAAGTAAGACTGGAATTTATCTGACTGATGGAATTCCTGTTGATTGCTCTGAGTTTGATGCCTTTGTCCTGAAGGAGCTCTTCAACTACATCCTCCATTTCTTTGATCATAACTGGTCTGTTAGACTCTGACTAAGGTAAATTTTGCTAAGTTGTATTCTTCTTAAGAATTATGTTTCATCTAGAATTTAAGTGCATTTTCAAATAGATTACCTGAATAGGTCTATATCTATTTTAAAAATTGAATCAATAATTAATAACTTTCCAAAACAGAAAACATTAAGCATGCATGGGTTCACTGGTGATTTTTGCCAATCACTTAAAGAAGAAATTGTACCAATTCTACATCTCTTCCAAAAGATGGAAGCAGAGGAAATACTTCCTAACTCATTCTAAAAGGCCAGCATTGCCCTAATATCAAAGCCAAACAAAGACATTGTAAGTGAAAAGAAAACTACAGACCAATATCTCTCATGTACATACATGCAAAAATTCTCAGCAAAATACTATCAAATCAAATCCAAGAATGTATAAAAAAATTATACACCATGAACAAGTAGGATATATCCCAGGTTTACAAAGGTGGTTCAAAATTGGTAACATTCATCGGGTGTCGACCAGATGGGAGGGGGGAGGGGGAGGGGTGCGGTGCGCACCATCTGGGGGATGGACATGCTGGAAGCTCTGACTTGGGCAGGGCAAAGGCAATGTATGTAACCTAAGCATTTGTACCCCTGTAATATGCTGAAATTTTAAAAAATCAAGACAGTGTGGTTTTTTTTTTAAGATGGACACATTTCACTCTATTTTTATTTTATATTGATACAAACACAGTAAGAAATAGGTAAAGAATCATAACTAGAGAGTAACAGAGACAAGCACATTTTATTTTTATTTCCTGTTCCCCTCCCCCCACCATCCATATAACTGACCAGTCGTGGCTGCCTGTTACTGGCTGGGTTCCAGGTGGAATGTTGGGGTGTTCTCCGGGGTTTGCTGTGGCCGTGGGATCCAAGTTACTGGCCAGAGCCCTGTGGTGGCTGCAGTGCCATGCAGAGGCTGCCATCTCTGTGGAGCCGGCCTCTGCGCTGACAGCTGGGAAGCTGGGCAAGGTGGTGGTGGGGCTGCTGGCCCATGACCTGAATCCTTGACTCCAGCGGGTAACACTGGTATGTCCACATCTTATCATCTCACTGGTGGGTCTCATGTTTTTATTCAGACCTGTTCAGTCTATTGGAAGCCAACTTTATGTAAGGCGTGAACAGCAGCTCGCAGAAACACTGGCTGCACAAGGTAAGAAGAAATGCCCACTCACGGACAAGCTTTGCACTATGAAAAGGCGTACGCAGAGATGGAAGTGTCTTTGGAGAATGTCAGGCCGGAGAAAGAGTCTTTAAATACACGCAGCTTTACAGGCTCTTACAAAGGGGTGGAGAGCACCAGCTCGATGCTGTTGGAGGAACTTATCTGGCGCAAGAAAAAGAGGAGAAACTCAAATGCTCTGAACAAGAAGAGGCAATGAAAGAGATGCTAAAATTGCTGCAGGCCCTAGAAGAGGTCCTGAGAATCGCCTGTCACTAGGAGCTTCCACACCTGCCGGGAGACCGAGAGCCCAGCCTGCTGGTGTGCTCCGGGGTGGCCTGGATCGTAAGCAGAACTCTGCCCTCCCCGCACTCAGGCCTGTGGGCTGCCCGGTCGCAGTCACCATCCTCTACTGGGCTGCAGGCCCTACACCTTCCCCACCCGGCCTCGGCAGTCACCCTATCATGGGCCATTCCTCCAAATCTAAAGACCACGGAACTTCCTCACACACCAGGAATGTGGGACTTTCTTAATCTTCACAGAAAGTTTGGATTCTTTCTCATGAGCATAGAAAAAAATACTATACTTAAGAGACTAATCTTTTATTCACATTAAAACTTCATTTAAGTTCATTTTTCAAGACAATTTTTTGCAAATGTTATTCATATTAATCTTATAAGTGAGTGATTTATAATCGTTAATATTTTATTTAAATTTGAAAATATATGTACTTTAGAAATAAATGTTAATACTTTTAGTAGTCAATAGCAATATTCCTTTTCTAGAGTTGTATTCCCAATAGTCTTCAATCATAAGTAAGACATTTTTGCTTAAGTATGTATTCATGTTTAAAAGGAGGTAATAGATCTCTTTTGAGATGAGGTTAGACAGTATGACTCTTTCCAAGCATACCATTTAACTTCATTTTTATCATGAATAAAAAATTATTTTTATATTCTAATTCAATTCTAATTATTTTTTATTCTAATTATATTATATTCCAATATAATAATGGTTATGTGTTTATTTTAAAAACCAAAATTTATAAATTACCTGAAGATTGTTTTCTTTGACTGCGAGAACACTGCAGTGAGAATTTCCTGACTAAGAAGCAGCCCGCCTTGGACCATGTGGGGAGACTTCCACGTCACTGCCCCTCTTCCCTCTCCCGGCCACCCACTGACACTCCCCAGAGCAGGCTGAGGGAAGTCTCAACGGGTTTCTCTACCACATAATAATTCTGAGATCCCCATAATTAGAATCTTTAGTTATGAATAATGTCCCCATTAGATAATGAACACAAGCTGGGCATTATTTTATTAGAAGGTAAGCAGGCAGTGATACTAAGATTAACTGGGGTGGCCACATGAGATAAATGACAGAGAAAGCATCACAGAAGGTTAATACCTTCTTCTCCAAATTGATAAATAAAACTGTGCTTGGGATGTAGACAGAGCCATGAAGAAAAGAGTGTCCTTATTGTAAAACTGTAGATATTTGAGGAGGAAAAGGCACATACTAAACATGAAAGTTAAATAGAAGACATCCCACATCAGGAGGCGATGTTTTATGGGGAAATATAAGCAGGGAAGGGTAGGGATGTTGGGTGTGGGTGTGGGGGCTCTCTCACTAGGGGGAGTCAGGAAAGGCCTCTCTGAGGACAGGACACTTGAGCAGTGGGGACACGTGGGGAAAGCACTGCAGGGCAAGGAGACAGAACTGACAATAGCCCTGAAGTTGGCATCAGTGTGGGGGGTGTGAGGAGCAGCCAGAGGTCAGAGTGGATGGACCACGATGAATGATGACCAGGGAGGGGGCAAAGGCCACCAAGGGTCTGATGATGAAGGGCACTGGCAGGCATGGTAAAAAGTTAATTTCAATTTAAAAGGAATTAATTTCAGAGTCTGTCACGTGGGGAAAAGGGTAAAGCAAAAACACCAGGTGGGAGACTGTGATGGTGACGGCTGGGCCAAGGAGAGCGGTGGAGGTGGAGATGGAGAGAGTGTTTTTTTTTAATTGGTAAAATTCAAAACTTTATAGACATTGGCATTTGAATCTCACATAATTTTCACAACCATAAGATATTATTATTTTAATTTTTCCAAGTATTTAAAAATGTAAAAACTGTTCTCTTTTTTGACATTATTATTATTTTTTATTTCAGAATATCACAGGGGTACAAACACTTTGGTCAGATAAATTGCCATTGCACCACCTGAGTCAATGCTACAAGCATGCCCATCCCCCAGATAGCATGCACCACACACATTCAGTATGGATATACCCATCAGGTATGGTTTTACCCATCTCTTCCTCCCCCCGCACCTGCCTAACACCCGATGAATGTTACTTTCATATGTGCACATAAGTGTTGATCGATTAATACCAATTTAATGGTGAGTACATGTGGTGGTCGTTTTTCCATTCTTGTGATAGTTCACTTAGAAAAATGGGCTCCAGCTCCATCCAAGTCAATACAAGAGGTACTAGTTCATCATTTTTATGGCTGACTAGTACTCCATGGTATATTAATACATACATCACATTTTATTAATCCATTCATGTATTGATGGGCACTTGGGTTGTTTCCACATCTTTGCAGTTGTGAATTGTGCTGCTATAAACATTCCAGTGCAGATGTCTTTTTTATAGAATGTCTTTTTTTCCTTTGGGTAAATACCTAGTAGTGGGATTGCTATATCAAATAGTAGTTCTACTTTTAGCTCTTTGAGGTATCTCCATACTACTTTCCACACAGGTTGTATTAGTTTGCAGTCCCACCAGCAGCATATGAGTGTTCCTCTCTCTCCACATCCACGCCAGCATTTGTTGTTTTGGGACTTTTTGATAAAGGCTATTCTCACTGGAGTTAAGTGACATCGCATTGTGGTTTTGATTTGCATTTCCCTGATGATTAGAGATATTGAGCATTTTTTCATGTTTCTTGGCCATTAGTCCACTTTCCTTTGAAAAGTTTCTGTTGATGACCTTTGCTCACATTTTAATGGAGTTGTTTGATTATTTCTTGCTGATTCCCCTCAGTTCTATATAGATTCTAGTTATCAGCCCTTTATCAGATGTGTAGCATGCAAATATTTTATCTCATTCTGTAAGTTGTCTATTCACTCTAATGATTGTTTTCTTGGCTGTGCAGAAGCTTTTTAATTTGATCAGGTCCCATTTATTTATTTTTGTTGTTGCTGTGATTGCCTTGGGGGTCTTCTTCATAAATTCTTTTCCTAGGCCAATGTCTATAAGATTTTTTCTGACATTTTCTTCTAGAATTCTTGTAGTTTCATGCTTTAGGTTTAAGTCTGTCATCCATCATGAGTTGATTTTTGTGAGAGGTGAAAGGTGTGGATCCTGTTTCAGTCTTCTACATGTGGCTATCCAGTTTTCCCAGCACCATTTATTTAATAGGGATTCTTTTCCCCAGTGTATGTTTTTGTCTTCTTTGTCAAAGATCAGATGGCTATATGAGGATGATTTTATAACTGGGTTCTCAGTTCTGTTCCACTGGTCTATATCTCTGTTCTTGTGCCAGTGCCATGCTGTTTTGGTGACTATAGCCTTGCAGTATAGCTTGAAGTCTGGTAAACTGATGCCCTCAAATTTGTTCTTTTTGCTTAAGGTTGCTCTGGCTATATGGGGTCTTCTCTGATTCCATATGAAGCATAGAATTATATTTTCTCTTTCTGCAAGAATTGATGTTGATATTTTAATAGGGATTGCACTGAATCTGTAGATCACTTTGGGTGGTATAGACATTTTAGCAATGTTGATTCTGCCAATCCATTAGCATAACATGGTTTTCTATCTGTTTACATCCTCTGCTATTTCCTTCCTCAATGTTTCATAGTTCTCCCCGTAGAGGTCTTTCACCTCCTTAGTTAAATATATTCCTAGGTATTTTAATTTCTTTGTTGCTACAGTGAAAGGTATTGAGTTATTGACAAAAGAATAGACAAATAAATCAATGGAACAGAATAGAGAGCCCTGAAATAGATACAAATAAATATAATCAACTGATCTTTAACAAAAGCACAAAGGCTGTACAATGGAGCAAAGACAGTGTTTTCAACAAGTAGTGCTGGAACAACTGGACATCCACATCTTAAAAAAATAAATAAATCTAGACATAGACTTTACACCCTTCACAAAAATTAACTCAAAGTGGATCATAGACCTAAATGTAAAACTATAAAACTCCTAAAAGATAACATAGGAGAAAACCTACATGACCTTGGGCATGACAATGACTTTTTAGGTACAACACCAAAATTAAAAATTTCTGCTCTAAAGAAGACACTGTCAAGAGAATTAGAAGACAAGCCACAGACCAGAGAAAATGTTTTCAAAAGGCATATTTGATGTAAGACTGTTATCCAAAATATACGAAGAATTCTTAAAATTCAACAATAAAAAATCCAATTAAAAATAAGGAAAAGACCTGAACAAACACCTTACCAAAGAAGACATACAGAGGACAAGTAAGCATATGAAAAGATGTCCAACATAACACATCATTAGGGAATTGCAAAGTTAAACAATAATGTAATACCACCACATATCTATTAGACTGGCCAAACTCCAAACCTCAACAAATGCTGGCGAGGAACCAGAACTCTCCTTTATTGCTGGTGGAAATGCAAAATGGTACAGCCACTTTGGAAAACTAAGCATACTCTTCCTATGTGACCCAGCTCCTTGGTATTCACCCAACTGAATTTAAAACTTACATCCACTCAAATACCTGCAGACAGATGTTTACAGCAGCTTTATTCAAATTGCCAAACTTGAAAGCAACCAAGATGTTCTTCAGTAGGTCAGTGGATAAATAAACTGGCACATCCAGACAATGGAATATTATTCAATGTTAAGAAGAAATGAGCTTTCAAGCCATGAAAAGACATGGAAGAACCTTAAATGCATACTACCAAGTGAAAGAAGCCAGTCTGAAAGGGCTACATACTGTGTGATTCCAACTATATATGACATCCTGGGAAAGGCAAAACTACGGAGATAATAAAAATATTAGTGGTTGCCAGAGGTGGGAGAGAAAGAGATGAACAGGCAGAGCACAGAGGAGCGTCAGGGCGATGAAACTGTTCCACACAGTACTGTGATGGTGGACACGTGTCACCATATCTTTGTCAAAAACTACAGAATAGGCCACACCAAGAGCCAGCCCTTATTTATACTTCTTTCTGTCACCTGTGAACTGAAGTGAAAAATGTTCTCCCAGTTTCATCTGTTAGTACGCAGAAGCCCACTCCTGTCCCATGACTACCTAGTGGTGCCATGAGTATTGTTCTCGGATCCATAAGTGTTGTTCTGTTCCCTTCTTTTCACTTTTTCCAGATGCTGGTGCCACATGGACTACGGGGAGTTTGTCCACATCAGCTTTCATTTTGAGATTTGTGGATAAAACTTGCCACCTGGTTTTATTGCAGATGTTGTCCATTTTGCTCTGTGTGGAGGATTTGAAGAGCTTAAGACATCACACTCATGCTATCACCCCCACTTCTGATTTTGACGCATGCAAACAAACATTCTAGAACATGAGAACCTTTGAGTCCATTTAACCATTTTTCAAGTGTGCATATGGTGGAGTTAGGTACATTCACAGTGTTGTGTAGCCATTACCACCATATATTTCCAGAACTTTTCCATTGCCCTACACGTAAATTCTGTAACAATGGATACAGTAAGCACTAACTCCCCATTCCCCCTTCCCCAGCCTCTGGTCACCTCTACTCTGCTTTCTAGCTCTTTCAATTTACCTCATCTAAATATCTTATACAAGATGGCTACGTGTACTTCTGCGCCCGAATTATTTCACTTTGCACAGTGTTTTCACAGTTTACCCATGTGGCAGCATGTCTCAGAGTTTTCTTCCTTTTTACATGTTAATAATTTTCGATTATATGTAGATTCTACATCGTGTTAATCCATTCACTTGCTGATGGATGCGTGGGTTGTTTCCACCTTTTGGCCATTGTGCACAACGCTGCTGTGAACTTTGGTATGCAAGTATTCTTTTGGGTATATGCCTAAGAATGGAATTGCTGAATCATGCGGTAATTCTGTGTTCGGCTTTTTGATGAACTGCTAAACTGTTTTCAAAAGCAGCTGAACCATTTTACATCCCCACTAACAAGGTATGTGATCTCCAATTTCTCCGCATCTTTGCCAATACTCATTATTTTCCAATTTTTTGGCAATAACCATAACTTAATGGGTACCAAGTGATACTTCAGTGTGGTTTTGAATTGCATTTCTCTAATAATTAATGATGCTGAACACCTTTTCATGTGCTTGTTGGTCATTTGTATATTTTCTTTGGAGAAGTGTCTCTTCAAGCCCTTTGCCCCTTTTTCAATTGGGTTGTTTGTTTTGTTGTTGTTGAGTTGTAGGAGTTTTTTTAATATACTCTGGATATTAACCCCTTGTTAAATACATGCTTTGAAAATATTTTCTAATTCTGTGGGTCGTTGTTTCTCTTTTTTGATATTTTTCTATTATATACAAAAGGTTTTTTTATTTTGGTAGTCTATTTTACCTATTTTTCTTTTATTGCCTTGATTTTGATATCATATGTTAGAAATCATTGCCTAATCCAACTTCACAAAGGTTTTTATTTCTTTTTCTAAATTTTTTATAGTTTTAGCTTATCAATTTATGTCTTTGATCCACTTTGAGTTGATTTTTATGTAAGGTATATAGTTGGGTCCAACTGCATTCTTTTGCATGTTGAGATCCAGCTTTCCCAGCACCATTTGTTGAAAAGAATATTCTTTCCCTGTTGAATGGTCTTGACACCCTTATCAAAAATCATTTGACCATATATAGGAGGGTTTATTTATGGACTCTATACTCTATCTAACTGTGCATATTGTGTACTATTCCAGTACCCTACTGTTTGATAACTGTAGCTTTGCAGTAAGTTTTCAAATCAGGAAGTATGAGTTCTCCAACTTTCTTCTTTTACAAGATTATTTTAACTATTGTTGGGGGAGGGTCTTCTGAGACTCCTTATGAATTTTGGAATGAATTTTTTTATTTATATAAAAAATGTCATTGGTATTTTGATAGGGATTGCTTTGAATCTTGAGATTGCTTAGAGAAGTATTGGCATCTCAACTGTCAGAGTCTTCTGATCCATAACATGGATGCCTTTCCATTTATTTTATCTTCTTTAATTTCCTTCATCAATACTTTTTAGTTTTCAGTGTACAAGTTTTTCACCTCTTTGGTTAAACTTATTACTATTTTGTTCTTTTTGATGCTATTATAAAGGGGAATTTTATTATGATTATTATTATTGTTTCCTTATCAGATTGTTCATGGCAAGAGTATAGAAATATAACATTTTTGTCTGCTGATTTTTCCCATAATTTTGCTAAATTCATTTATTTACTTTAGCAGCCTTTTGTGTATGCTTTAGGGGGCTTCTCCACATAATCCAGACACAGACACTACAAAAAAGGAAAACTACAGCCCAATATCCCATCTATATTCAATTATGACTATAGATGCAAACATCCCCAACACAATACTAGCAAACCAAATTCAGCAGCATAGTAAAAGGATTATGCAGCACCACCGGGTAAAATTTATTCCTGGAATGGCAGGCTGGTTCGACAGTGAAAATCAATGAAGAAAACAATCTACGTGGTCATCTCAGTTCATGCAGAAAAAACATTTGAAAAACTTTAGTACCTCTTCATGATACATACGCTCAAAAGAAATAGAAGGGAACTTCCTCCAAATGATAGGGCTGTATATGAAAACCCACAGCTTAGATCATGCTAAATGGTGAAAGACTGAAAACATTTCCCTAAGATGAGGAACAGGACAAGGATACCTGCCTTTGTCACTTCTGTCTAACATAGTACTGGAAGTTCTAGCCAGAGCAATGAGGCAAGAACAATAACGCAAGTTGGAAAGGAAGAAGTAAAATTATCTCTGTTCACAATGACATGGTCTGTACTGTTTCTTACAACTGCATGTGAATCTATAATTATTTCAAAATAAAAATTTATTTTTATAAAAGGCCTCTGAGTTGAAAATGGCAAAGTCTAATTATTCATGGGTCAAACCAGCAGAGCTTGAGGGTGGATCAAAGTATCTATCAAGTTAGAAAGGTTTGGTTTAAATTAAAAATAAAACAAAACAATGCACATCTGTCCTTCCTTCCATATGACTGGTTGTCCTTTCTGATAACAATAATCCTACCCTGGTTAACACATATGTCAACCCTATTTCAAAAATAAGTTGTTTCTTTCTCATTTAATATGAAAACACGATAAAGTCAGGGTGAAGACTCAACCTGGCTGGCTCCTAGGTAGCTCTTGCGCAGCAGGAGGGCAACCTTTTACCTTTCTGGTCAGGGAGGGGCAGGGCGTGCGTGTGTGGTCAAAGTCCATGCTTTCTTATTTGGGGGTCACCTGTGTTCGATTTTACAAGGTAGAGCATGTACGCGTCCATCTCAGTCTGTTCTTTACACTGAGTAGAAATTACATCCGACTCTGGCTCTGGTCTGGCTGGTGTTGCAGTGCCCTTACTTGCGGATGGGTTTTCCTGACAATGGAAAGTGGAAGGAGGTGTGTGGGCTAACGGCAGGCCTAGCTGTGTTAACTTGTGTTTCTGGAGTATCAGCTCAGGCCAAAATCAGGCCATCCAGGTGCACTATGTGCTGCACTTGGATATGTGGAGGACGGCTCACACCCTCGGAGTGGGCGACGCAGGACAACCCAGCCGTGCTCGCCTCGGGGAGGCACTGACAGCCTGCAAGTCGTGATGACTCCGGGTCGGTGGGCTCTGACATGAGCCAGGGAATCTCGTGTGGATGGATCCGAATGTTCCACCAGTGTAACCACTTCTGGTCTCCTCCTTGTTGTGGTCAACTTTCCTGGTGGGTCCAGAATGGGGCCAGGCATCCAGGTGGGTCTTGAGATGATTGATGTAGCTCTGGGGAGACTATGAGTACTTCTATTTCTGTTTATTTTATCTGAAAAGGAAAGCGGTCGAGTTTTCCTAGTATAAGATCAAAGGATTGGCCTTTAACCCTCCAAGGGGTCCGTTCGCAGAAGGTCGCTGTCAGTGGTGCTGTGGGGGCCCGAGGGCGGGCTGTGTGGTGTGCCGCCGGCGCGGGACCCTCGCTCACGAGCACGCAGCGCGGGGCCGAGTGCTGCACCAAGTGTCTAGTCACGTGTTTGCAAGTTTTAAGTAAACTGCTCCCCACCAAATGGACATGTATCTGATAACAATTCCTGCAAGAAACTCTTGCAGTTTAAAATACAGACATGCAAGGACAGGTAAGCCTTCATTGTTTTTTCAAAGCTGACATTTTTTTCTACTCCAGATGAAACTCTTTGTCAACCAAGGAGCACCAAATGGAGAGTGAAAACAATGGCAAATCAATCAGACCTGACATGAAGCAAGTCAAATAAATTAGAAATTGTCATAAGTATGAAATGTACAATTATATCTGTTTTTGTTGGTGAAAAACTCCTTAAATGTACACTGTGACTTAGGATATTAGCTAATAATATTGGTGAATGTATACATATTTATAAAAATAAATATGCATATATTTAGAAGTGTTGACTTTGTTCACTAGAGTGAATGATAAAAGAAATTTGGAAACTACCAATTTTTTTTTTTTTATTTCAGCATATTATGAGTGTACATATGTTTAGGTTACGTGTGTTGCCCTTGGTTTCTCCCCCCCCACCGAAGTCTGTGTTTCAAATATGTCCATCCTTCGGGTAGTGCGCATTGCACTCCTTGTGTATACAAATACCCAGCCCCTCCTCCCTCCTCCCCCCTCCTCCTGCCGCCCTTCCCGTGGTACAGATGATTAGGTTAGGTGTGTTGCCCTTGGTTCCCCCCCAACCGAAGTCCGTGTTTCAATTATGTCCATCCTTCGGGTAGTGCGCATTGCCCTCCTTGTGTAGTTTGTTGTTTTCTTCCAAGAATCCTGCCGTTTCACTTCACCAAATATTTCTTGATTAAAAATCAGAATTCAGTTCAGTGGGACATTAATGCTAATCATTGCTCCTCGCCACCCCGGCCTCCCTGTCACGTCGCCCCCTGTCCTTGTTGGTGGGGAGTCAGGACAGTGGGCCAACGGGCCATCGCTCAAATGTGGCTGCTTTGACCGAGTGGAGAAAGGCCCAGCGTGAGTGTTCTGTGACGCGCACTGGGACACATCCCACGGCCCGCATCTGGCAGAGAGCCGAAGAAAACCTCGCAGTGCTATCACGCGTTTCTCTCTTCCTTTACTTTTTTTTGTTTTTGTACTTTCAGTTTTTAATAAACTTTCAATTTTAGAGTAGTTTTAAAATTATAGGAAAGTTTGGAAAACAACACAGGGAGTTCCCACCTACCTCACACCCAGGTTTCCCGACACTATCTCGTGTTAGTGCAGCAACATAAGGTAGCAATCAGGTGTGATAAAGTAGGTGCGATGTTTTCACAGCTAATGAGCCAGCGCTGGCCCGGTGCTATGAACGAAGCACATCCCTTACTCACATGCCCTTGTCTTTCACCAGATGTCCTTTTCCCGTCCCAGGACCCCACCTTACACACAGTCACTGTGTCTCCGTGGGCTCCTCTTGGCTGGGTGGCTCCTCAGTCTTTCCTCGTCTTTGACGACCTGACACTCCAAAGGAGTGATGGTCAGGTATTGGTAGACTGTCCTTGAGTGGGGATTTCTCAACGTTTTCTCATGATTAGACCAGGGTTATGGTTTGGGGCGACCACGGAGGTAAAGTGCCATTCGCATTACGTGGCATCGAGGTGTGCTCCACCGACTTCACGCGTCACCGCCCACGTTGACCTTATCTCCCCGATGAGGCAGCCGTTGCCAGGTTTCTCTGCGGCGGACCTGCCCCCCCACCCTTTCTCCATGCCTTTTGGAAGGAAGTCATGGTACACAGCCCGCATTCACAGGGTTGGGAGTTTTGTTCCCCCTCTTATTTGAAATTCTTCTGCACGGAAGATCTGTCTATTGTCTCTCTTCTATTTATTTATCCCACCGTTTGTTTGCATCAGAATGGACACATGGATATTTATTTATACTTTGGGTCGGAATTCCATACTCCCTTATTTACGTTCCTTCTCAGTTTGTTCCCACTTTGCCCCTTGGGAGCTCTATCGGCCACAGCCTGTGGATCTTTGACAAACTCTTACTATTGTTGGGGAAATTTAACAATTGCTCTCATTAAGCTTCTGTCTATAACTGAGTCATTGTGTCCTGACATTAGGTAACAGAAGCCATGTGTTTCTTTCCAAACTGTGAGAATTCGAACTTTCTCTGCAAGCCGAGATAGCTCGCAGACTCCACAGCTGCGTCCTGCCCGGCAGCAGGGCAGTACAAGAGCTGCATTTCTTTCCTTGGTGGCGTTAAGGATTGGTTTTCCGAGACGGATTTCCCCAGGAGTCAGGCAGGAACCCAAACCATGGTGAGACGCTCTACACAGAGGGAGGCCTGCACAACAGAGGACTGTGTTTGCAACGTGAAGCGTTTCCTGCTGGAATCTCCACGGAGGCAGATTCCAAGCCAGGGTGCCGGAGGACGAAATGTGCCAGCAGCTCAGAAAGACAACTACAAACCACTGGATTTCTAGAAACACAGTAATTCCTGCTGCCTCTGAGAAGGGAGGAAGTGGCTACAAAGCAAATCGGCAAACCCCACCCCACCCCTGCAGGGCCTTAAATGCTTCCCTGAACCCAGACAGGGTTCAGGTGGGGTTGGGTGCTGACCCTTGCCCTGTGGAGGTGGGGAGAGTGCAAACCCGAGAACAGCAACCCAGAGCCCCGGGAGGAATTCTTTTGAGATTGCTCTGGGCGAGGAGGACAGATTCCTGTACCTCCCAACAATTCCGCCAGCATCCCACTCCCGCAGCTGGTCAGTAAACACGATATTCGCTGGCCTCCACCTCGTGCCAGGCGTGGGGCTCTGCCAGGGCACACGACAGTGCGAGGACCCAGCCTGCCGTGAGGGGCTGCCACCGACTGCTGTGAAAAACAGCACGACGGTTCCTCAAAATATTAAAAAACAGAACCATCATGTGATGCAGCAAGCCCACTTCTGGGTATATTCCTGAAAGAACTGAAAGCAGGGTTTCCAAGAGATACCTGCACACCATGTCCGTAGCAGCAGTACTCACGACAGCCAAGGCGGAGAAGCAACCCAAGTGTCCATCCACGAAGGAACGGGGAAGCAAAATGTGGTATGTTGTTCCCTCCAGCTGAACCCGCTGCTGGAGTCACCCCAAAAGCAGCAGCAGGGGAACTCCCACAGGGACTGCTCCAAACTGTCCCAAGATGGGGCCAGCTGGGATTTGAAAACAAGCAGCACTAACCGCCAGGTGACCAGTCCAAACCATGTACCTGGGGGCTGGCACGGAGGCTGCGGCGTCCTGCAGACAGACGGCGAGAAAAGGGATGTTCTACATGGGGAGGCCTGAAAACACCTGTTTTCCCGCACAGCAGAAACAGCTTTCTCATCAGTGTCTGGGCATGTTTAAGGCCCGGCTCAGGGGCAAGCCTGCCCGGGGCGCCTGCAGCTGCCCGGTCTCGGGGCGGTCGAGGCCTCTGTGTTTCCCAGTCGGGACGGAGTAGGGGGTGGGAACTGCAGGCGCGAACACAATAGAACATCACTCGGCCTCAGAAAGGAAGGCGGCTCCAGCACCTGCTGCGACACAGACGCACCTGCAGACACAATGCTCAGTGAAATAAGCCAGTCACAAAAGGACACGCTGTGTGACGCCACTCACATCAGGGCCCCAGAGTGCCCAGACTCAGAGACAGAAGTCGGGTGGGGCTGCCGGGGGCTGCAGGGAGGGACGGGGTGTCCGTGTTTAGCGGAGACAGAGTTTCAGTTTGGGCAGATGAAAGGGCTCTGGAGGTGGGGACGGCGACAGTCGCACGACAACGAGAATGTCCTTAATACCACCGAACCGCGCACTTCAAAGTGGCTGAGAGGGTCCATGTTGTGTGGCGTGTACTTCGCCGTAACAGAAACGGGTGAACGGGTGCGTGCAGGGTGGGTGGGCGAACGGGGACGTGCGTGTGTGACTGGACAAACGAGAGGCTAGGTAGCATGACACGGGAGAAAGGCCACAGCCTACAGTTCCACACAGCCCATGACACAGTGAGGGCTCTGGGCTCTGGGAACTCCCAGGAAGGCACCAGCCCGGCCTAGGCTGCCTGAGATTTTCAAAAGAGAGTATAAAATTAAGTCAATCTGATTTGGGTCCTGTTCAGAGCAACCCCAGCAAACCAGGGAGACATCGGCCATGAACGACAGACTGACCACGTTGCGGATGGCAGCGTTTCCCCCACACTGACGGGCGGGCAGTCATAGCCTGAGAGTCGGGCAGCCCTGTCCCCTCGTGAGCCCCCAGCAGCAGGAACCGCCAGGCCGGCTGCCTCCCCAACCAGCCCCTGGCCCCCAAGCAGACAGATTGGTCACAAGAGTGCAGTGACTCACAGTGCTAGGAGATAGAAGTGATGTGACACACGGGAAAACACTTTGAAAAGATGCAGCACTTTACACATGTAAAGCATCGTCTGCTGTAATCATTTATTAATAATCAATTCCGTTATCTGGGGTTGGTCAGACTCCTCTCTGCTGATCTTTCCCCAAGGGTCAGTGTTGGGGTTGGGATGAAGAAATGAGGTACAATGTGCATAAATGCCGGAGCTAGAAGCACACAGGTGGCGGCCGCACCAAGCCAGCGGGGGCTGTGCGCACGAGGGACCAGCCCCTTCCGGGGGAGAAGCTCGCGGAGGGGAGGTGCCAGAGCGGAGTGTGCAGCAAAGTCTCTCGAAACGAGGTAACTAGCGTGAAGTACTCAGAACAGTGCGTGCCACACAGGAAGTGCCCAATAACCGTTAGCCATTGTAGTTATAAATAGCAAAGTCACTTTTCCCCTCAGGAGGGACGCTGTGAGGACGTGCCCGACGCCGTGCGCTCAGCGGGGAGCGCTGAGTCCTGCCCTCTCTGCTGCTCGCACCTGCCTGTCCTCTGCCGCTGTGTGGGCTTCGGCGTCGGGCCAGGGCTGGATTCTAACCCGGCCCAGCCCTCCGCTTGCCAGCTCTCCGGCGGGGGCATTTAACTCCGGCGGGCCTGTGCTCTCCTGGCTACGAGGGGAACTAACGCAGGTGGCCCCTTCTCCCGGCTAAGGCTGCTGCCCTGCACCTGCTCCTCCGTGTTGGCTGCGGCTGCGCCCTCCCCGCCAGCCGGCTCCGCACTCACGCGTCACTGCCCGGCCTCAGCGCACCGCCGCCCGCACTTCTGCGCCATTGCTCCTGAGGGTTTCCCTTTCTGCCGTCCGCGAGCCGGAGATCCCGTCTGAGCCTTTCAGGGGGCATGTGGGATCACAGATCCACCTCGGTGCCAACTGGACTTGGCTGGGGTGGGGTGGCATTCGGCGTGGAGTGCAACCGTCTAGGACACGAGGCAGAAACCTGCATCTGCTCACGCCTGCGCCCTTCCACGCCCGGGCCCTCACTTCCGTTTCCTCTGCCATCTGTGCGCTTGCCTGACTTTCTGCAGCAGAAGTGCCTGCTTTTCCCTCAAAGCCCAGCTCCTGTGTACCTTCCTCTCTGAAATCTTCCCTGGATCCCCCTCCCTGCTGGCTGGAGGGGTGCACCACACGTCTGCCATTCCAGAATTCCTCCCACAGGCACATCTGCGTGTGTCCCTGGGGAGCTGTGTCCTGTCAGGGACACAGTGTGCGTCCCTCACTAACACGTGCTCGTAGCACATGCTTGCCCCAGGCCACTGGCTGGGAACAGCCTGGTCTCGCTCCACGCCGGCATTCCTGAGGGCGTGGGAGGTTTTAGGGGAGAAGATCTGAACTCCAGAAACGACTGGGGTGAGGAACCTCGAAGAGTGTGAACAGGAAGGAAATGGCATGAAGGTGGTGAGGGGAGGCCTGTCGGGGAGGACCCGGACGGGGAGAAACGCTGAATGCTGAATGAACAGTTGCCAGCGGATATTTCGTGAGCATGGGCTCTAACTCAGACCCTGTGCTAGCTATGGGGGCATTTTTTTTAATTGCTTTGTCCGGGAGATGTACAAAGCATGTGAAACGGGCCATTCCCTCGAAGGTTCAGTGTCTAAAGAACATGCTGGCAAGATGGAAGTGTGTGACAGCCACGTGAGCCGGCAAGAGCTGCCCTGGCGCCCAGCTCCTCGCACACGCAGATCCCCAAATTGCCCCAGAGGTTTGGTCTCACTCCCTCTGCTCTCCTATTTCTCTTTTGGAATGGTTAATTCACCCTGACACATTCAGAGGTTCCGCTCGGAATCCCCTATTACCCTTGGGTTTTGCCCAGCTGCTCGGACGATTGGGGTATAATTGGGTAATGAGGTAGGTCTGCGCTTTCCTCTGGAATGCGGTGAAGGGCCGTTTAACTGTGGGGTGGCCTGGTCTCCTGAGCCTGGTCCTGGGTGAGGTGGCAAGTCTGAGGCGGTAAGCCCAGACCAGAGGTGAGCACGGACAGGGGAGCAGCCTGGCTCTCACAGCCTGGCCACCTGGTGCTGCCCATCCTAACCCAGCGGGGACCACAGGCCAATGAGAAGCCTGGGGACAAACACAGGATCATTTCTCCTCCTTTACTAATTGTGGTCCCCAACAACCATTAGGGGGTGTGAGTTATCCTGGCGATGACTGGGACACTTGGAAAGTGAGTTTAAGAAGGACTGTAAAAAGGGCCTCAATATGAGAGTGCGCAGGTGACACCTTGCCTTTGTAAGCTGGGCTTCGGCTGTCACATCTGTTACACCTGTCATGGACTCGATAATGCCTGGGGATGACCTGTAAGCCAGACCAGTCTCTGGTTTTCCTGGCAGGACGCTGAGAGGGCCCCCGACGTCATCACTAGGGAGTACGGGGTGGTGACCTGGGGTGGGCATGCACAGCACTGAGGCAACACAGAGCAGGGACCACCCAGCCACGCAGAAGAGGAGGTCTGGGAATCACAGCTCAGGGGACAGCATCCGGACTTCATCCGAGCTGAGTCCGGAAGAAGGACTGATCAAGAATAATTCAGATAAATGAAAAGTGGGTGATACAATCTAGGAAGATTGCAGGAACATGGTGAATTCTGGATCTACAAGAGCTTCTGCATGGACACTGTTTGTGGAGGACCGGGGGCAGAGAGGAGTCAAGCTAAGAAAACACACAGCCATGGAGACATGGGCTGGGTCTTGGAAGACCTCACAGTCCATACCCAGGAATCTGGATGTCTCCTGGGCCACTGGGGTGGGTCAGTGGGGATGTTAAACGTTATAAGTAACAATAACGGTTTACTTTTGGCAAAGATGATCACTGTGTATGCTTTAGCTGCAAGCAGTAGAAAGCCTTGATTCATTTGGTTTAAATATAAAGAAAATGTATTATCTGACCTAACAAGAAGTCTGAAGTTAGTGGTTAGCTAACTCAGTAGCTCAAAAACAGCATCAAAAATCAAGATTATTTCTGTCTCTTCACTCTGCATGCTGGATTGTTCTCATGAGAGAATTCCTCTTGGTTGCAAGGTGGCTGCAACATTTCCAGCCTTTGCAAACTTTCATCCAACATTCAGTGATATTTATTTCTCAGTTCTCTGGGTAAGAGGGAGGAAACCTTTCTGAGGCAGACCCCTTCCCAGGCTTCCTCTGTCTCTCCTGGCTGGATCTGCACCCTACTCGTACGCCTACATGAATCACTGGCAAGGAACAGGAAGTCACTATAATGACTTACACTGATCCGACACGCTCCTTAATGCTAGGCATCCCAGGGCTTCACAGAAAAGGATGAATATCTAAAAAAAGTAGAGTTATGTCCAAAAGAAGGACAGGATGGTGCGGCTTTTAGAAGACAACAGCTGGGGCTGCCAAATCACTCAGGGTAAGCTGAAGGCCCCCAGCAGGAACTCCTTGCTCCCGTTAAAGCGTCTGAGTAACACATGATGGGGCCACATGCGTGATGGCAGCTGAGAATATGGCAAGTTAGGGAGACTTTAGGGATGGAAGGAAAGAAACTTCGTGGGAGGATCACAAAGAGCTCCCACCGAGCAGCAGTTGCTTCTGTTGGAACCAGCTTGGCATCCACCAGCCTCATATATTTCTAGAAAACCCAAGAAGATGGAAATCTTGCCAGAAGTTCCATCAGCATAAAACCTCTGGCAGCCCAGGACCAGGAACTGCTCTGAACGCTAAAAAGATCTCAACCCAAATGGTGCTAAATTGCTGTTTATTTTATTTTGCAATTCAACAATGAGGATCTTGGAGGAATCACAGCTAAATGACTTCCAGGATAAAGTGCACTCGGCTTCAAAATCTGAATGCATCTGCAGTGACGGCTTGCCACGTGAACGAAGGCAAACATTGTTTACACACACCAAAAAGACGGGGTTTTCGCTGCATGCAATTTACATTAATGAATATAATTTTACTAATACAGGCAAACTCTAACATTTACATAACTCTGACATTAGCTTAACCACGGTCAGGTGCATCTGCATCTCCGTTGCTGAATGAAAGCAATATTTGGAATATCCCGCTCTCACTCGAACTTAAATCTAGCCTTTCTTTTAAAAAATAGTTTTTCTGTAATTCTATCCAGTTTAAAATTTATTTAGCTAAAAGTGTAACTATGGCTACACTTCCCCTTTCTCCGTGGTTCCCAGAGTTGGGGCGCGTGGGCTTTCTCTGTTGCAGCTGTGAGTATCCGGAATCCAGAGGAGTCTATCAAGGGTGCTGAGAGGTCAGAACTCTGCACGGCATCAAGAAAACCCAGAGTCAGGGTGGTGCATGAACGCCACAGTTCTTAGGGGACACCTTCAGTTTGGCAAGAAAATGAGCCCAACAGGCTCCAGATATAACATGGTGACCTTCAAAACTGAGTCAGTCCACGCAAGTCAAAACAACAGAAGCTAAAACATTTCTAGCACAATTCTCTTCACCTTTGTCTTCACTGAGGAAAAGACATAAGCCCATGGTTCTAGCGGGAACATTTCTACTTCAGAAACATTGTTTTGCTTATGGATCCCAGTGAGAGATGAGCAGCGACATCCCTTGCCCAGGTGGGCACGCGTCCCGCCACCGTCTTAGGAACCACCCTCAAGACACAGTCCGCAGCCCAGCCAAACAGCTATGATTAGCTCCTCTCCACTCTGGGAAGTAGCATTGTGTCAGGACAATATGTTTCTCCAAAACTTTATTGCATTTCTTCAGCCACGCTCAGATTCGGCTGTTAAATACCCAGTTTGCTCTCAGTGTAGGCAATGGCTCGTTTTGGTGTTAGTACTTGCTATGAGATGGAGAACACCCATTAGAAATAGATGCTTGTTTTTATATAATAGCACCCCATCAAGAATAACAACATTTTAGCTCAGGACAATAAAGGAAAAAGGACACCAAATTAACTGTATGAAGTACTTTACTGGATGAAAGCATGAGAAAGATGCTGGGGCCAAGCTGGAGGTTCGGACACTTTCTAAACGCTCTGGAAAAATGAGCACAATGACCCCCACATCTTAGATCCCACAGTGAAAAGATGGAGTGCTGAGGTGCTCATTCAGGCATGGACTGCAGATTCTCTGCTTCTCCTACACCCTGTGGTGAGAGTGCTGATGGGAAATACCCCCAAGCTTGGAGACTCGTGGCAAGAAATTGATGCTCCTCCATCTCCCTGGGTCTTCTGCAAGGAAGAGGAATCCCTTATTTATCCCTTGGGGCAATTCCACGCAGTCTCTTCTACAAGCTCCACCCCCTTGGACAGGCACCTTACATCACCTCTCTCCGCACAAACAGGCACACAGCAGAGCCAGGTCCCAGGTGTGAGTTCTTGCCACTCCCACTGGACATAGGTCTGTGTCTCTGGGGAAAAGGTGACCCTCCTGTACAAGGTAATTCTCTACCTGTGCTCTAGGTCTATCCCTTTCCATTTGCTCCAGATCTTGTCCTAATTTCTTCTGTGTCTTCATGCACTTCTTTGAACTGCCTCTCATCTTGTACTTAAACATAGCTCAACTCTGCCCACCTGAAAAAGCGAGCTACCCCTCTGCTTTGGGTTCCTTCTAATTGCACTCCTATTTAACCCCTTATGAAATTCACATCATGTGTTCCTGTCTCTATGTGTTAGTCATTTTTCTAGATTTGGAAAGTGTGACAGAAATGCCTGCTCTGTGGAACTCACATGCTGGACGGACAGACTCCACCTCATCCACGGTCACCTACCAGTGAGGTGATGATTCATTAGGTAGGATGCCCAGAGCACAAACAGCAAGAGGGAAGATGGGTGAGTGGGACTTCATCGAAATTGAAAAGTTTTGGAAAAAAAAATTTCAATTTTTCAATCATTCTTTACAGATTTAGAAAAAATAATTCTATGCTTCGTCTGGAACCAGAGAAGACCTCGTATAGCCAATGCAATCTTAAGCAAAAAGAACAAATTGGGAGGCATCAGTCTACCAGATTTCAATCATTACTATAAGGCTATGGTAACCCAAACAGCAAGGTACTGGCACAAGAACAGAGATATAGACCTTTGGAATAGGACGGAGATCCCAGATATAAAGCCATCCTCATATTGTCATCTAATCTTCGACAAAGCAGACAAAAGCATACACTGGGGAAAAGAATCTCTGTTCAATAAGTGGTGCCGGAAAACTGGATATCCACATGCAGAAGATTGAAACTGGATCCCGACCTCTCACCTCTCACAAAAATCAACTCATGATGGATAACAGACTTAAACCTAAGGTGTGAAACCTTAAGAATTATGGAAGAAAATGTTGGGAAGACTCTTTTAGATGTCGGCCTAGGTAACAAATTTATGAAGAAGACCCCCAAAGCAATTAGAGCAGCAACAAAAATAAACACATAGGACCTGATCAAATTAAAAAGCTTCTTCACAGTCAAGGAAACTATCATTAGAGCAAATAGACAACCTAAAGAATGGGAGAAAATATTTGCTTTCTACACATCCAATAAAGGGCTTATAACAAGAATCTATATAGAACTTAATAAAATCAACAAAAAAAATCAAACAACTCCATCAATAAATGGACAAAGGACATGAACAGAAACTTTTCAAAATAAGACAGAATAATGGCCAACAAAACATATAAAAAAGTGCTCAACATCTCTAATCATTAGGGAAATGCAAATCAAAACCACAATGAGATATCGCCTAACTCCAGTGAGAATGGCCTCTATCAAAAAGTCCCAAAATAACATGCTGGCATGGATGTGGAGGGAATGGAACACTCTTATGCTGCTGGTGGGACTGCAAATTAGTACAACCCCTGTGGAAAGTAATTTGGAGACACCTCAAAGAGCTAAAAATAGAAATACCATTCAATCCAGCAATCCCACTACTAGGCATCTATCCAAAGGAAAAAAGGCATTCTATAATAAAAACATCTTCACTCGAATGTTTATAGCAGCACAATTTACAATTGCAAAGATGTGGAGACAACTCAAGTGCCCATCAATACATGAGTGGCTTTATAAAATGTGGTATATGTATACCATGGAGTACTATTCAGCTGCAAAAAACAATGGTGATTTAGCACCTCTTATATTATCCTGGATAGAGATTGAGCCCATCCTTCGAAATAAGGTATCATAAGGTTGGAAAAACATGCATCACATGTACTCACCATCAAACTGGTACTAACTGATTAATACTAAGGTGCTCACATGGTAGTACTCATTGGGTGCCAGTCAGGTGGGAAGGGTAGGGGTGGGCTGGAGGGGGTGAGGGGGTAAACCCACAGCTAATGGAGATGGGGCACACTGTATGAGGGAAGGACACACTGGTAGCCCTGGCTTGGCTGAGGCAAATGCATTTCATGAAACCAAAATGTTTATACCCCCATAATATCCTGATTAAATATATACACACACACACACACACACACACACACACACACCTACACACAAAAAAATAAATTAAATAAATAAATAAAATATTCTATTGTTTATGCATGTCATATTTTTAAATCCAGTCATCCATTGATGGAAGCTGAGATTGATTTCATGTGTTGGCTATTGTGAATAGAGCTGCAATAAACATGACAGTGTAGGTAAAAATAATAATAATAATAATGATAATAAAAGAAAAGTTTTGTGCTCCAAAGAACATAATCAAAAATGAAAAGGACAACACAGAGAATGGGAAGATATATTTGCAAATCAATATATTTCAAAAGGACTTGCATTCAGAATATATAAAATGCTCTTATAATTAAATAATTAAAAAAACAATTTAAAAATGGGCAAAGGATTTGAATACATATTTTTCCAAACGAGATATACAAATGGCCGTAAGCACGTGAAAAGATGCTTGATATCATTAGTCATCAGGGAAATGCAGATCAAAACCACAGTGAGATGCCACTTCACAGCCAGTAGGGTGCCGAAATCAGAAGGGCAGATGATGACAAGTGTTGCCGAGGACGTGGAGAAGCTGGAACTCTCACACATCGCTGCTGAGCATGTAAACAGGGCAGCTGCTTTGAACAAGTTTGGCAGTTCCTCAAATTGTTAGACGTGCAGCTACCATATGACCCTGCAATTCCGTGTCTAGTTATATACCCAAGAGAAATGCAAACACATGTCCACACAAAAACACGTACAGAAATTTTAATAGCACCATTATTCATAATAGCCACATTATTCATAGTAGCCAAAAATATAAATAACACAAATATCCATTGAATTAACATTGAATGAATAAACAAAACGTGGTATACCCATACAATGAAATACTATTTGGCCATAAGGAACAATGAAGTACTGATACATGCTTCAAAATGGATGAAGCTAAAAGCATTATTTTAAGTGAAAGAAGCCAATCATGGAAGACTCCATATTGTGTGGTTTTACTCATGTGAAATACCTAGAATCAGCGACCCTGCAATGACAGGAAATAGACCAGTGGTTACCTAGGGCCAGGGATGGGGGCGGCAAGGGATCACTAACAAGCACGGGGTTTCCTTTAGGGGAGATATTAATGTTCTAAACTGAGATTGTCGTGATAACTACACGACTCTGTGAATACACTGAAAACCATTGAATTGCACACTTCAAATGGATGGATTTTTTTGGCATGTGAATTATATCTCAACGAAGCTGTTATAAAAACAGAAAACCTATAATCACAACTAAATTGCCAGATAAATTATAAGATGCCAAGTTAAATTTGAATTTAGGTTAAACAGATAAATTACTTTTTAGTTTGACTGTGCTCTAAATATTCCGTGGGGCATACTTATACTAAGAAAAGTATTCATTGTCTATCAGAAATTTAAATTAACCAGTGACTCTATCTGGTCTGCAGCCCACTGCGGAGAGCAGCCTGCTCCAGGGCTGAGGTGTGGGATTGGTGGTAGGCAGGCGGGGGCAGGTGAGAGACTTCAGCATGAGACTAGCCTGGAAAACCAAGAAGATCTCAAAGGGGGAGACTTTTGACGGTGGGGCTGAGCAGTGTGACCTTCACCCCTTATTGACTGGCTCTAGTGAAGATTTTGCGCAGGGCAGTGGGGGGACGTTGGCGATGGAAGAAGGCGTGCAGTCCTCTGGGTCGGTCACGCCGTTTGCGGGGAGCCTGGCGCCTACAGCCATCTGTGGCCTCCTGATAGTCACGTTTGGTGACCTGCAAGTGGAGGCAACGGTGCTCAGAGGCCCGGTAAGTGGCAAATCTCACAAGATCTTACACTGGGACGATGACACTTGGGAGAAAGAAGGAGGCAGCGGCGGGAGGCATTTCAGGTGGAGAGGAGACAGCATGGCGAGGGATGTGAGAAGCTAACGCAGGGAACCCTGGGTTTCCAGCCTGAATGACGAGGAGGCTAAGGTGGCCTCAGATGGAGACAGGAACAGCAGGACACGTAGGAGAGGGGGAGGATTGCTTTTGGACACGTAGAGTTTGAGGTTCTGGGGGAACACAGTGGGAGCTTTAGCACGTGAGCAGTAACAAACCACGGATGTGAATGGATGGCAGAGAACGACTGGGAAGAGCCTCCGGGGCTGGGCCTGTATGTGCTTCCGTTTACTGCACGGCTGGAGAAAAGTTCCCTGTGAACGTGGCCAGAAGGACCATCGGAGAATTTAATGAAGCATAGAGTCAGGGAAGATGAAGAAAAAAGAGTTTTTAAAACATGTTCTAGCCACAGTGACACATGTCAAAAGAAGTCTTGCAAGTAAGGGTTGAAACGTGTCCTTTGGTTTCAGAAGCTGAGGAGTGGTTGTGTGTGAATCGTGGGCAGGGACTGCGAAGTCTGTGCAGACGAGGAGAGTCCAGGAAGGAAAACATGCTCAAGAAAAGCAGAGACAATTCCAGGATGTGGCGCTTGCTCAGGGACATCCAATGAGGCACTCGGTGACAGTGTCCTTCCTCTACTCCGTGCTCAGGTGGTTGCAGGTCTCCTAACCTCTCTTGTCTTCTCTCACTGAGGCCACTGATAGATTCTGGGTCTAACGTGGTCTTCACTCCATGCCTGCTGCATTTTTGGGTCCCTGGACCTAACTACACACCCCCTGCTGATGCTGGCACTCTGTCCACCAGGCAGGAAGTCACCCCTGGGGGACTCTGGACCAGAGAGGGCTGCAGGGAGCAGGCCGTGTCTCCACGTCTGGAGGGGCCATTCCCAGCTGTCCTCTCAATAGCGCAGGGATCACATGGTCCCCTTCACCTGTGTGGGCAGCACAGGGCACCACCCTGGAGAGTTGCAAATACTCTCAGGCTGACTAAGGGAAAATACAGCGTGGGGTATTGCTGGTAACATCACTAGGCAGGAATGGCAGCTTCTGAGGTGCTGAATAGCAAATATTTCATCTTTGTTAGAGATCCATCACAGAATGCAGCCAAGACAAAAAGTGGAACAATGTAACCCATAGATAGTCTAACATTCTAGGTCCAAAGCCCATGAGATTTATCGAGATTGGGGGTATTTTCAAATGAGATAGGCTTGCTTGGATTTGATTTAGTTCTGAAGTTGGTCAGAGCCTTCCAAATAAGAACATGGGTGCATCTGCAACATCGGGACACTTTTGACTCAGAAATATAATAATTCTAAATGACAAATTTGAATTAACAAATTTTATTTACTTAATTGCTTTTTATACCAATTTTTTAAATCAATTTCATTATGTAAGGCATCGGTTCCCAACCTTTTTGGCACCAGGGACTGGTTTCATGGAAGACAATTTTCCCACAGATGAGGAGCAGCGGGCGGGGGGAGATGGAACGATTCAAGTGCATTACATTTATTGTGCAGTCAAATTTCTCTAACGATAATCTGTATTTGCAGCCGCTCCCCAGCGCCAGCATCACCACCTCAGCTCCCCCTCAGATCATCAGGCATTAGATGCTCATAAGGAGCACAACCTAGATCCCTCACATGCGCAGTTTGCAGTAGGGTTTGCGCTCCCTTGACAATCTAATGCTGCCGCTGATCTGACAGGAGGCAGAGCTCAGGCGGTGATGCGAGCGATGGGGACCGGCTGTAAACACAGATGAAGCTGCTGCTGTCTGTGATGTGCCCGGCACATCCGGGTGCACATGGGCAGCAAGCATGGTGTGCATAGGTGGTGGAGGAGTCTCCCAGGGGCGGGGCCTGTGTTTCCACAGGGAACCATCCCCTGGGGAAAGTGAGGGGCCCTGCGGATTTCAGACTCTCCTTAGTGTCTGAAATATAGCGTGACCAGCCATCCAGTTTGCCTGTCCCACTTTTAGCTCTAAAGTTCTGTATCCTGGGTCACCCCTCGGTCCGTGGCAAACTGGGGTATCTGGCCACCGACATCCCCACCACCGTCCAGACCGTGCAATGTGGGGCAGAAGGTCAATTTGCCATTCGTCGTCGGCTGCATTTTCCTCCCCAGTGTCCTTTTCTTCTGCTGTTTCTCCTCCTCCTCCTTCTAAGGTGTAGAAATAATTCTCTGTCTCTCTGTTCCAAAAGTGGCACAGTGAACCTGAGGCGGTCAAGTTCACAGGACAGAAAGTGGAATGGTGTGTGTCAGAGGCTGGGGCAGGCAGGACGGGGAGTTTGTGTCTGATGGGACAGAGCTCCAGCTGGGGAAGACGGGAGAGTTCTGGGGGCGGAGTGTGGCGGTGGTTGCACAGCATTGTGCCTCTGAACTCCACGCTTAGAATGGTTAAAATAGTAAATTTTATGTTATGTATGTTTTACTATAATTTTAAAAAAGAATAAAAAACAAAACGTGGTATAGTGAATATCAGCCAGGTAGAGCACCTATGGCAAGAACGGAAGCGAGGACATTTCCTGCGGAAGGGGGCCCTCCCCTGCTTGTGTCCTCTGCCTTCCCACACAGCCACACACCTCATCAGGGCACTTGTCTGGCCTGTGTGACCATTTGCACTTGGATGGAGGAAAATGTAAAGGAGATTTGAGCAAGAGGTGATGTGGTCAGTAAACCTGAAGGCTGGTGTGGAGGGTTCTACTGAAAATCCTTTTGGAAAAAGAAGGTGGACAAAATTGTCTCAAGAGCGAGAGTGCAGGGTGCCGGGAACTCCTGAGTGTGGACCTCCGGTGACGGATGACCTCATCCCGGCGCTCAGGGCGCCACAGAGTTGTCCTCCACATGTGATGAGTTTCATGGTCTAAAATGTGCCCCACAGAGCAGTGGGAATAAACATGCCCCTCGCTGGGGAAGGGGTGCAGGTTTCTGCACGTAACAACCCCAGAGCGCCCCGCCAGTCTCGCCCTGAGCAGGGTGAGCCGGGGCTGAGCAGAGGACTCCAGCAGAGGGAAAGGACTTCCCAGTCAAAATAATACCACTCCCTAATTCTCCCCAACACGGGCTCACTCGGCCCTTTTAAACAAAAAATAGAGGCTTTTACACACTTGTTGCATGCTGCCATGTTTCACTTCCAACCGTCCTTGAGCAACTGGTTGGAAGCATTGTGTCAAATGCTCCTTGCTTTGCAAGGAACGTGTCTGTGAGTGATCCCAAGGACAACAGCATTTTGCCACATCTTGCATAAGCCACCACCTTGCCTTGGAGAGTCGCGGTGCTCTGTTTCCATTCACACTCTGCTTGGAGAATGAGCGTGGATTACAGGAGGCTCCCCAGAGTCCAGGGTCTGGGGAGTGTTTCATGTTCCCACCGCAACGGGAAACTCTCTGGCCAGTAACCGTGTGTTTCTTTATGTATTAAACAGCCATGTAAGGTGCAGCCTGTTAGTACTGGGGCAGTGTGCCTTCTTCCCGTGGGGAAACGCAGGGTGTCTGGAGTGTTGGCACCCACCTAATGAATGCGCTGACGCTGGCTGGGAGGCGGGGGTCCCGGGGCACACTGATGCCGGGTGTCACCACAGGCACAGGGGCCCATGATGCCAAGAACCCCAAAGGGGAGGCTGAAGGGGAAGCCACTAGGGAACATCCAGTGTCAAAGCACCAGGCTTACCTGGGTCTTTCGATTACGCACCTGAACGTCACCTGAGGTGGGGAGCTTGGTGCTGGGAAGGCGCCTATCACTTGAGGGAATGGGGAGATGTCGGGGGAGGGGGAGCAGAGTTTTTCTTCCTTATTTACCATCTACTCAGAATGCCCTTCTGGCACTTGGATAGAATTATCTAAGACTTGTTCCCATTTTCCCTCCCAGCTAAATAAACATCGGAAAACTAATTGAAAACAAAACAAACACACAAAACCCTGCCAATACTCCATGGGTCAGAGTGTTTTTGTTTTGTCTCAGCTTTCCCAGGAGTAGGAGACCGTGGTTACTGGAAAGGGACGCTGGCCCGGGAAACCCGGGCAGGTGCTCAAACTGCTCTGG
The DNA here is from genome assembly GCF_000956105.1 of Propithecus coquereli. Classification (NCBI taxonomy): domain Eukaryota; kingdom Metazoa; phylum Chordata; class Mammalia; order Primates; family Indriidae; genus Propithecus; species Propithecus coquereli. The sequence goes on along the minus strand of NW_012148697.1, from coordinate 912,710 downwards.
GTCTGACTGGGCTCCAGGCACACGACAGGCGCTTGGTGAGCACCTGCTGGTTGCTGGCTGAGTCCGTTGGAAACACCTGGCAACACTCCCAGGAAACGAAGCAAGGGAAGAAAACGCCTTTGCAAACCCAGAATGCCTGGGCTTGGCTCACAGCCAGGCAATCCCCGGGGGGCCCGGGGCTCAGCGAAGGAGGAAGTCCAGGGACTCGGAGACCTGATGCAGACGCAGCCTCGCTCCTGAGTGTTTTGCCTCAACGTCCCTTTGCAGTTCTGTGCAATGTGTCCCTATCCAGGTCTGTGTTCATATGGCCGTGATACCAGGGAAATGAGCATGTGTGGGGAGAGGCTTTTGAGGGTGGGATGGTGGTGAACACTCTGGGCACGGGAGATGAAACCTCTCCTCCTTCCTTCACCAAGGTGGGGTGCCAAATCGGTGTCTGGTCACTCTGCATGAAGGACAACACAGCGGCTGGGTGTGCATGGAGAGGGTGCCAGCCTGCTGGGTGCTGCTCTTGCCCTCAAGGGTGGGCTCTCCCAGGATGAAGCACAGCACTAGGGCATCTGGTTTCCTCTCCTTTGTAAGGGGAATGAGCTCCTGCCTCACGGGATTGCTCTGAAGATGGCGGGCGAGCGTATCTATGAAGTGAGTAGGGTGGTGACTGGGACGCAGTCAGACTAAGGACATGGAGGCCCTTGTTTCACATCCCCTGTTTCACAGACGACGAGTCTGGGGCTCAAAGCAAGAAGCCCAGCAGCACCCAGCGAAGCTCCAATTCAGCCACACTGGCCCCGTTCTGCAACCCGCGTCTCTGCGCGCCGCCCCGTCCTCCACAGCGCAGACACCCACAACCCCGCGCTTGAAATCAGAAGGCACTTCCACCGGCTCAATAAATATTTCAAGCTTATTTAGCATCATGACTCTTACTCTTTGTTTAGTGTAGATATGCTAGAATTAGCAACATTAAAGCAATTATCTGTGAAATTATCCCCAAATTATATTAGCATGCCCATAGAATAGTATTTTGTATGTAAATTAATAGTAAGTGAGTTCAGCAGAACTGCCCTTAAAATGAGTCCCAAGGAATCCATAATGAGTGACTGTTTATTTAGCAATTCCAGAAACTATACGTGTGTGCAATTATTGAAAAGCATCAGAAGGAAAGAAAAAAAATCTACCTACAAGCAGGCTAAAAATATGTAAATAATCCCTTGAAAGTCATGGGATTCCAGGTTTAGGAACCAGTGTCCTTCTTTATCCCGACGGCCTGTGCTTTCACATGCTTCATTGCTTGCTGTCTAAACACAGTGAGCATTAGCTGAAGCACCTCTCCTTAATTAAGCCTAAGAGTTACTTAGAAAATCCATCCTCCTGTGTGACTGTAAGGGTGACACACGGGTCACCTTGGCATCTGAACCAGTGGGTAATGTAGAGGAAACGTGATCAGAGCAAGTCAGCCAGATATGACAGGCACAGACCAAGCAATCTTTGCTTCCATCCTTGCTTCACCAGTGGAGCACCTTTGGCCATGCTGGGGGCGTTGGAGACGAAATGACAGAATCAGCATAAACATTCTCCACGGCATTAACATTGCCCTTTGCAATTTACACTGACTCCCACTTTGATCCTTGCTACAAGGTAAGCAAGACATTTGAGGCCCAGAGGTTAAATGACTGAGTCCAAGTCCCCCTGTGTAAGGGATGGAGCTGGGATTTGATCACAGATGTCCGAAATCCATCCTGTCTATGTATCCAGTATAAAGAGGTCTTGGACTTTATTTAATTTAACTCACTATCTGATAGAAAAATCCTTTACAGTAAAGTGAGTATAAAGACGAAAGATAACAAACATTGGGCAGGATGTGGAGAAAAGGGAATCCTTGCATACTATACTGTTGATGGGAATGTAGATTAGAACAGCGTTAAACAGTACGGAGGTTCCTCAAAAATTAAACAACTACCATATGATCCAACAATCCAATTTCTGGGTATATATCCAAAGAAAATAAAATCAGTACATCAGATGAATGGATAAAGAAATTGATAAGAAAGTGTCATATATATACACACAATGGAATAATACTCAGCCTTGAAAAAGAAGGAGATCCTCCCATTTGGGACGACATAGGTGAACCTTCAGGACACTGTATGAAGTGAAGTAAGCCAGGCACAGAGAGTCAAATCCTTCATGGCATCCGAGGAGTGTCCCGAGGACGAAAAGGCAAACACCAGGTTGAGGGAAGAGCAAATGGAAATCTCAGAGGCTGAGAAACACTGGCATGTTCCGGAAGGGTGACAAAGTGCTGTCGTGAGACTGGTGCAGAGGGCAGCACATGGACCCTGCGAGATCTAGGGAGCACCCCAAGCTGGGACGTGGGGACTCCCCTCTGCAGCCAGCAGTGAGCGTCTGGGAAAATGGTGCCATGGAGCACGCAGGAGTCACTACTGAACATGGGGAACATACGTGTGCAGAATTCTGTTATAAAGTAAAAGGAACAGTCAATGACTGTGTAACAATGTTTCAGTCAACGATGGACCACATGGACAGCAGCCATCCCATAGATCACAACACCGGACTTTTGCCCTTTCTCTTCGGGTGCACACTTTCACCACTGCCTGCAGCATGCAGCACAGTGACTGTACTGCGCGAATTTGTGGCGTACAAGCAACGGCCGTAGCACGTGGCGCAGGCATGCAGCAGGCCGCACCATCTAGGTTTGTGTGAGCACTTTGTGATGTTCACACAGTGATAAAATCACCTGACTACACGGTTCTCAGAATGCATCTCTGTCCTTGAGCGATGCATGACTGTAGAAGGGAATCCGTGAAGCAGATTTGCACTCACGTTCTGATACTTCAGTGAGAGGAAAACTAGTGAACTGCACATGAGCCATACCTATATTTTTGTACTGCAGCCAGGAATGAACAACTGTTGATACCCGTGGTTAGTAAAATTCGTCATGTTTTCCTTCGTCACAGCATTTTAGAGGGCTCCTGCTGATAGCCGAGTGGGTTGGTAGTGGTGTACTGCTCGTGACCACACTACTCGGGGGCTACCCAGAGAACTGGTGTAGACCATGGAGAACAACAGGGCCTCAATCCTGGGGCACTGGGGGTCCAGGAGTGATGTGAGATGAGGGGGAAGAACCCCAAGTCCAGCCCAAGACACAGCTGCTCCCTCCGCCCCCATGAGAGTGCAAGCCGTATCCATCCACCTGGGGTCCAGGGAATTCCTGGAACATGGCACTTTCAATGCTAAAACCAGGGAAGTCCAGGTAGACCAGTAGCTGCTGGTCACTCCACTCCCCATGTATACACAAAAGTCACTGAAAATAGGAATGGAAGATTTCTTAATTACTTGGAGATTATTTCCTAAAACCCCCATGTGGTGTTCCCAGGTACACAGGTGTGGACAGTGTCCTGTTTAGAACCGAGACCTAAGGAGGCCATCCAGGAAGACTCTTTCTGCCCAGTTCCCAGTACCAGCTGTCCCTGGGGCAGCCCGTCAGAACTTGAAATGGCTGGTCTTCGGCCTCCCCAGTGCAGAGTGAGGCAGCAGCTCACTACCGCAGCAGACGCCACACAGCACGGAGGGAAAGGCACAGCAGTGCCCGTGGCCGTATGCGCAGCCCATGGCGCCCCTGCCCACGTGTCCTACGTCCTGGAAATTGAAGCAATCATCTTAATGTTGCCTCCTCTTGAGGAGGAAGGTTGAGGGCTGGGGTGGAGTTTTTTCATCCTACAAAATCCACTGAAGCATTTTAAGCAAGGGAACAATATGATGATAGAGAACAGCCCTTAGAAAATCTGTGCATTCATTCATTCCCTTCCTGAGCATGGCTAATGATCTAGCAGGTGCCAGGCACTGTTCTATATATTTGGTATATAGCCCTGAAAAAAAAAAAAAAGAACAAACCCTACAGTCATGGAGTTTATACTCTAGCAGGACAAGACAACCAATATGTACATATGTGGTTGGGTGGGCACAAGTGCCTAGAGGGAAAACTAGGGAGGGTGACATTTGGGGTTGGCATTTGAAACACAGTGGTAAGGGAAGCTCTGTTGAGATGCTATCTGAGCAGAGGGCAGAGCAGAGGTGTGGCGCTGAGCCACCTGGCTGCCGGGGGAAGATTTTTAAGCAAACAGAGGGATGAATGCAGGCACCTGGGGGCGGGTGGTGCTGTCTGGCCCAAAGCAGCCGGAGGCCAATGAAAGTGGAGTGGGAGCCAGAGCCACCGTGGAAGGGGCTTTGGGACCACTGGAGGGGCTGAGCTTCCCTTCATGTCCATGGGAAGGGAGCAGCCATCTGTCTTCTGTTTAAAGAGCTCGGAAGAGGGGGAGGGGAAAAATGGCAGAGTAAAGGTGATCTCCTGGATTCCTGCTCCCAGAGAAAGAGGCATAGATATCAGTCTGCTACACGTGAGTGGATCGCTCTCCCGCAAGAATAGCAATGTGAATCAGCAGAAATTCAGCGTGGGACACACAAAGCAGGAAAAAGAAGGTGAACAGGAGATAAGAGCACGAAATCTGGAGAGTGCGAGACAGACAATAGACAGTAGAGCATGGGATGGCTGAGCCCGCCTGGCCAGCAAGTGCAGTGGGATCAGACCCTCAAGAGAAAATCTTGCTTCCCAACTGACTTCCACACCCACCAAGACAGGGACCTTCCTGAAGTCGGTGCAGAATCGTGGCAGGAGACGTGGGGCTCTGTGGAGATGAGACAATAGTGGGAGGCATCTTGAACTCCCCGGAGCTCTGTGCCAGGACTGCACTGGGTAGGGGAGGGACTGGTCTGAGCTACCGCTGGAGGTAGTTAGCAGACAGGAAACTTGCCTCTGGCACCCAGTGGGTCCAGATCAATGGAGGTGATCAATAATAGGGGACTCTAACCTGGAAACCACTGTGGAAGAACAGGACTGCTTGGTGAGAGGGTCAGAAAGAGCAAGAGCTCCTGCTGGACAGGTGTGAGATTGGGGGAGGGTGACATAAAAGAGACAACGGGGCATCCTGATGACTCAGCTCCCTGATCTGTAGCCTGCAACTCCTGAATGGTTGCCCCCAGTGCACTCTGTGGGCGGGTGGTCACCATTTTCAGGGTCCAAAACCCAACCTCTGCGCTGTGATACAGTGTCAGGCAGCTCCCTTGCCCCAGCCTGGGGACTCCCGCGCCAAGCTCTGCCCTTACACGACCTAAGGTCAACTAGCCAGGCCCTTTTTGATGAGTGAATTCTGAATACTTCCCCAGTCGTGGGGGGCTAACGCCTGTGGGACTTACAGGTGCTGGGGCACTGAATGGGCTGGGGCACCACCCCCTCCCCCAACCAGCATTTATTGCACTGAAAGTGGTAGGCTCCACCCCTGGAGGTACGGCGAAACAAGAAAAGCCACTTTCCCTCTGCGACTAGGGTGAATCCACAGGGCCTTGGCTCAGATCAATAGTTTACAGCACAGTGACATTACTGGTCAGACAAAAATCCTGGCAAGAGACCGAAACAGGTGCCCCAAGTAACCCCTCCCATCAGGAGCAGACTCCCAACTGTGGTAGAACCCTGAACAACATATTAGTGGCTCCCCCTAATGGCAGATCAAGCAACGATAGAAGTGCACACATCCAGGCTGATAGGCAGCAGCTGTGATCTGCCTTGCTCCTACAGCATCCACTGGAACAGAACCCACACAAGCTGTGTTACTTTCCAAAAGAAAACTGAAAGGAGAGAAGCAATGGCTGATTCACATGTGAAGGACTCAGCAAAAGATCTCTGGAAGTATGAAGAATCAAATGGAAAACACACCCCCAAAGAGGAACACCAGCTCTCTAGCAATGGACATTAACCAAATTCAGAATACTAAAATGACAGAAGAAGAATTTCAAACATGGATTGTAAGAAAACACAATGATATGCAAGAAAAAATGGATGACCAACACAAAGAAACCACAAAAATAACCAGGACTTGGAAGAAAAATTCACTAAAGAAATTGAAATATTAAAGAAAAATCAAACCTATCTCCTGGAAATGAAGAATTTATTCAGGGAACTACAAAACACAGTGGAAAGCCTCAAGAACAGCGTAGATCAAACAGAAGAAAGAATGTCTGAGATTGAAGACAACTCCTTCCAATTAAATAAGTCAGTCACAGAGATAGTGCAGACAATTAAGAGAAAAGAACAAATCCTACAAGAAAGGTGGGATTATGTGAAGAAACCGAACTTGAGGGTTATGAGGATTCCTGAAGGTGAAGAAGAAAACACGCAAGGGCTGGATAAGCTACTTGAAGATGTAATAGAGGAGAACTTCCCAGGCCTTGCTAAAAATCTAGATATCCAGGTACAAGAAACTCAAAGGACCCCAGGGAGATTCAATGCAAACAGGAAGACACCACGACATGCAGTCATCAGACTGACCAAAATATCCACTAAAGAGGCCCTTCTACAAGCTGTAAGGCAACAGAAACAAGTAACGTACAAAGGAAAGCCCATCCAAGTAACGTCAGACTTCTCAAATGAAACCTTACAAGCAAGAAGACACTGGGGCCCCATTCTCACTCTTCTGAAACAGAATAATGCCCAGCCTAGAATCTTTTACCCTGCAAAACTAAGTTTTGTATACGAAGGAGAAATAAAGACATTCTCAGATAAGCAAAGACTGAGGGAATTCACCAAGACAAGACTAGCACTCCAAGAAGTACTCAAAACAGAGCTACACAAGGATCAGCACAACAAACACTCATGAATGTAAAACCACTCAAAAGCTAAAGATCAAAGGCTAGATACTACAATGTCTCAAGAGAGAAAACAAAGCAACAAAATGCAACCCAACAAAATGAATGGTAATTTGCCACTTATCAGTGCTCTCAATAAATGTGAATGACTTGAACTTCCCACTCAAGAGACATAGGGTGACACAGTGGACAAAAAAATACAAGCCAAGTATCTGCTGTCTTCAGGAAACACATCTAACCTGCAAGGATGCATTTAGACTCAAGGTAAAGGGGTGGAAATCAATATTTCAAGCAAATGGAAGCCAAAAGAAGACTGGTGTGGCAGTTTTGATCTCAGATAATTTAGTTTTTAAATAAATAAAAGTAATGAAAGACAAAGAGAGTCACTATATAATGGTGAAGCGTACAGTTCAACAAGAAGACATAACAATTCTAAATATGTGTGCATCCAACTTAGGTGCACCCAGATTCATAAAGGAAACTCTACTTGATCTAAACAAATTGATAAACAGCAACACCATGATAGCTAGAGACTTCAACACCCTGCTGACAGCACAGGACAGATCCTCTAAACTGAAAATTAAGAAAGAAATAATGGACTTAAACAGAACTCTAGAACAAATGGGCTTGACATTTACAGGACATTCTACCCAAAGACCACTGAATATACATTCTTCTCATCAGCTTATGGGACATTCTCTAAAATTGACCATATTCTAGGACACAAAGTATGTCTCAAAATTTTTTAAAAAAATAGAAATCATACCATGCATCTTCTCAGATCACAGTGGAATAAAATTAGAAATCAACATCAACAGAAACTCTCATCTCTACACAAAGTAATGGAAATTAAACAACCTTCTGCTGAATGATTACTTCATAAATGAGGAAAGCAAGATGGAAATCAAAAGATTCTTTGAACTAAATGACAAAGGAGACACAAGTTATCAAAATCTGTAGGACACAGCTAAAGCAGTCCTGAGAGGAAAGTTTATTTCCATAAATGCCTATATCCAAAAGTCAGAAAGATCACAAATAGACAACCTAATTGACTCAAAGAGCTGAAAAAAGAAGAACAGACCAACCCCAAACCCAGCAGAAGAAGTTAAATTAATAAGATCAAATCAGAACTAAATGAAATTGACAACAGGGAAACTACACGGAACATTAATAAAACAAAAAGTTGGTTCTTTGAAAAAAATAAACAAAATTGACACGACTTTGGCTAGACTAATGAAAAGCAGAAAAGAAAAATCTTTAATAAGCTCCATCAGGAACAAAAAAGGAGAAATTGCAACTGATGCCATGGAGATACAAGATATAATCTATGAATATTATGAAAACCTTCATGCACACAAACTGGAAAACATGGAGGAAAAGGACAAATTTTTAGAAACACATAGCTTCCCTAGGCTCAACCACAAAGAAATAAAATTCCTGAACAGACCAATATCAAGGACTGAAATTGAAACGGCAATAAAAAACCTTCCTAAAAAGAAAAGTCCCGGACCAGACGGTTTGACACCCGAATTTTACCACACCTACAAAGAAGAATTGGTGCCCATCCTGCAGAAATTATTCCACCACATCGAGAAAGATGGAATCCTTCCCAACACATTTTATGAAGCCAACATAACCCTGATACCAAAACCAGGAAAGGACGCAACAAAAAAGGAAAACTACAGACCAATATCCCTCATGAATATAGATGCAAAAATTCTCAACAAATTTCTAGCTAACCAAATCCAGGTGCTTATCAATAAAATAATCCATCACAACCAAGTGAGCTTCATCCCAGAGATGCAGGGATGGTTCAACATACGCAAATTTATAAATGTAATTCACCACATAAACAGAAGCAAAAACAAAGACCATATGATCCTGTCAATAGACACAGAAAAAGCATTTGACAAAATTCAACACCCTTTTATAACAAGAACACTTAACAAAATAGGCATAGACAGGGCTTACCTGAAAATGATACAAGCCATATATGACAAACCCACAGCCAACATCATACTAAATGGGGAAAAATTGAAAGCATTCCCACTTAGAACTGGAACCAGACAAGGTTGCCCACTATCTCTACTTCTATTCAACATAGTGCTGGAAGTCCTGGCTACAGCCATCAGGCAAGAGAGTGGAAGTAAGGGCATCCAAATGGGGGCAAAAGAGATCAAACTCTCACTATTTCCTAATGATAGAATATTATATCTAGAAAACCCCAAGGATTCAACCAAGAGGCTCCTGGATTGATAAATGAATTCAGTAATGTCTTAGGATACAAAATCAATACACACAAATCAGAGGCATTCATATGTGCCCATAGCAGTCAAACCCAAAGCCAAATCAAAGACTCAATTCCCTTCACAAAAGCAACAAAGAAAATAAAGTACCTAGGAATATATTTAACTAAGGAGGTAAAAGACCTCTACAGGGAGAACTATGAAACATTGAGGAAGGAAACAGCAGAGGACGTAAACAGGTGGAAAACCATACCATGCTCATGAGTCGGCAGAATCAACATTGTTAAAATGTCTATACTACCCAAAGTGATCTATACATTCAATGCAATCCCTATTAAAATACCAACATCATTTTTCACAGATATAGAAAAATTAATTTTATGTTTCGTATGGAACCAGAGAAGACCCCATATAGCAAAAACAATTCTAGGCAATAAAAACAAAATAGGAGGTATCAATTTACCAGACTTCAAACTATACTACAAGGCTGTAGTAATCAAACCAGCTTGGTACTGGCACAAGAACAGAGCCATTTACCAGTGGAACAGAACTGAGAACCCAGATATAAAACCATCCTCATATAGCCATCTAATCTTTGACAAAGCAGACAAAAACACACACTGGGGAAAAGAATCTTTATTCAATAAATGGTGCTGGGAAAACTGGATAGCCACATGTAGAAGATGAAACAAGATCCACACCTTTCACCTCTCACAAAAATCAACTCACGCTGAGTAACGGACTTAAACCTAAGGTGTGAAACTATTAGAATTCTAGAGGAAAATGTTGGAAATACTCTTGTAGACATTGGCCTAGGCAAAGAATTTATGAACAAGACCCCAAAGGCAATCATAGCAACAACAAAAATAAATAAATGGAGCCTGATCAAATTAAAAAGCTTCTGCACAGCCAAAGAAACTGTCACAAGAGCAAACAGACAACCTACAGAATGGGAGAAAATTTTCGCATGTCACAAATCTGATAAAGGGCTGATACCTAGAATCTATTTAGAACTCGGGAAAATCAGCAAAAAAAGTCAAACAACCCTATCAAAAAGTGGGCAAAGGACATGAACAGAAACTTTTCAAAAGAAGACAGAATAATGGCCAAAAAACATATGAAAAAATGCTCAACATCTCTAATCATCAGGGAAATGCAAATCAAAACCACAATGAGATATCACTGATCTCCAGTGAGAATTGCCTTTATCAAAAAGTTCCAAAACAATAAATGTTGGCATGGATGTGGAGAGACAGGAACACTCATACACTGCTGGTGGGACTGCAACCTAGTGCAACCTCTGTGGAAAGCAATATGGAGATACCTTAAAGAGATACAAGTAGAACTACCATTTGATCCAACAATCCCGTTACTGGGCATCTACCCAAAAGAACAAAAGACACTTTATAAAAAAGACATCTGCACTCGAATGTTCATAGCAGCACAATTCACAGTTGCAAAGATGTGGAAACAACCCAAGTGTCCATCAATACATGAGTGGATTAATAAAATGTGGTATATGTATACCATGGAGTACTATTCAGCTTTAAGAAACAATGGTGATATAGCACCTCTTGTATTCTCCTGGATAGAGGTGGAACCCATTCTACTAAGTGAGGTATCCCAAGAATGGAAAAATAAGCACCACATGTACTCACCAGAAAATTGGTTTCACTGATCAACACTTAAGTGCACATATAAGAATAACATCTATCGAGTGTCGGGCAGGTGGGAGGGGGGAGGAGGGGATGGGTATATGCATATATAATGAATGTGATGCACACCGTCTGAGGGATGGACATGCTTCAAGCTCTGACTTGGGGGGAAGGGGGTGCAAGGGCAACATATATAACCTAAACATCTGTACCCCCATAATATGCTGAAATAAAAAAAAAGAAAAAGAAGAAAAATATTAAGGGGGTACGAATGTTTTAGGTTACATGGAAAAATAAGTAAATAAATAAATTTAAAAGAAATAAAGAGCTCGGAAGAGACCTGACTGTAAGAGAAAAGGCAGAAGCAGACCAATTTAATTCAGATTAAAAATGAAGGTGGCTTGGTCAGGGTGGCAGAAATGAGTGGGAAACGGCTAGAGTCTGGATATGTTTGAAGTTGGAGTGGACAGGATTTGCTGATGAGGCTGATGTGGGACATGGAGGAAGAGGCACCTCGCACATGCCGCTGAGGTGTCAAACAGAAGGAAAGAATCACCATTAACTGAGGTGGCGCCGCCGGCAGAAGGACCAGGAAGCGTCCCCGCCTCCATCCCCCCCCCCTTCCCGGCTGAAGGCGTCGGGAACTGAGTTTGGAACGCTCAGCTTTGAGATGCCTCACAGGCACTGGGAGGGAGATGAAGAACGCGAGATCGGAGCCTGGTTCGAGGGAGAGGCCCGGGCGGAGGCACAAACCCGGAGTCCTCAGCACGCGCGAAACATGCGAAGTCGTGGAGCCTGATGGCGCCGTGCAGACCCGGGCCCGGGACTAGCTCCTGCACCCACGTTTGGACAGATGGGAAGCGCAGGGTAAGAGCGGGAAATAAGTCGCGGACACAGCGGGAGGGCAGCAGCGAGGAAAGGCTTCCGGGGACGTGAACCCTGGGCCACCGGCGGCCGAGGAGCAGAGGACCGGGAAGTGGCGTCGGGCTGGCCGCGGGGTCAGGTGGCAGGCCGGCCGCGGACAGCCTCTCCAGTGGCAGGCGAGCGAGATGGCGAGTGACGTGCTTGAAACGCAGCTGTCCTTCTGGGGCACCTGCTGGCATCCCCTCGCCCGGCTCTGGTGTTGACGAACAGGGGCCACGATGGCAGCCGGTGTCCAGTCGTGTGCCCGCAGGCGTTTATGGAGAGCACTTCCGGGGCAGCTCCTGTCTGCAAGCCCCGCCTCGGAACCGCCGCCCGTGCAGCCCTCCGCAGACACCCGGAGGGCGAGGTAGAGGGCCAGAGGCGCCAGGGTGTGTGCAGGAGAGCAGCTGTGGCGTGGAATCACAAAGTACGAGCAGAGCAAGAGGCGAGGTGAGCAGCGTAGGGCCACAGAAGAGGGAAAGGTGGTACGTTCGGTGGTCGGCATCCGCTCGGTGCCACCGTGGCTGCAGCGGCCGTACTGCAGGGTGCGCTGCAGAGCTACTGCGGAGGGTGACGCCCAAAATCGGAACAATGGAGCCGTTGGTAATGGCAGAGTCTGAAGTTAGACGGTGGCAGAGGCGGCTGAGGTGGGGTGGCTAGGGTCACTGGGAGCAGGAAGTTTCTAGAATTATCTAAGCAGTGATTAAAATCATTCGGAAGAATTACATCAGCACTGGTGGAGAGGAAGGAAGGCAGCACATCCTCAAGGAATGAGGGGTCTCCCGCAGGGGTGGCTGTGGTCAAGCCCGAGCTGGGCGCGTCTACGGAGGAGGGTCTGCTTTGGGGAACCTGCAGGTAGCGGTAGCCTTTGCCACTTTGTGCTCAACTCCCCGGTGCTGCCAGCAGCCGTTGGCATTCGCAGTGTCCAGGCCTTTCTCACCTCTGCTCGTTTGTCCTTCCCCAGCCCACTCTGCCCTGGATGCTGCAGGGGAGTGGGAGCGTCAGCCCCACAGCCCCTCTTTGCTGTCGCAGAGCTGCCACTGAGCAAGCTGGTCCTTGAAGCAACCTGCTCTGAATTCCTGGCCCTGCTGCTCTCTGTGAGATGAAGCTGCAGTGTGAAAAGACTTTTTTTTTTTTTTCACCGCAAGAGTATTTTCTTCAGATGCTGCTATCAGTGGGCATATAACAGACTTTTATTAGAAGAATAATGTCCCATTCACCTTTTTTCCTAGGGTATGCACTGTAATAAAAATGATAAATTCTGGCTTTCAGCAAAATCAGTGAAACTTTTAAGCTGATGGAAGAGTAGTGGAGCATTGTCAGAATCAAGTGAGGATTGAGTTCTGGTCAGTATTGAAAAAGTGTCCTAGTTTGCTTGTGTTTAAATAATTAGCCAAAGTTTCATGGGCATTGAAACATACACAAATGAATCTTACCACTTTCAAAAAAAAAAAAAAAAACAACAGTCACTTGACTAAGTCCACCCTCTGCTGTTGTAACTCTTCAGAAAATTCTCAGTGCAAGCTGATCTTCAGCTTGTCAAGATGTACTCTACACAATTTCTATAAATGTTTAACTTAAAGTAGTTTTAGATTTGCAGAGATAATACAACATTCCCATATGTGCGCCCCCCATCTCCTCTATCATCAACATCTTATGTTGGTATAGCTCCTTTGTGGCAACGAATGAACCAATGTTGACACATTGCCAGTAATTCACCTCCATACTTTACCAGATTTCCTTAGTTTTTACCTAATGGTCTTTTCCTGTCCCAGGACCCCACCTTACACTGAGTCACCGTGTCTCCATGGGCTCCTCTTGGCTGGGTGGCTCCTCAGTCTTTCCTTGTCTTTCAAAGGAGTGATGGGCAGGTATTTGTAGACGTCCTTGAGTGGGGATTTCTCAGTGTTTTATCATGATTAGATGGGGGTCATGGTTTGGGGAGACCACAGAGGTAAAGTGCTATTTGCATCCCGTGGCATCGAGGCACACGTTATCCACATTGCCACACTGTTGATGTTCACCGTGATCACCTGGATGACGTGGTGCTCGACAGGTTTGCCCAACATAAGAAAGTCACTGCATGCAGCCCATAATTAAGTGAGGGCACTGTGCTCCACAAGGCATAGTATTTACATACATTGCTTAAGATTCTTGTGCATAGTATTAGGTTATTAAGTATGAAATGTCTGCTTTCCTTAAGTATAATACTAAATTTGACCATTGCTATCTCTGACGTTTCACTTTGACACTTCTTGTGTTATTTTTATTGTGAAGGTACATCCTCATTCTTTCAGATGCACAGTTTGGCTTGTGATTATCTTTCAAAAATTTTTTAGAGCAATTTTTGTGAAACCATGTGTAAGTCAAAAACTCATGTTATTTTCAAATACAAGTTCCCTCGTGGAACCAACGCAATGCAGATAGCTTGAAATATCAATGAAGTGCTAGGAAGGATGTGGCTAATGAAAGCACAGTACGTCGATGGCTTGAGAAGTTCTATTCTGGTGATTTTAATCTTGAGCATGAGCCACATGGGTGACCTGAGACCAAGGTGGATAATGATGGGCTGAAAGTTGTAGTGAAGTGAATCCATCTCAACCTACATATGAATTAGCAGCAAGGTTTGACGTTACTAGGTTTGACAATATTGGACCATTTGAAACAAATCTACAAGGTAAAGAAACTGGATAGATGGGTTTTGCATGAACTAAATGAGCATCAGAAAAGAAATTTTCTCGAAGCTTGCCTTTCTTTGCTCTTCACAACATAAAGGCGAACCATTTCTACACTGTATTATTACGTGTGATGAAAAATGGATTCTTTTTGACAATCACAAGCATTCAGAACAATGGTTGGATAAAGATGAAGTGCGGAAACATAGTTCAAAACCAAACATTCATCCAAAAAAGGCAATGGTGTCTGGTTGATGGTCCGGCACTGGTATTATCCACTACAGCTTCATGAAACCTGGTCAGTCGATTAGAGCGGAAGTCTACTGCGACCAGTTGGATGAAATGATGAGGATGCTTGCAATGAAGCAGCCAAGACTGGTCAACAGAGACAGGCCAATCCTCTTGCAAGACAATGCTCAACCACATGTCGCACAAACAACGCTGCTCAAACTACGGAGGCCAGACTTGGAAACTCTCTGTCATCCACTGTATTCACCAGACCTTGAACCAACTGACTGCCACTTCTTCCAGGCTTTGGACCACTTCTTGCAAGGAAAAATATTCAATTCTCCACCAGCTGTGGAAAACACCTTTCGCGATGTCATCGCCACGCGATCTCCAGGCTTCTTCACTGCTGACATAAATAAACTACTGTTAAGATGGCAAAACTGTGTCACTAGTTTAGGAACACATTTTGATTAATTGTACTGCTTCTTGTTTGAGATATAATAAACTACACTTTTGATTCAAAATCAGACATTTCGTATTTAATGACCTAATATATTCAGCTATTGTCTCTCATTTATTTACTAGTCAATGATTTATTTATATTAGTGTAGACTCACGGGTATTTATTTCATACCTTGGCTGATGACACAATACTACATTTTCGTTGCTGTTGCTCTGTTTTTCCAGCTTTGTCCATAGGGAACTGTCATAGTGGGCCCCATGTCTCGCTGACATACCCACATACTTACGGGGTTTTTAACTTTCTTACTTTCTGGCACTATTAAGGTGTGCTAGTCTCATCTTGTATATTTTCTCCCCAGCCCTAGAGTCGTCCATTTCTTCAAGGAGTTGTGGTTTCTTTAATTAGAGAGCTACATTACAGACCAAAATCTGGGCCACTGCTGTTAGGGCGTGATTACTGCTAGGCCTCCTCAGCTGACATAGAAAAAGATATGTGTGTATTAACACACAATCACATACATTTCTGTAAATATTTCCCTACATATCCATGCGTATCTGTGTTAAGCTATATATGAGCTCATTCTCCGACTCTGACCCACTGCCAGGTGAGCATGGAGCCTCCGCCTGCATCTCTGCACTGTCCCAGTGCCAGAGCGGGGGCCTGCGCCCGCCATCTGCCCCGGTGAGTAACTGCTCCATCCCAGCGCACAGGTACCGCGGGTTGTTTGTTTTCTTCTTGAGATTTAAAAGTTTGTTTCATATTTTGGATATATATCTATCAGATATGAATTTTTTTAAATGCTTTCTCCCATTGGGTGACTTTTTTTCATTTTCTTAACACTGTTTTTCACAGAGCAAAAGCTTTAATTTTAATAAAGTCCAACTTACCTATTTTTTTCTTTCATGGCCCATGATTTGGGAATTACATGCAAAACCTCATTACCACACCCAAAGTCAAATGGATGTTTGCCTGTGTTTTCTTCTAAAAGTTCTGTAATTGTGTATTTTATATTTGGACTTGTTTTGAGTTAGCTTTGTGAATAGTGCAAGGTCTGGGTCTGGTTTCACTGTTTTGCATATGGACATGCGATTACTCCTGAACCGTGTGTTGAAAAGACTGCCCTCTCTCCATGGAAGTGCCTTCGTGCGTCTGCCTAAGTCAGGTGACCATATCTCAGCGTGTCTGTTTCTGGACTCTCCGTTCTGTTCAGCTGATACATGTGGCTGTTCTTTCTCAGTACCATGCTGCCTTGACTCCTGTAGCTGTACAGTAAATCCTAGATCAGATCCTGTGAGTCTCCCAACTTTGTCCTGTTCAGTTTCTTTTGCCTATTCCGTGTCCTGCCTTTCCACATAAGTTTTAGAATCACTTTATTGATATCTGCAAAACAGCTTGATGGGACTTCGAGAATTTATTAAATCTATAGATTCAATTGAGAAGAATTTAAATCTTAACAATATTGACTCTCCAATTCATGAATGCAGTATATCTCCCCATTTATTTAAATATTTTTATTTCTTTCATCAGTTTTTGTAGATTTCCACACATAGGACTTGTATATATGTTGTTAGAGTAATAAGTACCTCATTTTGGAGGGTCCATATTATAAATGTTTTTTAAATTTTACATTCTAATTGGTCATTGCTGGTATTATAGGGACTTTTCTTTTTCTCATATCGAGATATAATTTATATAACATAAAATTCAACCATTAACATATGCAAATTAATGCTTTTTGTATACCCACAGAGTTGTGAAAAACCCACTACAATGTAAGTTTAGAAAAACTTTATCACCTCAAAAAGAAATGCCATATCCACCAGCAGTCACTCCCCGACTCCCAGTCGCCCCACCCCATGGCAGCCTGTAAGGATCTGCCTACTCTGGACATTTTATACGAACGGAACCATACGCTGTGTGGTCTTCTGTATCTAGCTTCTCTCGCTCCACATGATGAAGCATTCATCCATGTTGTAGCATGTATCAGCACTTCATTTTTTTCATTGTCAAATAATATTCCATTGCATAGATACATTACATTTTGTTTATCCGTTCATCTGTGCATGGATATTTGAGCTGTTTCTCCTTTTAGGTTATTGAGAATAATGCTTCTATAAACATTCATGTGCAGGTGGAATTTTTTTGTAATCCTAATAAAATTTTATTTTCATTAGAGCCTTATATAACATAAAAGACTTTTTCAAATGCTATCAGTACCACTATGACAAAACCAACAGATTCACCGGAAGGAAAACCATAAATGTGTTTGTTTGTTTTATATTTAAATTGAGAGAATGGTACAGTCACCTGCAGTTGTAAGAGATAATGGAGAGAGAGTTGTTGTATACTTTCCCCAGTTTCTTCCAGTGGTGCCGTTCGGAAAATCTGCAGTATGTTACATCCACGATGTTGACACTGATGCAACCCACTAACCATATTCGGATTTACTACACAATTTTGCCACTCATTAGTGACTCCCCCCACTGCAGTCAAAATACTGAAAAGCTTCAACACCACCTGGGCCCCGCTCGCTGTTTCTGCCATGGCCCTCACCTTCCTTCGCGTCCCTCTGGCCCCACCCCATGTGGGGCTACGCGCCCTCATTATCACCTCCACGTCCGGGCCCTCTGGTGAAGAGCCTGCTCTCATTTTGGTATTATTAATAGTAATTTGTGCTTCTCTCTCTTTTTTTTGGCAGAGGACTACCAACTTTTTTGATCATTTCAAAAAACGAGCTTAGGTTTTGTTGATTTTCTCTATTCTTTTCCTGCTTTCTGTGTCTTTGATTTCTATTCTAACTGTTATTATTTCCTTTTTCTGTTTGCTTTCAGTTTACTTTTTCCTTCTTTCTCTAGTTTCTCAAGGTGGAAGCTTGATTTTCTTTTTTTTTTATTATTATTCCAGGATTTTGTGAGGGTACAAACATTGTAGTTACACTTTATGTCTTTGTCTCGCCCAAAGGCATGCCCTTCCCTCCCTTTTGTACTCCCCGTGTCCTTTAGTTGTAGATTTGCCCCCCCATCCCCCTAATCCCTAGAGAGTATTTCTGCCATGTGATCAACCTAGTGTTGATCAGTTAGTACCAATTTGATGGTGAGTACAAATGGGTCCCGTTCTGCTGCTCTTGTGGTGCCCCACTTTGGATAATGGGCTTAAGTTTAATCCAGGAAAGTATAAGAGGTGCTAGATCACTGTTGTTTCTTATGATTGAGTAATATTCCATTGTAAACATATACCAAATTTTGTGTTTTATATTTTTCTTCTTTACTAATATGTGCATTTAATTCTATAAATTTCCTTCAAAATATTGATTCACCTGCATTCCATACATTTTGATAAGTTATATTTTCATTTTTATTTAATTGAAAATATTTTAAAATTTATCTTGAAACTTTTTCACCTAAGGATTATTTAGCAGTGTCCTGGTTCATTTCCAAATATTCAGAGATTTTCCAGCTATTTTTCTGTTATTTTTCTGTTTCTCCATGCAGTTCTACCAGTTTTTATCGCGTGTATTCTGAGGCTCCGTCATCAGGCACATGCCATTAAGAACTGCTATGTCTTCTTGGACAGTGGACCCCTTCGTATTATATAATGCCCCTCTTTACCGCTGATAATTTTCCTTGCTCTAAATTCTGCCTTGTCTGAGATTAACATAGCTTTCTTTTTATTATTGTTAACTTCTGTATCTTTCCCCATTCCTTTACTTTTAACCCATTTGAGTCTTTGTATTTACAGTGGTATTTTTAAGCAGCATAGAAATTCGATCTTTTTTTTTATCCTCTGAAAATCTCTCTTTAAATTGTTCTGCTTAGACCATTCACATCTGAAATAATTATTGGTACAGCTGGATTAACATCTATTATCTTTTTAACTGTCTTCCTCTTACTCTGTTTGTTTTCTAACCTTTTTTTTTAGTCCCCTTTCACTTTAATTGAGCCATTTACATGATTCCATTTTATCTCCTCTCAGCATATTGTTTAACATTCTTTTAGAGAATTTTTGGTGGTTAGCCTAGAGTTTACACTCCATGGAAAGCTTCCTTTCTTGCTCCTACGCCATGTCGGTCACAGGTGTGCCCTGGGTGAGCTGCAGGGTGGCTGCTCCTCTGTCCCCATCTCTGTTATTCCAGGTTCAGGGCTGAAGGAGCAGTGTCTGTAGAGTCCATCCTGGTCCCTGAACAGGAGAGATAGCAAGAGACAGGGACACAGCACAGGGCAGCTCTTAGAGCTTCTGCTCAGGCTTGGCGCATGGCCAAGTCCACCGTCTGCAGGGAGCAGGGACCCTCCTCTCATGGGAGGGTGCTCAACTGACCTGGAAACCGGTGCAGATGTGGCATCCTTCTCCAGGACAGGCAGAATAGACCTGTTTACATCATGTGCAGCCTGTGGCAGAAATGGGGTGCGTCACCTGACTCCAAGGAGGTGGAGTCAGGGTCCTTGGCTGGCGCTGTGGGGCAAAACTCATGGTGCAGCCACCAGGCAGGCCGCCAGCTCTGCTCTGCATGGTCCAGCAGCAGCAACCTGTCCCCAGCTGCCACCAGCACAGAGCAGGCAAAGGCTCTGCTCTTTTCTCACCCCTCTTATCCCAGGGGTTTGAGTGCATTGAGGCATATCTTGCTTCTCTGTTGCCAGATGTTAAGAATAAACAAGCAAATAGATTTGAACTCATGAAGTTTTCTGCAAGGCTAAAGAGTTGTAGGATTGTTCCCATCGTGGCTCTGATATCAAGTATAAGCCCCTCACTGAAATCCACAGAAAGTTCCAGGAGTCAGCGCTCCACGATTTACACTTCCTCGGCCTGCCTTTGCCTCACCAGCTCTGAGCCTTGAGTCAATGTGGGAGTCAGCCAGGGCACGGGGTGGGAGCATCGGTGACGCGGTGACTGCGTGGCCTCTCCAGAAGTTAGGCGAAGGGGGTTGGAAATGAGAGGTCGAAACAAAAGCTAAGGGGAGAGAGGGAGAAATGGGGACGTGTGACCCTTCCCCATGATGCCCTGAGTACCGCACAGGGCTCCTCTCTGGGAGGCAGCGCGGCACACGGACAGGAAGCTTTGCACCTGTGCACCTGTGCGCTGGTCACCGAGCCGCCGCCGGGCAGGGTGGGAAGGCAGGCCTGGCGCTGTCAGTGCAGAGAGGAGGCCGCTGCAGCGAGAGTGGAGAAAACGCCAGACTACAGGGGCACAGGGAAAGCGGTCGCTCTGCTGGGAAGTGTGACAGGGGATGTGAATGACCAAGCCTGAGCCGTTTCCCCCACAGCCACGCTCTGTGGACCGCCGCCCACCCAACAGCCGTCGCAGCGGCCACGGCCGACCTGTGTTCAGACCTCCTTCTCTGTCAGTCACACCATCGCCCCGCCAGGCTGCAGACTCAGAGTGTCAGCGCGTCCGGGCCGCTTGTTACACACACCATAAACGGGGGGCTTAGAAACAACAGCCACGTATTGCTCACAGGTCTGTGGCCCGGGAAGTCCACGACCGAGGTGCCGGCCATTCAGTTCTGGCGAAGGTCCGCCTTCTGGTTCATGTTAACAGATGGCCACCTTCCACCCGCGTCCTCATGCGGCACACGGGAAGGCAGTTCTCGGGGCCTCTCTTACAAGGTTACTACTCCCACTCATGAGGGCTCCCCCAAGCCTAACCACCCCCAGCAGCCCCACCTCCCAACCCCATCACCTTGGGGATTCGGGCTTTAATACATGAATTTGGAGAGGACACATGTATTCAGATCATAGCACAGAGCTTCGTCCCCTGTCCTGTGACGAACTCGAACCCCGGTCTGGCTGGGTGTGGACCAATGGATCACTTCTGCACAAGCCGGTCCCTTCAGAGTTTCTCGCGGCCTGTCCGTTTCCAGCTCAGTTGCTGAGCTGCCCACCCTGCAGCTTGCGCGGCGCCGTGGCTGCAGCCCTGGCTTGTGCTCCGCGGCCCCTGTGAGCTGGCACAGTTGTCGTGTCCCCTGTCCTCTTCTCTGTGGCCCACCCAGGTCTTGGGACACAGCTCACACACTCTTTCTGTCCTGTGAGACCTCTATGGAAGTAGCCCCCTTTGCCTTCCTGAGCCCTCCCCAGAACACAAGAAATTCTAAAGTGGCCTCCCATGGCACGCAGGGGCCAAACGACGCTCTGGAGGTGGCATGGTCCCTTCCAGGCCCACTACCCGTGGCGCCTCCCCTGCGGTGCTCCTGGCAGCATGCTTACTTCACGGGAGTGTTGCCTGTCAGTCCCGCCGTCCCCAGGACTCAGGCCGCAGGGGGCAGGCGCTGGGCCTGGCTCACTCAATCTTCCAGCCCCGCCCTCTGGTCCTCCACAGGCCCTGCCGCTCGGCCCCTTCCTCCGCAGAACGTCCCTCTCCACGTGCCCGGTGGCCACCTTCCCTGTGAGGTCGCGTATCCCAGCCGGGCTCTCTGATGCCGAGCGGAGCCCTCAGGGCAGAGGGAAGAGGTTCAGTGGGGCAGAGAGAGAAACACGTCTATTATCATCTGCTGCCCAGCAACACTGATGGGTGACCTGCCGCGTGCTGGGACTCCCCGTGTGGCCGCCTGTTTCCTCGGTGCTATGGCCCAGGTGCTGCCACTGCATTCCTGAGTCCACGTCCGACACCTGCATTTCCTCTGTCCCGCCCATGCCCCGCAGCTCTGCTGCTGCTCCGTTCCCTCCTAGTTTGAGGTTGTCTGTGTGTGTGTGTGTGTGTGTGTGTGTGTGTGTGTGTGTGTGTGTGTGTGTTTTAATTCTCAACATATCCGGACTCTCTGTAACCTCTAGGGTTCCCGAAACTGCAGCTGGAAAAAAGCCTCGGCACTAAAGTTCCGTGGTCTAGGACAGGCCTCTTGCGGCCAAGGCTGCGTGTGGATTCTGGTTGGGTCTCGGAATAAGGCCCTGGAATCTGGTACACTCACTGTGGCAGGGTCAAAGGGCTCCGGGGATAGAAGCAGGCGTCCCCTCTGAGCCCCCTGGGGTGGGAGGTGGAAGAGCCCCGGCCCCACGCGGAGAAGGACCGTGAGGATGCACAGGCCAGGCAGGGGCAGGGGGCGCCGGGGGAGGGACAAAGCCCACGCACAGCCCTTCACCACCTGGCCGTGTCCTGCCAGGCTGCCCATGTCATTATTTTAAATGTTAAGGGTTGTACTTCATTTAGTTTTGGACAGGTGATGCACTCCCATTTCAAAAATATAAATTATAGAAAAAGATCTGATTAGAAGGGTCCTCCTGCGCCTCCAGAGCCTCCTTGCTCGGAGGTAGGGAGCACATGCGGAGGCTCATCCCCGCGTCCCTAATCTGCCTTCCCTACACGAAAGGTAGCAAAATACATGACATTCTGTGGCTAATTTTCTCATTGAAACATACATCCCAGAGGCCATTCCAAAGGAACAGAATGTCTTTTTTATTTTATTTTCTGTTTTCTACTTGACATCTGTTTTTCATTTCTGTTATAGCTTTTTGTAATAGTTGCTCCAGATGTTACACTATATATGTGTGTGTGCGTATTTATACATACACATACACACACACATTCACGCACATACATATACACACATACACGCACACACATTTATACACACATATACACACACTTATATACACACATACACACATACACACACACATATACACGTATATATATGCACACATATATACACACATACACATATATACACACACAAATATATATACACACACATGTATATGCACATATATACACATACATATACATACACACATATACACACACATATACACACATATATACACGCATACACAAATATATACATATACACACATGTATATGCACACATATATACACATACATACACATATACATATACACACATATACACACACACATGCACACACATTTATACACACACAGACACACACATCTATGTCGAAATTTTCTGGTGTCTTCGTCTTACCGGTTCATGCCCAGAGTAGAATCCTTGCCTCCTTCTGCGCCTCTTCGCCCTCCTCTTTGCAATGCAGTTGTCTGAAATATTCCTACTGAAGCTGTCAGCCAGGTGAGTCCTCTTCCTGCGAGATTTTTATGATTGAAGACATCCCGAGATGTCCCTTTCCGTCTTCAATTATGGAATTATAATTGAGCTGTTGAATTAAAAACCAGCCTTGCCTAGCCAGCGCCACCCTTGGCTGGGAGGGAACAGCTCCCGCCATGGCGAGCCTCCTTTGCTTCTCCCACGGCTCCGGAGACATCTGTCTTCACCCTGGCTTGGACCACACGGCCTTGTGGACTCAGAACCCCCCGGCCCTCGTTCCCTTCACGACCTTCTGAACTGTGGCTACCAAGCTGGGCTAAGAAGAGCAGGTGGCCTTAACCCCAAAGCACACCACAAGCGATGGGAAACCATGGTGTGTGTGTGTGTGTGTGTGTGTGTGTGTGTACACGCGCGCGCGCGAATGAGCACAGACGGGCAGGTGTGAGGTTCTTAGAAGCCAATGTTTTCCAGCCGGCAGTGTCACCCTGGGACCTTTCCACATGGCCCTCATGCCCCACTGTGTGTGTGACTCCGTGCAAGTAGGACACAGTGGCAGACCGTAGACGAACAAGCAGCGTGCTCTCGTCACATGAGGTAAGGCAAAACGACCTCGCCTCTCTGGGGAGGTGAGCTCGTTGCTAGGTACTTGGGAGCTAGACCACATATGGGAGCTGCTCCCTCCCTCGGGGCTTTATTCGGGAGTGGGGTGTGCCCCCAGTGCTCTCTCTTTGAGGTGTCCCTTTTGGCTTAGGTGTGCCTTAAACCTGGGGACCCATTATGGAGGCTATGATCCAGAGTCTCCTGTCACGTGATCTGTAAGCTCCTCCAGGACAGCAGGACAGTTCCCGTACCTCCGCCACAAAGTGGTAGTGATGAGGGCTGTGTCGCTGTTGAGCTCGGTGTGCCTACCCTGTTGGGCACAGGGCACGACATCTACACACGTGTTCTTATGTCAGCGGCAGAAAATCAGGGTTTTTCTTTTTTTCTTTTACTTTCCATTTTACATATAAGGAAATTGTGGTCTGAAGAGGTTGAGCAACTTGACCCTTGTCCCACAGCTGTGTCAACCTCAGGGTTGGCAGGTTCTGGGGCCAAATGCTCTTTCCACGACTGTGAAATTCTTCCCCTGCTTTGATCAGAATGCCCAACACTCTGCCCAACACCGAGAGGCCCGCATGGAAGCTCTGTTGGCCAGAACTGCAGAAACAGGTCCACAGCTGAGGACGGGGACGTTTTTCAGGAATGGTTATGCACTTTTGACGTGTCAGTTCCCCCACAGATAAGCCCTTTAACGTTTTTCTTATTACACTGCAATGTATATTCATTATAAAATGATGTATGAAGATAAACAAATAAAATAAAATAAATGTTAACAATATATTTTAGAAAAAAGTCACTATTTGTGGGTACACTAGTTATCTATCATGCTTAAAATTATAGCTTAATTTTTTAAAAAATCTAAGGACAAAAACAAAAATCATTTTATTACATCTCATTATTTTGGAGGTCAGGAAATTTGGTAGAATTCATCTGGGAAATTCTTCTGTTCCATGTGGGTCACCTAGATTGACTTAATGGTATCCAGGAGGCATCTGGGCTGATCTGGAGTGTCCCAGTGGTCTCCAGTCCCACAGCAGGGACAGCAGGGAGGCCGGGCTCCTCGCCGTCCGCCTCTTCAGTTGGACACAGGGCTGTCCGGCAGTCGTGCCGCACTTCTTTCCTGGCCTGGGACTCCAAGCAGAGGTGTCCTGACAAATGGTGCCAGTGTCAGGCTGTCACCATGATCTTCACAGACTGCAAGCTTCCTGGAGCCTTCCCAACTGGCTCCTGTGTGCTGGTGCAAACTGGCCCTAGCACATCCCTGCTTCCAAGAGCAAGAGGAAGCTCCAAGTCCTCTTAATGGCAAGCCTGGAACTGGTGTTGTGTCATTTCTGCTGCCTCTGTGGATTAAAGCAGTCATAGGCCACCACAGACGTAAAGGGAGGGACAATATACCCCTGTCTCAACAGACGGATTTCACGTGATCTGCGGCTATTGCTTTGTGTGCACGTGTGTGTGCCTGTGTGTGAGGGTGTAAGTGTATCAGCATCAGTGTGGGGTAGGAAAAATGCTATTTCATAGCCTGTCCAATATGTCATGAACATGAATATTTCCATGCCAATAAATATTCCTTTTTAGCATTGTGGTTAATATGTCAATGATACTTCACCATCTTTCTCGACCACTGTTAGATATTCATTGATCAGTTACATTTTTTCCAATTTCCTGCTCTAGCTATATTACAGGGACCAAAGCCTTGGTGTTCGTCATCATTTCCTATGGAGACACTGCTGGTCGTCTACCCACCAGCCGCCTCCTTGCCCGTCCTCCCTGCCGGCGGTTCGCCTCTTACGGCAGACCCCGCAGGTGCGTGCTCATCACAGCCTCCCTTGCAGCTAGAGCAGGGGCAGGTCAGCAGTTCTCGCCTGGCAGATGAAAAGGTAAGTCTGCCGAGAGATTCTGGAAAAGTTGTTCCTCCGTGATAATAAAAGTTCAAATCCACAGGGAGAAACCACCCCCTTCCTCCTGCCTTGGGTTTGGATTGTGTATAGACGGCTGCTTCAACCCATAGCAGGCGTCTTGTGATCGTGAGAGGCTGTAGAGAGACCCATGCAGAGGCTGACCCTGCGTTTGCCACTAAACCCCGGAACTGCCTGCCTTTGGGCTTATTTCTAGGTAAAAAAAGTTAATCTTTATATAGAAATCACTTTTCATGTCTTCTGTTACCTGCATCTTAAAACATTTTAGTGTTTTCTTGGGACAAATTCCTCAGTAAAGAAATACCAGGTCAACAAGACAGCATGTGGGATTTTAATCCTTACTATTCATTTACGCTCTTGCCTTTGTGCATTTCTTCCTTGCAGGCTTACCCACAAATTTTGGTTATTCTTCATTATTTAGAAAATTGGTGTCGATTTAATGAGCAAAATAATGGAATCTCATTTACATTTGTATTTTTATTCCAAAGCATTTGATGTGCTTATTAGTCACCTGCATTCCTTATTCTGGGAATCACCCCTGCATATTCTTTACATACATTTTTGTACTGGGGTGTTTGTCTTTTTAATGATCACTCTGACCTCTTTAAGTTTGAAGAATGGTAACCCAGTTCCATTTGATAGAAATATGTTCCTGGGTTTAACTTTGGCTTTTAATTTAGTTTATGGTAATTTTTATGTGTGAATGTTTGAAATGTTTATGTAACCAGGTCAGCCATTCCCGTCTGGTTTCTATTTTGGAAGTCCCTCTCCCGGGATTGTGGAAATGTTGACCTCTGTGTTCTTTTCCTGAATCTATCATTATAGTGCATTTACCACGCAAGCCTTTAATCCAGCCGAAATGGATGCCAGCGTGCGCTAGCTCGCCTCCCTTCTCCGCTGCTCAGACGGCCGTCTAAGCCACCTTGACTTTTGGGATATGTCCTCTGTCCTCTTATAACCTGCCCCACCCTGTGTGCATTGCTCCTGCTCCCACTTCTGGCCATTCATTGACTTTTTTTAAATATCAGACTGGATATGAAATGAGCCACTAACCGCTGCCAATGTGGGTCAAAACACACTACTTAAATGTTATATGTCTCACCATTCCCCATTAAAAAATAAAAAGATTCTGTTACATCAATGTATATGTTTCCAATGTATTCAGCTGGGTGACGATGTTCCCTTGAAGTCTCAGATGACGTCTTCCTTAACGACTGTGGTGACCCTGGACCTCAATCGTAGAAATGGATAGGGAATTAATAAAGCACATGGAGATGCCATCAGGAGATGAAAAGTCGACGTTCTGCTCTGCTGCCCTGTCCCTGTCCCAAACACAGGCTTCTGCCTGTCCTTTTCCCTAGATGTCGTGGTGTCCAGGATTGAGGGGAGGGACCAGTAACTGTAGGAATGGGCTACTGAGAAGAAGAAAACACAAAATAACTCCTTGTATAAGGCGGGTACTGTAAAGAAATTGCGAAGCAAATCACTTACAACTAAAATACTCTTTAATGCACAGGTCCTGTGTTCCAACAACACACCTTAGTCTGTGTGGGTAAAGAATATGAATTTGCAACCATGTTAGCTCAAAATTTGCTAGCGTGTGGACCGTTAGGTTGAGGCAAGCGTCTCAAGTTGGATTCAGTGGGACCGAGTTCCCTCTGGATGAACCCATGGCACGTAAACAAAGGGTTCTCCAGACCTCGGCCTTGATTGTTTCCCAGAGTTGGCTTTTAGCTGTCTGAAATGCAAGCTTTTCTGTTTTGTAGTGTTTGTAGTGACTTCAGGATTTGTATAATATGTTTTAGATAATGGCGAAAAGTCACAATACATAAAAAGGGTAGGAAATGTTGACCTTTCATAAAATTTACCTATTAATCACTTGAGATACACACTTACGGTAAAATCTGTAGAGATTTTTTTCCTTCATCTTTTCTTGCCCTTAGTGGGTTCCCCTCTGAGTAGTTAACACAAGTGCAGGGGCTGGGGGTGAACCGAGGCAGGGCCTCATCCCTCTGCCGCTCATGCTGCCAGGCTGAGTCCAACAGAGGAAGGAACAGAGCGTCTCTCCCCTGCCGCGGCGTGGCCTGCACCTGCCCTTCACCCTCAGCATGTGCGGAAATCCCTGCAGGCTGCTCCCCCGTGTGTGAAGAAGGCTGCAAAAGCGGGGACATGCAAGGTCCCCAACAGCAGCCCCTCCCCTGTCCTGGAGGCCACGGGAACGCGAACTGAGCTTTCTGGGTGTGTCATTTGAAATCTGAGGTCCTAAAGAGTCCTGCATCTAGATAGAGACAGAGCCCAAAATACAGCACAATTCAACTCTCGTTTACCAACTACCATTTCATTTTATTCCTTTTTTATCCCCAAATTCACGAGTGAATGGACTTTTTTATTTTTCTCAGATTGAGCCTCTATCCACATTCATCCCCTAAAATTGGCCACTGAAGGGCCACTAGGAATGTCCTTCTTGCCAGACGCGAGAGCATTTCCTCAGTCTGCTGTCCTGACGTTCTGGGTCAATTGATGTGGACACTGTGGGTTACTCTCCTTCCGCCCTGCAGGAGTCCCACTCCCAGCCCTGACTTGGGACAGAAGCTCCACTCCACGCTCCCCGCCCTGACAGCCACACCCGCGTCTCCGATAGTCACCGCGTGGCTGGCACGCACTTGCCTGTCGCGCACGCGGTGCGGCACTTCTGCAGGAGGGTGGCGGGGGGCAGGAGGCGAGGCCACCCTTCCTCACTGTGGCCTGGGTGGCAGCTGCCGTTCCCCTCGTCTGTCTCGCCTAAGCCTTCTCTGCAGGACTTGGCCGTCTCGAGGGCAACAGTGTGCACATCAGGCTGCCTCATCCCCAGCATCTAGCCAAGCTACTAAGGCCGTTCTCTGAGAGAGTGAGTCCCACCCCTCCAGGTCCTGAGGGTTCCCACCACACAGTGCAGCAGCCTCCCAGCAACGGAGAGGGGGTGCCACACCCCTGAGTCACATCCGCTGATCCCATTCTCCCAGCAGGCAATTCAGCCCGTCCCCATGTCTAAGACACCCTGGCTCTTTGGCCCAAGGCAGGCATCTCGGTCAACGCACAAATGCCACCTGAAACCCTCTCCTGACCTGACCCCTAGAACATACTGCGCATGGTCACTGAAGACTATTTTCTTATGTTCACGCCGGGGGGCACATGAACGAAGTCCACCATGGCTGGGCCCCCACGGTCAGGCTTGGTTAGGAACTTGGTCCAACTGGGCCACTCTCCGAAGAGCTCTAGGTCTCGGCAACTCCGTGCAGCAGCACGAGGTCAATCTAAAGGAGATTCTTCCCTTTATC
The DNA here is from genome assembly GCF_000956105.1 of Propithecus coquereli. NCBI lineage: Eukaryota > Metazoa > Chordata > Mammalia > Primates > Indriidae > Propithecus > Propithecus coquereli. The sequence goes on along the minus strand of NW_012148697.1, from coordinate 884,000 downwards.
TTCTTTTTCTGCTGGAAAGCACGCTATTTTTTGTCCTTATTGCTGACCAGGACAATCCAGCATAGCTTTTAAATTATTCTTCAGCACTAAATGTCCCTATAATTGCTGTCCCACCGTCCACGAGGGTCCTTGTGGATTGCCACATGTATACATCTCTCTACGTAGTGCCACAGCTCTCAGCCCCGTTGTAAAGTCCCTATTCATTTGTCTGATCCTGTCGGGGCGAGGGGGGCAGATGAGGGATAGTTTGCAGGACCACCTGGCAGAGCCTCTCCTTCCTCCTGGCTCCCCGTCCCTTCCCTGCTATCCCCTCGTGTGACATGGGCCCCACGTCCCTCACAGAGGGCAGCACAGGCCAGGGAGGGTAATCACGCAGTACTGCATTTCCTAGACAGCTCTGAATCAGCGGGGACTTGAAGGGGGCTTTTTTGGCATGAATTGACTGGCACAGAGTTGAGAGTGGTGAGAAAGACAGGAGAGGACGCAGATGCCACCATCTGGGTAGCAGATGAGAAAGGAAGAAAGCATGTCACGCAGATTTGTCAGCTCAGCACCTGTCCCCTATCAGAGGATCCCTCCCTGTGGGTCTGCTGCTCAGCAAGGAAGAGTGTGCTGTCCCGGTCTCCCTCACAGCAAGGGTGCGGGGGTGGCCTTGGCTTCAGCAAGGTCGGTCCGAGGGCAGGCTGTGCAGTCATGCAGGGCATCGCCCCCCTTCGGCCTCCCTCCATGCTCTCCAGCCCCCGCTGGAGAACCCGTGGTCTGTCCAGTGTCTTCCAGCACCACCCTCCAGCTTACACCAGCCTGGGTGGTTTTCCACAACAGAAGAACTCAGATTTTAACAGGTACAAACCAAAAGACATTCTCTTCCATGGATGCCTGCACTCAAAAGGAGGATTGTGCAAGCACAGTTATAGAAAGTGAGTGCCACCCGTGCAGCATGGTCACAAAGGGCTGTTGGAGTGACTCTCGATCCCCAGAAAGCTTCCCAGGGGAGGCTCGCAGGGGCTCCGCTGCACGGGGGCGGGGAGCTGCGTGTGCTCCTTCAGAGAGGAGGTCAGAGCCCGGCATGGAGCCTGGCACCGGGGGGACACTCAGCAGTGAGTGGCTGAGCTACGTGGCTGGGTGGGGAGGGGATGGCTGGTGTCCCCGCTGGGCAAGAGAAGGCAGGGAAACAGTGAAAAGAGCGAGCACGTTTACCAGCAGTATTACTCTCCAAAACACCGTTTCCACCCAAGGGCCTAGAGGTGATATGAATGTCATCCGAATTATTCTCTTCCTGCTAAATTAGACCATGCAGGTATAAGAAAGGTGGACGTGAAGTCAGGGCATGAGGGACTGAGTTTATTCTTATTTCTTTTCAATCATAAGAGACGCCAACCCCACGGATAGGAAGTCAATTAGTGAAGCCCCACAGTCCGTTCCCACAGGCGCTCAGCACGCACAGAAGACTCGCGCACTGCTACGCTCGTGCTGCCGTCGAGCTCCTTTCCTGTGCTGGGGTCACGGAGCGGGGCTGCTGGGACGATCGAGCCCTGTCTGCCTCTATTCCGTTCCAGCACCGGGTACCAGTTCTCCCAGACGGGACGAAAGTTACAATAAGCTGCAATGAGGCAGAGTTTATAACGCTCCCATGCCTAAAAATGTAAGATTTCTACCCTAAACCTAGGAGGCAAGGAAGAAGAGACATTTATTGGACAACATTTATTGAAGAAAGTATTTTGGACGCTTTATATGCTATCTTATTTAATCTTCCCACAGCTCTATGGCATCCATATCATCATCATCGCTGTCATCATCAGTTTTAGTGTTTTACACCATGTAGGAAGACTACAGTTATCAACAATACATTATATAGTTTCAATAGATATTGAATGTTCCCAACACAAAGAAATGATAAATGTTTGAGATGATGGACATGCTAATTACCCTGATCTGATCACTGTGCATTACATGTATCAAAACATCAGTATGTAACCTATAAATATGTGAAGTTATTATATGTCAGTTGAAAAAATAAAATACAAAATAAATTTTAAAAAGAGGCCAGATTTGCACCAATGCTTCTGGTTCCTTTCTCTGAGCCCCCATGACTCCAGGCTGCTTCCAGAAGCACTTCCCGGCCTGTCCACCATGGCTCATTAAAAGGGGCCGTGTCCTATCAGAGTAGGCCTGGGATGTTCCTGCATTTTAATCAAGGTAATTCCAAGTCTTAGCTGGAGAAGGAGCACCTCTAAACAGAGACGATTCTTGTCTGCATGTGGTGCACTGTGTCGGGCCTTCTGGAACACGATTGGACCAAAGGAAACAGAAGGTGAGGAGGGGAGCCAGGGTACTTCGGCCCCTAGGTCACCACTGTGTCCCGCTACCAATGTCCACAGCTCTCGCCAGCCAGCCCCTGCCCCATGACCACAGCCCTCCACATGCCCAGTGATGGCTCTTGAAGCTGCTAGGACCTGGGTTTGTCCCCTCGCTTGTCCCTCCCGTTACTGCCCACACTGCAATGAAGGTGAACAGCCCTTCACTAAACTCTGCTCAGTCACACCCTTTAGGGCCCTGCTCCCTGCTGGGGTCCAGACTCTTGCCGTGTGGTTCCCAGAAGACACCCAGCAACAGATGGCTCTTGCCACAGGTCGTGAGACAGAGCTTTCACACCACATCATTCTGTTCCCAGGACCATCAGAGAAAAGTCCTGATGTTAAAACTTCCTTTTTAGTTGACATGTTAAATTGACTACTATTGCTATTTTAGAATGTAAATTATCTTTACCTTTAAACATTTATAGTTTCTGTATTTGTTCAAAGGGGAAAGTAATAGAACCTACCCTCCCAGTTTGTTGTGAAGATTCAAATGAGTTCATACATACATAGGCAGGATCTGGCACAAAGTAAGTGCTCAGTTAATACCACCTACTCCTGCTCCTATTATTTACTTTTTGCATCAATTATTTTATTGTGAGTTCTATTTCTCATATGGCACAGCTAAAGCTTCAAAGAATAATACCCAATGAATAAGATCTGCTGCAAGAACTCCAAGAACAAGGATGGTGCCCAATGAATAAGATCTGCTGCAAGAACTCCAAGAACAAGGATGGTGCTGGAATGAGGAAACCTATTTAGTTGTCTTTAGCACAACCTTTCCCAAACATTTTGTGGATGCTATTAACATTTCCTGGAATCATTAACATTTTCCTGGAGCTAATGTTCTTCCTAAATAATTTGCAAAGGGATGGTTTGTTTGATTAATGATCTCGTGTCTTCTTTCCCAATCTTGCTAGGAAATGAAATCCTGAGTGGGTGGCTGGAAGAAAGGAGGGGTGATCAGAAAGGGCAACTGTCCTGAGACGGCAGCCTGGCTAGCACTGGGGGAACCCATTGGACGGCAGCATGGGGCTTCGAACCTCCCCGTGGGTGTATATTTGGGGCATGTGCTGCCTTTTCCTGTTTAGGTAAGAGGTGGGTGGGAAAGGAGGGGTGGGGCTGTATTCCTTACAATGCACTCTTGTCAATTGACAGGTTGGCCTGCAGGAGGTTCATTGTGTGATAAAATCTGCAACCTACCGAAGTGAAGAGGAGCCCAGATGAACACAAAGGGAATAAAAGAGATGGGAAGGTGGCCAGTTGGGGGAGCCCTTCATGGCAGGGGCACTGCTGTTGGCTTCAATTTAAATAAAGATATATTTTTCAACTTTCCTTCTGAGCTTTATGTGACATTAATTCTTCCAAAATACTTTTCTCTTCAACTGGGAATTCTGCTTTCCAAACATATATTTCAAAACTAGATAATTGTGGAAAATGCAATTTCGTTGCATAGAGCTGCTGTTATGAGGGGAAGGTTTCTTTCCCGCACTCCACCTTTACCCAGTTTATTACAGAAGAAAGTCAACACCACACAGTGGTCTTTAATACAATATAGGAAAGGGCTCACATTTTTTTAACATAAAATCTACTGAGGCTGAAAACTGTATACATAACAAATAGGAAAAGTCATCACCCACGATTGAGCTCTCTTTTTGTAAGAGATTTTATTTGGTTCCTCAAGTTTTATTCATGAGGAGGACAAGCAGAGGTCTGAGAAATCAGGAAACGCTTCGGTGCAGAGTGACATCCACTTTCACTAGGAAGGATGCAAACTGTCCCCCAACCCCGTCCCCCGGATGCCTCCGGCCTGCTGCCTGGGCGGGGTCTCGGCTGGCTCAGGGTGTCCAGGCCAAGGGCTTCAGGGTGCTGGACACTGGACACTGCACTCGCCCCGCCACCGCGGGTCGGCCTCAAGACGTTCTGGGGCACCTGCCTCTATGGGTGGGCCTGGAGGTTCTGGTGTTCTAGAAGTATTTTCACATTGTCAAGGGAAATTCATTTATTCCACAAACATTTATTGCCAATCCAAGAAAAAATGAGATGAAGAATTGGGATCTCACTGTTTTGATTTGCATTTTCCTAGTGGCCAGTAAGGGTGAAAATTTTCGTATGATTATCGGCTGTTTGCATCCCTCAAGGTCTCTTGTCCGCGCATTGAATGCATTCACTGACCTTTTCTTAGCATTTAGAATCTGTGAGGGAGCTCTAGGAATTCATCTTACGATGGAGGGTACAGCAGGCAGAATGATGCCTTTCCAAAAAATGTCCAGGCCTTGCTCCCTGGAACCTGTGAATATTGAGGCTACATGGCAAGGAGGAATCCTGGTTGCATATGGAGCTAAGGTTCCTAATCAGCGGACCTCAAATTGGGAGATTATCCTGAATTTCGGGGGCAGGTCCAATGTAATCACAAAGGTCTTCGTAAGTGGAAGAGGAGGCAGAAGAGAGACCCAGAGGGGCCATAGCGTGAGAAGGACTCGGCCCCACATGGCTGGCTTTGAAGATGACGAAGGGGCCACAGCCAAGAAATGCGGGCCCCTCTAGAAGCTGGAAGAGGCAAGGAAACCAACCCACCCCAGGGCCAACAGAAGGAAATGTAGCTCCATGAGACACGTGTTGGACTTCTGACCCCCAGAACTGCAACATGATAAATTTGTGTTGTTTTTAAGTCACTGTATTTGTGGTCATTTGTTATAGCTGCAATAGAAAACTAATCACAGATCTGGTGAGTGCATTCATTTTTTCAGACTTTACTTATCTTCCAAATTCAAGGGCTGCCTTACCGATGGGGCTGCTCCCAAGCACAGACTGTGTTCTGTCCAGTGACGGTCTCACCGCATGTTCCTGGGTACAGGCTGCGTGATGACTCCGGCAGTTCTCCTTTCCACACTGCTCAAGACTAGCAAAGAGGCTCCCACCAAGACTCACGTTTCCAAACACAGTGTTAATGGTTTGGCACCTTAGGATACAGTGCTTCTTAGGAACTTTGTGGGAGACGGGAGAATCTAATCATTAAATGAATGGATTCTGGTACCAGGACATCAGAGTTCAAGCCCCAGGCATGTCGCTTTCTGAGCAGAGCAACTTAATGGACAAGTATAAAATACTGAACCTAAAGATGACAGAGCACAGTGGAACGCTGCAAAATTTTATCATAGACTGATTAATAAAGCAGAATTCAAAACATTTTATTTTATTTATTTCTTTTTAAATCCAGGATGTTATGGGGGTGCAAACATTTTGGTTACATGTAATGCATTTGCCTTGCCCAAACCAGGGCTACATGCATGTCCTTCCCCCATACAGTGCACCCTGCTTCCATTAGCTGTGGGTTTACCCCGCCACATGACTGGCGCTCAGTGAGTATTTACCACCATGTGAGCACCTTGGTGTCGATCAATTAGTACCAATCTGAATGTCGAGTACATGTGGTGCATGTTTTTCCATCCTTGTGATCCCTCATTTCAAAGGTTGGGCTCAAAAATCAAACAACCCCATCAATAAATGGGCATAGGAGATGAACAGAAACTTTTCGAAGGAAGACAGAATAATGGCCAGCAAACATATAAAAAAGTGCTCAACATCTCTAATCATCAGGGAAATGCAAATCAAAACCACAATGAGATATCACCTAACTCCAGCGAGAATGGCCTTTATCAAACAGTCCCAAAACAACAAATGCTGGCGTGGATGTGGGGAGATAGGAACACTCTTACACTGCTGGTGGGGCTGCAAATTAGTACAAACCCTGTGGAAAATAATTTGGAGATAGCTCAAAGAGCTAAAAATAGAAATACCATTTGACCCAGCAATCCCATTACTGGGCATCTACCCCAAAGAACAAAAGACATTCTATAATAAAGACATCTGCACTCAAATGTTTATAGCAGGACAATTCACAATTGCAAAGACGTGGAAACAATCCAAGTGCCCATAAGTACATGGGTAGATTAATTAAATGTGGTATATGTATACCAAGGAACACTACTCAACTACAAAAAACAATGGTGAACTAGTATTCAAAACATTTTAAAAGGTTGAAATCATTCAGAATACTTTCTCTGACCACATTAAGTGAAAAATCAATAACAAAATGACAAGACAATTGTCAGTTATTTCATACAATAATTAAATAATTCACTTAAATGTACATATTAATAAAGAAGAAAAAAAGGTAAGCTTCTACCTCAAGATTCTAGAAAGATAGCAGGAAATTAAATCCAAAGAAAGTAGATTAAAGGAAGTAATAGATAAGAGTAGAAAGCCATGAAATTAGGATACTTAGGATATGTTAAATTTTCTGTAGGTTTATTATATTTAAAAAATAACAGTAATGTCTATACCCAAAAGTATGCTCTTGAGGAACGTGTTAAGTCTGCTGATCTACTACCACAGGAGGTTCTAGTGTTGACAAAAGCTATAATAAAATAATCTGATGAATTAGTGATACAAATTAAGCTCAATGCTTAATTCGAAAATCTGAAATGCTCCAAATTCCAAAATTTTTGATCGCCAACATGACACTAAAAGGAAATGCTCATTGGAGCATTTCAGACTTCATATGATTGGATTAGGAATGCCCAACCATAAGTATAAAGCAAATATTCCAAAATTTGAAAATATCTGAAATTCAAAACACTCTGGTCCCAAGTGTTTCAGATAAGAGATACTCAACCTTAGGAGCATCAAAATTTCATCTTTTAGGGGGTCTAATTAAATCCTCACTACTTATCATGCAAACTTGAAACTATGTAAATCAAATAATGTTCCCTGAAACAAGATAATTATATGAAGAAAAATCCAGATGAGTTGCACTTTGACTCTATTAACTGAAATACAATGGAAACTTAGGGACAAGATAGAGAGCAGTGAACATAGTCCCTGCACAGTAAAAGAATAAGCATAGTTTAGGTGTAATTTTCACTTGATCATTTGTCTGCTCAAGATGTTATTTCTCTGACTATTCAGTCAAGAAGGACAATACAGCAAAGCCAGTATGGCACAGACACACAGTGGTTTGCTGCCACCAACACACAACCTCCACGGGCATGACCTCGTGACTGTTCCGGAAGAGAAAGGGTGTTTTGACCTTCGTTATGTCCTCTTCTGGGGCAGACATCATCGGCCTCTGCACTCTACAGCACAGGATGAGTTGGCTCCCTGACATGCCCACCCAGAGACAGAGACTCGTGTGTAGGAAGCGAGCACTCTGAGGATTAACACCCGCACGGGAGGGAAAGGCGCAGGGCTGGGCAGAGGGAGAAGCTAGTGCAGCCGCAACAGAGGCAGCTCTGGAGCTGAGATGGACGTGCAGAGTCAAGGCAAGGGGGACAAGCACCCGCAACCCTGCACTGACCGGCCACGGGATGCAGCTTCCCACCGGGAGGCTGTGTCCTGGGCTGCTGCTCTGTGCGGCTGAGCACTTGGCTGTGAGAAGTTGGCTTCCAGCACTGCAGGTCTCGGAGACAAGGACTCTTCAGTCCTGGACAGGGAAGGTTCTGGCAGCACACCACAGTGTCCACTACACCTTGATCACGAAAGGTTTGATGGTGACAGCCAACTGCAATTTCTGCGTCGCCTTTCAGACACAGAAGACAAATATTTTTATGCTATTAATATATAAAGGGAATATTGAACAGGAAATATTTACCAGCTGTGTCAACGTGGACCACTTACTTTTCCTCTATGTGACTCCATTTCCTCATAGAAAAATGGAGATAGTAATACTACCTGCTTCTTAGGATTAAGGATAAAATGAGCTAGTCTATTTAAGGCGCTTTTTAAAACCTCCTGTCACTTGGTAAGCTCTCTTTGCTATTTTCATGGACCAATGGGCATTTTCGACAGATTGCTTCAAAAACTACAAATGCTCATCCTTGTAAAATGTATACACTGTGCTAAGGAAAACATAAGATGAACTTGTAGTGAATTCTTTATTATTCACCATGGTTAACTCGGTTTTCAGGTCAAAAGAAACAAGGATGCCCTCAAACGACAATGTCAGCAGCTCTCGTCAAGGGCTGCAATAGAATCAGCAATGGAGCCCTGACCTGTCCCTGTGGGCACAGAGCAGGGATCCCAGGCTACAGAGCTGTGCTCTGTGTCTGTGCTCGCCGGCATTCTGAGTTGCCAGCTACCCCAGCTGCAAGTCTGGGATACACTGAGCAAATAGTGTCCAGTGGATTCATCACCATGCTTTCCCCTAGATCCTGAGGTCCTTAGCTGGTCTGCCTTCTTCTCCCTGTCTTGCAAAGTCTCCATATATTTGTTTATATATAATGTCTGTGGTTTTTAAAATTATACTTAGCAGGAAGAAGAAGAAAATGTACATGTACATCATCTTCAAGGAAGAAGTTCCTCCAAAAAGACTATAGTTTTGTTTAAATACAAAGTTTTATACTTTGTACCAAAAAAAAGTATTTGAGATGGCTTCAAGAATTTCAACAAAGTAAAAGATTTACATACATATTGAAAACTGCATCTCTCTTTCTCATCTAGGAAGGAAAATAGGAAAAATAAGAAGGTACCAGGAATGAAAACCATGTTCAAAATAAGGCTCTTGATGATCTAGACATGCCGTAGGTAGCTACATATTTTGGTTTTGGGTTTTTGCAGCCTTTGCAAAAGTGAGATGGATTTCATAGATCTCACTGTTGATCTCATAGTATTTATAAACTAAATATAACTGTATTCTTCAAGTTGGAAAGGATATCTCAATGTTCTCCAAACTCCTGGACCCCTAGAAACTTCACTGAGGTGTGGGCAGGATACTGCAGAACATACTTTCTTTTCAAGTGTTCATGGGATGTTGACAGACAGAAAAATGCTGGGCTTTAATGTAATGTTAATGTATTTCAAAGCACTGAAATCATAGAGAGCATATTCTCTGACACAATGGAATCATATTCAAAATCGATAACATATAAATAACATGAAAAAGTCTCAGTATTTGGCCATTAAGAGTATGTCAAAGGAATGCTATTATATAGCCAAGATACAAAGAAGAAACCACAAGACAAATGAGAAAACACTTCAATAGTGAATGATAATGTAAACACAATATATCTGTATTTGTGAAATACTGCTCAAATAATGTTCATTAAAAATGTGTGTCTTTAAATGCCTATGCTAACAAGGGAAAAGATCTAAAAAGACTATATACTGTATGATTCTGTTTTTATAGGACATTATAGAAAAAACAAAATTATAACAATGGAAAATAGATGAGTGGGTGCCAGCAGTTTGTGGGGAGGTACAGATGATTAGGGAAAGACAGAGAATTTTCCGGCTATGAAACCATTCTGTATGCTCCTGTAAAGGTGAAGACATAACTCTGTGTATAAGCCAAAACCCACAGAACTATAGAGCACAAAGAATTAACCTCAATAGATGCAAATAAAATACTAATTAGGAGGTCAGGGAGTCTTTGGATGAAATATAGATTATGACAAAATAATCTTACTGCATTATAAATACATGACACATCTCACTGGGGGGCGAGGGGGGGAGGTGTTGATCTAACTGGCTTCTAAAACGCATGGAGAATGTAGGACTAGAGGCAGAAGGAGCCGTGCAAATACTGCACTCCAGCTGGTGAAGTTGCGCTCACGGTGTCTGAGTTAGCAATTCTGAAACCATTAAACTGCATACTGGTGTCACGTAAATAACTAAATGGATGGCAGACGGAGGGGGGACAGTATTCTCACTGCTAGGGTGGGACACTACAGAAAGCAAGGTGGGAGGGTTAGGATGTACGAGGTAAGAGAAGGCAACATGAACTCAGATGGGTAGGTACAGAAATACTTCTAGATGTGTGTATGCCCAAGTCAGCATACACATGTTTATTTCCTTTCCCTGCCAGCAAAGAGGGCCTAGAGGCAACAATACCCCAGCAGCAACAAGCACACCCAGGGCACATCTTTTTGTTTCTAACACCATTCTGCTGTGAAAGGACTGTGAGAGAAATGGCTGAGCCTAGATCTAAGGCGGGGCTCGTCTGTGTAAAATGAGCCATGAGCATACTACAGCGCTAAAGAGCAGGGAAGTGCGAAAAAATAAAATAAAGTGAAAATTTAAATAAACAAAACACCACACACACACACACACACGCACAACGGTGGGTGTATGTCAAAGTAAGAAGTCGTGTTGACAGCAGATCCCTCAATACAGCATGCTGGGAGCAGCCCGGTCTGCAGTCTTCCTCCCAAAAACCCATCATCTCAGTCCGACCATCAAAACACGTTACTATACAGTATGCCAGTTGAGGAGCATATCACAAACCATGGAACCAGAACCCCTCAAAACTATCAAAACCATCTCAAACAAGAAAAATCTAACAAACTGTCATGGTCTAGAAGAGACAGACCGACTAAATGTAATGTGGCATTCTGGATGGGATCCTAGGACAGAAAATGGGTGTTAGATAAAAACTAAGTGAAAGGCAATAAAGTACGAACTGTAGTTAATAACGATATATCAACGTTGGTCAAAGTTGTACCAAATCTAAGATCTTAAGAACAGGGGGAACTGTTTGCAGGATAAACCAGAACTCTCTGCACTATCTGCAACTTTTCTTTAAATCTCATACTTTTCTAAAATAAAAAAAAAGTTTTAAAAGGAAGATATCAATTATTTAAATTTCTACCTTAACAAGCTAGCAGAAAGAAGACTGACAACACAAAGTAAGTAGGAAAAGTAAATTGCAAAGATAGGAATAGAAATAAATGAAATGGAAAATAAAATATAGAGAAAGTTAAAAGTGCCATAAGTTGTCAGTTGGAAAGATTAGTAAAACTGATACCTAAAAAATCAGGAGCAAAAGAACAAAGCACCCATATCATGGCTATCACATCACAAACTACCAACACTAAAAGGACTATACAGTAATTTCTGAGCAACTTTACGTCAATAAATTTGATAACAAGATGAAATGGACAGCTCTTTTGGAAAACACAGCCCACCAAAGCTTAGCAAAGAGAAAATCTGACTCTACAGCTATTAATGAAATTAAATTCATGAAATGACTTCCCACCAAAAAACACTAAAGTCCCAGATGATAAATTCTATTAAACATTCAAGGAAGAATTAATGCCAATGTTATGCAAACTCTTTCAGAGAATACAGGAACAAGAAAGGTTTTCCTTTTAATGGGACTCATTTTGTGGGACCAATACACTCCGGGCACAGAAACTGGACAAAATCATTAAGAGGAAATAAGAGGAAAGAAAAGTATAGACCGTTATCCCCCATGAGCATAGGTGCAAAAATACTCTAAAAAATATAAGCAAATCTAATATGCCACATCATGATTGAATGGAGTTATCCTAGGAACATAAGTTTGTTACAAAATATAAGAAAAAAATTAATCAATGTGATTCCCTACCTTAAAAGAATGAAGAGTACTTTATCCTGTGATTCTTTGTCTCAACAGATACTGGAAAATTGTTTGACAAAATGCAACAACTTTGTTTTGATAAAAATTTTCATCAAATTAGAAACAGAAGAATACTTTTTAACCCCGATGAAGGGCATTTGAGATAAACTTATAGCTACAATTATACTTAAAGATGAGATGCTACCTGCCCTCCCCCCAAGACTGGGAGCAGAGCAAGGAGTCACACTCAACACTTCTATTCAACACTATACTGGAGGTCCCAGCCAGTACAAAAAGGCAATAAAAAGAAATCAAAGCTATAGAAATTGGAAAGGAAGAAGCAAAAATGTCTATATTTGCAGATGAAATGTTTGTTTACATAGAAAATCCAGAGAATCTACAAAAATCTTGCTTGTACTAATTCACAGGGTCATAGGTATTTAACAAGATTACAGGTATTTAATGAGGTCAAAGGTAACAGATACAAACAACAATATATATGCATTTCTATATATTTGCATCAAACAATTGGAAAATGAAATTTAAATACAATACCATTAACAAAATTATTGAAATGTATAGAAATAAATTTAACAGAAGGTGTACAAAACCTGCATACTAAAAGCTATACAATATTATTGAGAGAAATTAAAGAAGATACAAATAAAGGGAGAGACAATCTTTGTCCATGGATTGCAATATTAATTTTGTTAAGATGTTCACCCTCCCAAATTTATTTATACATTCAATGAAATCCAATCAAAATGCTAGTGGGTCTTTTTTAAGAAATCAACAAAATTATTCCAGCTATTATATGGAAATGCAAAGGACCTAAAATAGCCAAAACAATTTTGAAAGAGAACAAAATATTATACCAGGAATCACACTATCTGATTTCAAGATTTACTATGAAGTTGCTAAAATTAACACAGTGTGGTTTGGCCCTAAGAAAAGGTACCGAAATAAATAAAACAAAATAGAGCATTTAAATATACATCCACTCATGATCGAAGGTTTTTAATGAAGGTGTCAAAATATCTCAATGGGGAAAATATCTCTTTCCAACAAGTGGTGCTAGAACAACTGGACACTCAAATGAAAAAAAGTGGACCTGGACTCCAGGCTTAGACAATATACAATATTTTATATTATCTTGAAATGGGCCATAGACCTCAACGTAACAGCTAAAACTGTGAAACTCCTAAAATAAAATGTAGAAGAAATACTTTTTGTGACTTTGAGTATGGAAAAACTTATTAGATGTGACACATAAAATAATAAAATTGGTGAATTTGACTTCATCAAAATTGAAAGCTGGCCGTCAAAAGACACTGACAAGAAAACCAAAAGGAGACTTTTAGTCCTGAAAGTCCTAAAAGAGGACTGGGATAACATGTCCACGGTAGATATTTCTGACTGAGAATTTATATCCAAGATATATAAAAAACTCTTATAAGTCAACAATCAGGACACACACACAGAAAAAAATTTAAAAATTCGCTTATGACTTGAAGAGACACTTTGCAAAATGAGATGTTCAAATAGACAATAAGCAATGAAGAACTGCTCAACTTCATTCGTCATCAGTAAAATGCAGATTTAAGACACTACACAATCCCTTGAGTGGCTACAATTTAAAAGACTGAAAATGCCAAGTGTTGGCAAAGATGTGATGCTGGTGGAGGGTGAACTGACAGGAACAGTCTGGCAGCCCCTCCTACAGGTGCGCGCTCACACACACGCTGTGGTGGAGAGACCCACTCCAGCATTCACTCAAGAGAAACGAAGGCGTATGTCTCCACACAAAGACTTACTTATATATGTGTTCATAACAGCTTTATTCCTTATAGTCAAAAACTCGAAACCATCCAAATTGCCATCAACAGATGAATGGATAAGGAAATTGAGATGTTGATAGAACAGAAGACTGCTCAGCAATAAAAAAGAGCAAATTATTGACACACCTAACAACATCAATGAATTTCACAGACATGCCGAGTGACAAAAGCCGGACTCCAACAAATACATACCATTTGATACCACACAACTGAAGTTCAAGAAGAGCCAAAACTAAACTATACTGACAGAGCAGAGGTTGCTCGGAGATAGGGGTGGGGAGGTTGGCCAGAGACAGGCACAGGGAACTTTCTGGGGAGTTAGAAATGAGAGGAAATGTTCGATATTTTGATTGTGGTGAGAAGGGCATGGGGATATACATATTTCAAAAATCATAGACCTGAACATTTAAAATATGTTTATTATATGCATACATTGTGGACTGAATTATTAATATATGTCCACCAAATTCATATGTTGAAATCCTAATCCTTAGTACCTCAGAATGTGACCTTATTTGGAAATAGGGTCATTGCATATGTAATTATAATAGTTACAGTGAGGTCATCCAGAATAGGATGGGCCCTAATCCAACACCACTGATGTCCCTGTAACAAGAACGCCATGTGAAGGAGACACGTGTAGAGAGGACACAACTTGAAGAGAGCCATCTACAGACCAAGGAGAGCAGCCTGAGCAGATCCTGCCCTCGCAGCCTCAGAAGGAACCCACCCTGCTGACACCGTCATCTCAGACTTCCAGCCTCCAGATCGCAAGACAATTTCAGTTCTTTAAGCCACCAAGGCTGGGGTACTTTGTTGTGGCAGCCCAAGCAGACCAATATGAGATATTAGTCCTCAATGAAGTTGATTTGGAAAATTAAAAACATTTCTCCAGAAACTGAAATAATGCTTAGCGGCTCTTGATGGTCTAGTTTAACCTATTTATAAATACTAAAGCATTGTGTTTGTTGTGGACTCAGTGCCCATGGGTGTCCCGACCCGCGGGGTAGTCAACGCGGACCCTGGAGGAGGGAGTGGGAATTGGGAGAGGC
>NW_012148697.1:814593-866585 GCF_000956105.1 Propithecus coquereli | reverse complement strand
AGAACAAAATATTATACCAGGAATCACACTATCTGATTTCAAGATTTACTATGAAGTTGCTAAAATTAACACAGTGTGGTTTGGCCCTAAGAAAAGGTACCGAAATAAATAAAACAAAATAGAGCATTTAAATATACATCCACTCATGATCGAAGGTTTTTAATGAAGGTGTCAAAATATCTCAATGGGGAAAATATCTCTTTCCAACAAGTGGTGCTAGAACAACTGGACACTCAAATGAAAAAAAGTGGACCTGGACTCCAGGCTTAGACAATATACAATATTTTATATTATCTTGAAATGGGCCATAGACCTCAACGTAACAGCTAAAACTGTGAAACTCCTAAAATAAAATGTAGAAGAAATACTTTTTGTGACTTTGAGTATGGAAAAACTTATTAGATGTGACACATAAAATAATAAAATTGGTGAATTTGACTTCATCAAAATTGAAAGCTGGCCGTCAAAAGACACTGACAAGAAAACCAAAAGGAGACTTTTAGTCCTGAAAGTCCTAAAAGAGGACTGGGATAACATGTCCACGGTAGATATTTCTGACTGAGAATTTATATCCAAGATATATAAAAAACTCTTATAAGTCAACAATCAGGACACACACACAGAAAAAAATTTAAAAATTCGCTTATGACTTGAAGAGACACTTTGCAAAATGAGATGTTCAAATAGACAATAAGCAATGAAGAACTGCTCAACTTCATTCGTCATCAGTAAAATGCAGATTTAAGACACTACACAATCCCTTGAGTGGCTACAATTTAAAAGACTGAAAATGCCAAGTGTTGGCAAAGATGTGATGCTGGTGGAGGGTGAACTGACAGGAACAGTCTGGCAGCCCCTCCTACAGGTGCGCGCTCACACACACGCTGTGGTGGAGAGACCCACTCCAGCATTCACTCAAGAGAAACGAAGGCGTATGTCTCCACACAAAGACTTACTTATATATGTGTTCATAACAGCTTTATTCCTTATAGTCAAAAACTCGAAACCATCCAAATTGCCATCAACAGATGAATGGATAAGGAAATTGAGATGTTGATAGAACAGAAGACTGCTCAGCAATAAAAAAGAGCAAATTATTGACACACCTAACAACATCAATGAATTTCACAGACATGCCGAGTGACAAAAGCCGGACTCCAACAAATACATACCATTTGATACCACACAACTGAAGTTCAAGAAGAGCCAAAACTAAACTATACTGACAGAGCAGAGGTTGCTCGGAGATAGGGGTGGGGAGGTTGGCCAGAGACAGGCACAGGGAACTTTCTGGGGAGTTAGAAATGAGAGGAAATGTTCGATATTTTGATTGTGGTGAGAAGGGCATGGGGATATACATATTTCAAAAATCATAGACCTGAACATTTAAAATATGTTTATTATATGCATACATTGTGGACTGAATTATTAATATATGTCCACCAAATTCATATGTTGAAATCCTAATCCTTAGTACCTCAGAATGTGACCTTATTTGGAAATAGGGTCATTGCATATGTAATTATAATAGTTACAGTGAGGTCATCCAGAATAGGATGGGCCCTAATCCAACACCACTGATGTCCCTGTAACAAGAACGCCATGTGAAGGAGACACGTGTAGAGAGGACACAACTTGAAGAGAGCCATCTACAGACCAAGGAGAGCAGCCTGAGCAGATCCTGCCCTCGCAGCCTCAGAAGGAACCCACCCTGCTGACACCGTCATCTCAGACTTCCAGCCTCCAGATCGCAAGACAATTTCAGTTCTTTAAGCCACCAAGGCTGGGGTACTTTGTTGTGGCAGCCCAAGCAGACCAATATGAGATATTAGTCCTCAATGAAGTTGATTTGGAAAATTAAAAACATTTCTCCAGAAACTGAAATAATGCTTAGCGGCTCTTGATGGTCTAGTTTAACCTATTTATAAATACTAAAGCATTGTGTTTGTTGTGGACTCAGTGCCCATGGGTGTCCCGACCCGCGGGGTAGTCAACGCGGACCCTGGAGGAGGGAGTGGGAATTGGGAGAGGCGGGAGACACAAGAAATGGAGACAAGACAGGAGTCTGATCAAGTCTCGTTTATTGGCAGGAAGGCAGAGGCTTTAGTAAGGCAGAAAGAGTAACAGTAAAGGGGCGGTGCTTTCCGAGGCTCTGGCTTTCCGGCCAGAGGATTTCTATATAAGGAAACTCTCAGGGGCTTTCAAGGGCTACATAGTTATAATGGGTAAATAGAAACTGACAAGCTCTTCTGCAGGCTTTTGCAAATGCGTGGGCTTGGTAAGCAGCTGCCGGGCCTCATGGCTCCGGACACATGGGGTCTGGACAAAGACATGCCTGAGTGAGAGGCCAAGTGGGGACTCTGGGGAAACGGGCCCATCTCAAGGCAGTAAGGGCCGCGGTCTCCTGGGAGCGCAGGCCCAGGGGCCACATCTGAAATCTTCTCAAGTGGAGCCAAAAGTCCAGCTTCTCAGTGAAATCCCCTCATTATTAAGAGCCATCAATATGTGTAAGAGGACTTTGATTACTGTTTTGATTGCACAGGGATTCCACAGGTGTGCTGCCGGTCTGCAGAGCTGTTGGGAAGGAACGGGAGCGTCGCCCATCCCCAGGCAGGGGGCCATCCATGCCCTTCTGTCCACGAGGCTGTCCCTACGTCCTGAGCACCAGTGGGCTGTAGGCTGCATTCCCTTAAGTTACCTGGGTGGAGATGTGTGTGCCATAGACGCAAATGTCAGCACCATTCAAAGGGCTGTCCCTGTCCCTGTGTTGGGTGGAGCGAGAGAGGGGGGCGGGTGACCTCCCAGGGGAGGCTGGGGCGTCGTCGCTGCTGGCCCGGCGCTGGCTGGGAGTGGCTGCTCTGCTGCGGCCGCCGCTCGTCCTGCCCGCAGACGCCGGGCGGCCGCACTCAGAGGCCCGGCGGGGCCAGGCCCAGCATCACCCCCCTGAATTTCTTCCTAAGGTTCTGCCGAGGGCGGGCGGGACGGCGCCCAGCACCTGCGGCCCCAACCCGGCCCCGCGGCCTCCAGCCCCTCCCCACCCTTCCTGGGCCCCGGAGGCCCGGGTGGGGGCCCAGTCTTGTCGTTTCAGACGCCCTTACCCCAGGCCTCTCCTTCCCTCCCATGGCGGACGCGAACCCCAGTCTCGCCGTCCTCCTGGGCCCCGGGTGTCGGGGCACGTGCCCGCCCGCCCGCCTCAGACCCCAGCCGGGGGACAGCTGGCCCCGAGCCCCTTCCTCCCCGGGAAAGGCGGCCCGCAGCCCCGCCGGTCCTCGGCTCGCGCTCTGGCCGGGCCAGCCCAGGCCGGTTCTCGGAAGTGGGCCAGGGCTCCGCGCAGAGCCCCGGGGCCGCTCGCCTCAGCAGACCGCCCCCCGTGGCCCCCGCCGGCCGAGCAAGGTGGGCCCTGGAGCCCTCCGGCTCCCCGGGCCACCTGCCCCTCCGCCCTCCCCGCGCTCCTCCGTGCGTCCTGGGTCACCTCCTGAGCGCCCCGGAGCAGCCATCAGCCATCCTCCGTCCCTAGGAACCCTAAACCTTCCTGCCCTTAGATTATATTCACATTTTTGCTCTTGTCCGTCTTGCTCCACAGGTTTTAAGCTCCATGGGGACAGGGGACAGGGGACAGGGGCTTGGATTTATTCACGGCCGCATCCCAGCGGCCTCTTGCGTGCAAAATAATCCTAGGTGGTTAGCGAATTGCTTAATTCATTAATGAATGCTATTTTTATCTAGAGGCCTTCATGCTAATTTGAGGGCTTCAGGAAAATCCCCCTCGAGATCACAGTGTTCTGTTCTACGTGGTAATTTTAGCACCGATAAAAGTCAAGAAGAGACTGAGATGCTAAGGCGGCTTCTTGGGGTCGATGTATCTGCACGTGTGTGTGCTCGTGCACGTGCATGAGATGTCGTGGAGGGAAAGAGCAAACAGAAAAAGGACAACATTTTAAAACCCAGTAAATACGATGTGATATAAAATAAAAATGTGTGTGTGTCTGCCAGCGTGTATAAAACTAATTTTCAAAGCAACTATAAATCCATGGGGAATTCATCTTTCCTTTTTAATAAACTTTTTATTTTAGAAGAGTCTTAGGTTTATAGAAAATTGCAAAGATGGTACAGAGTCCCCATATACCTACACCCAGTTCCCCTACTGTTAACATCTTATGTTAGGAGGGTACGTTGGTCACAACCAATGAACCGATGTTGATACACTGTAACTGATGTGCACACTTTATTCAGATTCCTTACTTTTACCTAATGTCCTTTTTCTGTCCCAGGGTCCCACATTACACTTAGTCGTCATGTCTCCGTAAGCTCCTTTGGCTGTGACAGTGTCTCACACTTTGTTTTCAACAGCCTTGATCCTCTTGAGGAGGGCAGGTCGGCACTGACTTAGTCCATTGTGCACTGCTGTAACAGAATACCACAGACTTTTAATTTATGAAGAAAATAAATGTGTTTCTTCCATTTCCGGAGGCTGAGAAGTCCCAGATTGAGGGCCCGGCATCTGGCGAGGGCCTTCTCGCTGCGGCTCGGCCTTGCGGGAGGCATCGCAAGGCAAGAGCGTGAAAAGCACCTGTCAGCTCAGGCGTCTCTGCCTCTCCTCATACAGCGGCAGTCCCATGACAGGGGCACCACCTCATGGCTTATCTGATCCTAGTTACCTCCCAAAGACCCCACCTCGAATCAACATACGGATTTGAGGATTAAGTTTCCAACACACGAAGTTCGAAGGACGCGTTCACACCACAGCAGGTGCTCTGTGAAATGCCCCTCCGCTGGGATCTGCCTGATGTTCTTCTCACGAGTAGACTGGGGCAGTGGGCTTGGGGGAGGAGGACCACACAGGGAAAGTGCCGTTTTCTTTCAGATTTTCCCACTGTAAAGTTTCTCTCTGACGCTCCCATAAGGTACTCTTTGTGCACAGCCCACATTTAAGGCTGGGGACAGGCCCCACTTCTCTGGAGTCAGTAGCACATAGACTGCTTGGACTTCTGCATAGAAGAAGCCAGAAAACAAGGAAATTCATGTGTGCATACTAACTCATGTAGGAATATATACAATACCGATACGTAATTATCTCTTTCCATATTAACCTAAACATGAGTTCACACTGATGTCTCCAACCTTAATCCATTACATATGGATCCTTCCAGTAACCTCCCAGTCCCACGGCAAGAAATCTGGCTCTCGGATCCCCCATGATTTATTTAATTGCTTAATTCCAGTACATACTTTTACCTGTATCAGAACTGTTAACACATACCCCTGTGAAAAACAAGTTTTTCAACCAGAGCACAGTTCACCTTTCTTTTTATTATGCCACTGAACGGTAGCACGTTTGGTTACACTAATGGGTACAATTTACGTGTATGTACACATGCTATATACAGGAAGTCCTCACTTAACATCATTGATAGTTTCTTGGAAACTGCAACTTTAAATGCAATGACATGTAATGAAAGCAATTTTATCACAGGCTAATTAATATAAACAAAAGTTAAGTTCCCATGGCATATTTCTGGTCACCAGAACATGACCAAACTTCTAAATAAAGACCCAGCACTTCTAATTTTAAATATTGAAATAAATGTGAGCTATACATACATTTAGGAAAGATTAATAAAAATAAGTAAGATCATTATTTACCCAATTTTTGATGAATCAATGAGTGACAGTGGTCATAGTGGCGGGTTAAATCAGGGAATAAATGTTTGCAAAGCGAACATTGTCAAGACCACCTCCTCCCACCGCTGGGTTCCAAGACAACCACAAATAAGCCAGGCTCACTGAGCACCTTCCCGCCGCGCTGCTTGCTGCCATGCACTCACATGGTGCTGGTACACTCTGTGAACTTTTGTCTCACAGTAATTCGTATTCACTCCTGCACTCCTTTTCCATCCCAAGTAGTCCAGGTCAGGTGGCGGGTAGCCTGAGCCTAGTCGTTGCTCGGGGCACAACGCAGGTCCCACCCTGGACAGGACGCCCTTCCGCTGCAGGGCACGCCCACACACGCCCACACACGCTCAGCCTGGGACCATTTAGACACGACAGTTCACCCAACCTGCGCATTTGGGGATGTGAGAGGAAGCTGGAGTGGCCAGAGAAAACCCACGCAGGCATGAGGAGAACATGCAAACTCCACTCGACGGTGGCCCAGCCAGGAATCGATCTCTTTCCTCACCAACATTATAACAAAACAACATTAAATGAAACAACGTGATTTGAGGACCTACAGTATAAATAGAAGTGGATCTCAGCAATAGTGGTATTTGTGGAAATATGACTATGTAAATTGATACAATCCTATGGAGATCAATTAGCAATATATATGAAAATTAAATATAGACACACACCCTTTGGTCCAGAAATTACAATTCCAGAAATTTAATCTACAGATATCTTGCAGATGTGTAGACAGATATATGTACAGCTTAATAATTAATTTAGATTGTAATAGGAAAATAAAAACCTAAAATATGCCCATCTAGGATTACTTAGATAAATACTGGTACACCCAAACAAGGTAATTCTCCACTTATGCTAAAAAATTGAGGCAGTGCAATATGTTCCGGTATGTAAAATTACCAAGATATATTTTAGAAAAAAAAAACAAAACAAGTGTGCTGCCAGTTGTACCAGGAAAGGGATGTGTATTTAGAAGGCAAGGACTTTATGCCCAGAACAGATCCCAAGGGCTCCCGCCACTGTGTGGGGAAGCGGAGCCAGGCAGCTGCGTGCAGGGCTGGGGGAACCTGTTTTCACCAGTGACTTTCTGTTGCATTAGAATTTGCTACCATGTTCATATATTGCCTATTATAAAATAACTTAATTAAGATTGTTAAATTAGCACAGCAGCCCGACTCTGGGTTTCACCGCGTCCAAGCTGGGACCACACCCTGCTCCAGAGGAGCGTCCGGGCCTTGGCTCGTCTGCATTCCGAAGGACAGGTGGCCTGTGGGTGGGATGCTGCAAGGACCACGCGGGAAGAGACCACGGCTCTCTTTAATAATGAAATTAAAAATGCAGACTCTAGTGCCAGAGACTTACTTCCCCATGGATGTTGTCACAGCAGTACTTCAAGAAAGCTCACTGCAGTATTTACCACGTGTAAAAAAGGAGCAAATCGAAAGTCCATGAGCCCATCATGGACTATCATGCAGCTCCAAATTTGAAGAAGATCTAAATGAAAAGGACATTTTGAGGATGTGAAAATTTGCACGCATACACCCACATTTACATACGCCCTCACATATGTTTCCGTGTACATACGCAAACTGCAGAAGGCCTCCCAGGAACTGCTGGGAGGAGTACTCTGGCAAGGGAGGCTGGATCCTGGGAAGCAGCCTTATTTCCCAGTGGATACCTTTTCTCCCATTTGGATGTGTTCTGTGCATACATACATGTTATTCTCAAAGTAAAAACTAGTTAACAAGCGAGGCAGTAAGTCTGGTAGACTCTGTTTTGTTTTACTTTTGCTTTCCATGAACACACGGCCAGGATACATCCCCACCTTCCTGCAGTCGGATATGGGGCAGTGCGTGCCATAACCTCAACCCTACGTGTGTCCCCCACAGTGCTCCCCACCCTCAGCTGACGCAGGTGATCGAGGTGATGAGGAAGCCATGTGAGGACCAGGGAAAGAAGCTAGGTCCACGCTTAGTGGAGAGCCACCTGCCGAACGGGAGCACTCATTGTGGATGCTGTGTGACTGAGAAACAAATGTCTGCTGCGGACGTTCGAGATTTCTGAAGTTGTTCTGTTACAGCAATAGAATCTATTGAAATTGAAATTTTAACTTGAACTGAGGTACTTTAAAATCCCCCACAAACCTAAAACCTGTGGTGCTGGGCTGCTGGTGGAAAGGGGATCCCGTGCATTGCAGCAGAGCGTGTGGCTGAACTGCTTGCTGCGACAGCGCGGAAGGTGGGCCACATGGCAGGTGAGCCGGTGGCTCCAGGTGAGGCTGTGGGAGATAGAGTGTGTTGCATTTACTTTCTACTCTTAGCAAATATTGTCAGGAAGACATAAGCTCTAGAAAGAATTGGCATGTTTGCAAGCAGAAAATGAAAGGGAGTAAAAAAGCTTCAAAAATTTGGCGATTCCAACATTTTAGAGAACCCAATATGTTCTATACCAGCAAAAATAAGAGACAAGATTGAGAGAGGTTTGCAAAGACATTTTCTCTCTCAGCTCAGCCCTAAGGCAAAGATCAGATGAGGTCAGCGGGCATCCATGCCCTGCAATTCCGATAAACTCTGTCAAGAGAGCAGGGCAGATATGAAAAAACAGAACAAAACAAAACAGAATCTGGCTTTCAAATATGTCTCGGGGATAATTTTCACTATGTTTAAGGCACATAGAACCAACTAGAGACAAATAGATCAGAAACCCATTATATTTCTGTGAGATCTACATTGTCAAAGAGATCATAAACACAGTCTGCAAGCAGTGTTTGAATGTTGGAGACCTAAGACAATTCTTATTATGGTCATCCTATCCCTATTTCATCATGGGATCTTGCAAGGGATTGAGGCAGATGCACGTAACTTCTCTTTTTAATTCACAGGTTGTTGGGCTGCAGAAAATTCCATCTAGACTTTATGGAGAGCACTGTTTGAGTCAGATACAATAACTGTATGACCCATAGAAAGCTCTTTTCTCTAAAAATAGATCACATCTGCTCCCTCTTCCACGGTGGCATGAGCATCTGATAACCAGAGAAGCAGACTGTTGCAGACTGCTGGCTGCGCAGCTAACGCAGCTTCTCTTTTTCCCAGGCATGGAGCTGGGCCACATTTCCCAGCTGTCTTTGTGGGTAAGAGAAGCCATGTGATGCGTTCTAACCAACGGAGTGCAAGCAGCATGATCTACTCGACGTCAAGCCTGGCTCCTGGGAACCTCTCAGACTGGATGCTCCATCATGACGCCAGTGAGTGAAGAGGCCTTGGAGGGAACATGTTGATGGGGCAGCGTGAGTAGGAGAGATGCTTACCTATCAGGAGCACCTGTTTGGGACTTAATGCAAGCAGCAGATCAACCTCTATTGTGCTCAGCCACTGTGTGTGGGGTCTCCATGTTACAGCAGCTCATGGTACCTTAACTGATAGCAACACACATATGCTGATAAAGTAGATATGAACAAGTATGGAACGGTGTTCATAATGTGATTCCATTTTATAATTTTAAAAAGCACATAGCAGGCGGTCCCAGACTTATAATGGCTCAACCTTACGGTGGTTTGACTTTATGATGGTGTGAAAGCCATACGCATTCAGTAGAAACTGTACTTCGAGTACCCATACAACCATTTTGTTTTTCACTTTTAGTATAGTATTCAAAAAATTACATGAGATATTCAACATTTTCATATAAAATAGGCCTTGTGTTAGATGATTGTGCCCCGCTGGCCAATGTACGTGTTCCGAGCACATTTAAGGTAGTCTGGGTTAAGCTGCGATGTTCAGTAGCTTTGGTATATTAAATGCAATTTTGACTTATTATATTCTCAACTTACAACAGGTTTATCAGGAGGTGACCCCATTATAAGTTGAGGGGCATCTGTATGAGACAAGACTAGTTGAAATGAAGGAATTAGAAGTGCCCCAGTGAACATTAGAATCAATTGTGACAATGTTCCCATCTGATACTGAGCCAAAAATAGAGCTGACTGAAAAATAAATGAAGGGATGAGAGGGGAGACAAGATGGCAGACAAGAAAACCGCCAGCCAGAGTGACTCTGCAAGAAAGATGGATTTTAGATGAAAGTGAAAAAAACAAACAGGAAGACAAACATAGATCGGATGAGGAAAGGAAGGAAGGGTGCCTGAAACTACAGGAGACTTCACAGGAAGAAGTTGAGGAGTAGAACTGGAAGGAGAAAGGTAGAGTCTAAACCCAGAGAGGCATGAAGACTGTGACAAGGGAAGGTGGAGCAGATAAATTTCCCCTCCCTTGCATCTCAGACTGCTGATGGGCTCCCGAGCTGCTGGAGAGATCTGCCAACGTCAGCTCAGAGACGGCCCCCACCAGTGAGCTGTGAGCCTCTTGTGGTCAGGGCACCAGGCTCCCCACTTCCTCGGGGCACCTCCCGGCCCACAGACCCCAGCCAATCAGCAGGTGCCATATTGCTTCATTCTCCCCTTCCCCTTCCTTACTTGTGGCTGCTGAGAGAGACAATTTAGCCACCATCCAGAGGCATCCACACAAATGGAACTTTTCCTTTTGGGGCCCTGAAGCAGCCTGAGGAGTACTCAGACTGTGAGCTCCCTACCTACTGGCCCTCCCAGGTACTACATGCCTGGTGGATCCAGCAGAGTGGGACAAATCCAGAGGCAGAGAGACATTGATCCAGCTTTGGGCACCCCGTGGGTGACTTGACACCAGCACTCTTCTCCCTGGCATTGATCTCTGGGGCCAGGTCCCGTACACCCAGGTCCTGATCGCATTGCCTGGGGGTACAGAAGGGATATTTATGAACAAATCTACTGAGGTGTCTGCTGTGTGCCTTCAGAAGCAAATCAGAGTGGGTCCTAGCTGCAGCATGCTCGAGGGGCAACCATCTACCTGCAGGAGGGCTGCAATCCCAGATCAGGCTGGGATCCAGGCAGGGAAGCTCCTGGCCTGCATCACGTCAGGGGAGATCCACTAGCTTGAGGTCCTGCCTGCCAGTCAAGGCCTGGTAGCAACCGAAGAATAGGGGAGAGTGGAAAAGAGAGAGCCCTGCTCCAGACTACAGGTCTCAGACAGCCCCACCTCTACACACAGACTTTTTGGCTGAGTGGGGCCATTTCAGCCCCTCCCTGGAAGCTGTCCACAAAAGCAAAGAACATACCTTTGACCCCTGTTAACAGCATTTGTGGAGCTTGAGGGCAGACTCATCGAACCCAGCCCTGCCCAGCCCCACTCCCCCACCTGCCCCTGCTGAGGTGGAGAATAAGGACACTCCTGGAAGTCCCAGAACCCCACCCACCATCTGAGGCACTACAGTGCCTCTTCAGAGGAAGGAGAGCTTATTACAAGGCCCCAAAACAATACTACAGCTTGCTCCTCCCAGCAAGCACCACATACTGACAGGGGGGTCACTTTGCACATGTTTTTACTGCATCTATTGACTCATCATACAGGATATGGTCGAATCTCACCCACAAACACCACCTAAGGGCTCAGAGACTAAACAGGGCAGGTCATTATCCAAATGAAAATCTAAGGGTAAGAGGGAACAGCTGATCAAGATGGGAAGGAATCAGCAAAAGAACTCTGTAAGTATGAAGAAACAAACAGAAAACACACACACAAAGGGGAACACCAGCTCTCCAGCAATGGATATCAACCAAATTGAGAACACTAAAATGACAGAAGAATTTAGAACATGGACTATAAGAAAACTCAATGAGGCCGGGCGTGGTGGATCATGCCTGTAATCCTAGCACTCTGGGAGGCCGAGGCAGGCGGATCGTTTGAGCTCAGGAGTTCGAGACCAGCCTGAGCAAGAGCAAGATCCCATCTCTACCAAATAGAAAGAAATTAATTGGACAGCTAAAAATATATAGAAAAAATTAGCCGGGCATGGTGGCTCATGCCTGTGGTCCCAGCTACTTGGGAGGCTGAGGCAGTAGGATTGCTTGAGCCCGGGAGTTTGAGGTTGCTACGAGATAGGCTGACGCCATGGCACTCTAGCCCGGGCAACAGAGTGAGACTCTGTCTCAAAAAAAAAAAAAAAAGAAAACTCAATGATATGCAAGAGAAAATGGATACCCAACACAAAGAAACCACAAAAAAAAAAATCCAAGATGTGGAAGAAAAATTCACTAAAGAAATTGAAATATTAAAGAAAAATCAAACAGAACTTCTGGAAATGAGAATTTTATACAAGGAATTAAAAACATAGTGGAAAGCCTCAAGAATAGGGTAGATCAAACAGGAGAAAGAACCTCGGGGATTGATAACACCTTAAGTCAGTTGCAGAAATAAAGCAGAGAAATAAGAGAAAAGAGCAAAGCCTACAAGAAATTTGGGATGATGTGAAGAGGACTAATATAAGAATCATAGGCATCCCTGAGGGGGAAGAAGAAAATACACAAGGGTTGGATAAGCTATTTGAGGATATAATACAGGAAAATTTCCCAGGCCTTGCTAAAAAGATAGATATCCAGGTATAAGAAGGTTAAAGGACCCCTGGGAGATTCATTGCAAACAGCAAGACACCACGACCCACAATCATCAGACGGACCAAAATAACCACCAATGAGGACCTTGTACAAGCTATAAGGCAAAAGAAGCAGGTAACCTACAAAGGAAAACCTATCCAAATAACAGCAGACTTCTCAACTGATACCTTACAAGCAAGAAGGGACTGAGGCTGCATTCTCACTCTCGTCAAACAGCCTAGCCTAGAATCTTGTACCATGCAAAACTAAGTTTCGTATATGAAGGAGACCATGATACACAGTAACCAGACTGACCAAAATAACCACAAAAGAGGCCCTCCTACAAGCTGTAAGGCAAAAGAAACAGATAACCTACAAAGGAAAACACATCAGAATGATTGCACACTTCTCAACTGAAACCTTACAAACCAACAAAGACTGGGTCCCCATTCTCACTCTTCTCAAACACACTAATGCCCATCCTAGAATCTCGTACCCTGCAAAACTAAATTTTATATATGAAGGAGAAATAAAGACCTTCTCAGACAAGCAAAGACTGAGGGAATTAATGAAGACAAGACCTGCCCTCCAGGAAGTAGTCAAGACAGTGTTACACGGATCAGCACAATAAACACTCACAAATGTAAAATCATCCAAAAGCTAAAGGTCAAAGGCCAGATACCACAATGGCTCAAGAAAGAAAATAAAGCTCAACTCAACAGGATAAACAGAAATTTGCCCCACTTATCAATTCTCTCAATAAATGTGAATGGCTTGAACTGCCCAGTAAAGAGACATAGGCTGGCCGAATGGACAAATATTCACAAGCCGAGTATCTTCTGTCTTCAGGAAACACATCTAACCTGCAAGGATGCATTCAGACTCAAGGTGAAGGGATGGAAAACAATATTTCAAGCAAACAGAAGCCAAAAGAAAGCTGGTGTAGCAGTTCTTATTTCAGATAACTTAGTCTTCAAATCAACAAAAATAATGAAAGACAAAGATGATCACAATATAATGATGAAGGATACAATTCAGCAAGAAGACATAACAATTCTAAATATTTATGCACCTAATGCATGTACACCCAGACTCATAAAGCAAATCCTATTTGATCTAAATAAAATAATAAACAGCAACACCATAATAGCCAGAGACTTCAACACCCCTCTAACATAACAGGACAGATCCTCCAAACAGAAATTTAACAAAGAAACAATTAACTTAAACAGAACTCTAGAACAAATGGGCCTAACTGATATTTACAGAACATTCTACCCCAAAACTACTGAATATATGTTTTTCTCATCAGCTCATGGGATATTCTCTAAGACTGACCATATCCTAGGCCACAAAGCGTGTCTCAAAAAATTTTAAAAAATAGAAATTATACAATGCATCTTCTCAGACCACAGTGGAATAAAATTAGAAATCAACTCCAACAGAAGCTCTCATCTCTACACAAAGTCATGGAACTAAACAACCTTCTGCTGAACGATTATTTCATTAAGAAGGAAATCAAGATCAAAATCAAAAGATTCTTTGAACTAAATGATGGAGGAGATCCAAATTTGTGGGACACAGCTAAAGCAGTCCTGAGAAGAAAATTTGTATCCATAAATGCCTACATCCAAAACACAGAAAGATCACAAATAAACAATCTAATGAATCATCTCAAAGAACTTGAAAAGGATAAGCAAACCAACCCCAAACTAAGCAGAAGAAAAGAAATAACAAAGATCAGAGCAGAATTAAGTGAAATTGATAACAAAAAACTATACATAGATTAATAAAAGAAAAAGTTGGTTCTTTGAAAAAATAAAAAAAATTAACACTCCTCAGGCAAGATTAAAGAGAAGCAAAAAAGAAAGAATTCTAATAAGCTCCATCAGGAATGAAAAAGGAGAAATTGCAACTGATGCCATGGAAATACAAAATATCATCTATGAATACTATAAAAATCTCTATGCACATAAACTGGAAAATATGGAGGAAAGGGACAAATTCTTAGAAACACACAGCCTTCCTAGGCTCAATAAGGAAGAAATGGAATTTCTGAACAGATCAATATGGAGTACTAAAATTGAAGCATCAATAAAAACTTTCCTAACAAGAAAAGTCCCGGACCAGATGGTTTCACACCCGAATTTTACCACACCTACAAAGAAGAACTGGTGCCCATCCCGCAGAAATTATTCCACAACATCAAGAAGGAAGGAATTCTCCACAATACATTTTATGAAGCCAAGATCACCATGATACCAAAACCAGGAAAGGATACACCAAAAAAAGAAAACTACAGACCGATATTCCTTATGGATATAGATGCAAAAATTCTCAACAAAATCCTAACAAACCGAATCCAGGTGCTTATCAAAAAAATAATCCATCATGACCAAGTGGGCTTCATCCCAGAGATGCAGGGAATGATTCAACATACGCAAATCTATAAATGTAATTCACCACATAAATAGAAGCAAAAACAAAGGCCATATGATCCTCCCAATAGACACCAAAAAAGCATTTGACAAAATTCAACACCCTTTTATGATAAGAATGCTTAACAAAGTAGGCATAGATGGGACTTACCTAAAAATGATACAAGCCATATATGACAAACCGACAGCCAACATCATATTGAATGGGGAAAAATTGAAAGCATTCCCACTTAGAACTGGAACCAGACAACGTTGCCCTTTATCACTGCTTCTATTCAACATAGTGCTGGAAGTCCTAGCCAGAGCAATCAGACAAGAGAAGGAAATCAAGGGCATCCAAATGGGGGCAGAAGAGGTCATACTATTGCTCTTTGCTGATGATATGATCTTATATCTAGAAAACCCCAAAGATTCTGCCATGAGACTGCTGGAATTTATAAACACATTCAGGAAAGTCTGAGGTTACAAAATCAATGTACAGAAATCAGAAGCACTACTATACGCCAACAACAGTCAAACTGAGAACCAAATCAAAGACTCAATACCCTTCACAATAGCAACAAAGAAAGTAAAATACCTAGGAATACATTTAACTAAGGAAGTAAAGGACAGCTACAGAGAGAACTATGAAACACTTAGAAAGGAAATAGCAGAGGACATAAACAGGTAGAAAACCATACCATGCTCGTGGGTTGGCTGAATCAACATTGTTAAAATGTCTATACTACCCAAAGTGATCTATAGATTCAATGCAATCCCTGTTAAATAACAATATCATTTTTCACAGATCTAGAGAAAATAATTTTATGCTTCGTATGGAACCAGAGAAGACCCCGTATAGCAAAAGCAATCTTAAGCAAAAAGAACAAATTGGGAGTCATCAATTTACCATACTTCAAGCTATACTAAAAGGCTATAGAAACTAAAACATTATGGTACTGGCACAACAACAGAGACATAGACCAATGGAACAGAATTGAGAACCCAGATATAAAACCATCCTCATATTGTCATCTAATATTTGACAAAGCAGACAAAAACATACACTGGGGAAAAGAATCCTTATTCAATAAATGGTGCTGGCAAAATTGGATAGCCACATGTAGAAGACTGAAACAGGATCCACACCTCTTACCTCTCACAAAAAATCAACTCATGGTGGATAACAGACTTAAACATAAGGCAGGAAACTATAACAATTCTAGAAGAAAATGTTGGAAAAACTCCTACAGACATTGGCCTAGGCAAGAATTTATGGAGAATTCCCCAAAAGCAATCACAGCAACAACAAAAATAAATAAATGAGACCTCATCAAATTAAAAAGCTTCTGCACAACCAAGGAAACTATCACAAGAGCAAACAGAGAACCTACAGAATGGGAGAAAATATTCACACGTTACACATCCGATAAAGGGCTGATAACTAGAATCTATTTAGAACTCAGGAAAATCAGAAAAAAAAATCAAACAACCCTATCAAAAATGGGCAAAGGACATGAACAGAAATTTTTCAAAAGAAAACAGACTAATGGCCAGCAAACATATAAAAAATATGCTCAACCTCTCTAATCATCAGGGAAATGCAAATCAAAACCACAATGAGATATCACTGATCTCCAGTGAGAATGGCCTTTATCAAAAAGTTCCAAAACAATAAATGTTGGCATGGATGCAGAGAGACAGGAACACTCATACACTGCTGGTGGGACTGCAAACTAGTACAACCCCTGTGGAAAGAAATATGGAGATCCCTCAAAGAGCTATAAGCAGAACTACTGTTTGATCCAGCAGTCCCATTACTGGGCATCTACCCAAAAGAACAGAAAACATTCTTTAAAAAATACATCTGCACTAGAGTGTTTATAGCAGCACAATTCACAATTGCAAAGATGTGGAAACAACCCAAGTGCCCATCAATACATGAGTGGATTAAGAAAATGTGGTATATGTATACCATGGAGTTCTACTCAGCCACAAAAAACAATGATGATATAGCACCTCTTGAATTTTCCTGGATAGAGATGGAGCCCATTCTACTAAGTGAAGTATCACAAGAATGGAAAAACAAGCACTACAGGTACTTACCATCAAATTGGTATTAACTGATCAACACTTAAGTGCACATATAGTAATAACATTCATCGGGTGTTGGGCAGGTGGGAGCGGGGAGGAGGAGATGAGTATATACACACCTAATGAGTGCGTGCGCACTGTCTGGAGGCTGGACACTCTTAAAGTTCTGACTCGGGTGGGGCAAGGGCAATATATGTAAACTAAACATTTGTACCCTCGTAGTAGGTTGAAATTCAAAAAAAAAAAAACAAAATAAAAGGAAAAAAAAAAGAAGTCAAATTGACACAAGTTAATTATTTCATGCTGGTAGCAAATTAATAAATAAATTAAAGATGGTAAAAACAATAAAAACATTAATGAAGGTATGGTAGCACAGAGAGCTATGGACGAGTGCATTCAGGAAAGACGAGAACAAGGGATCTGGCATGGGTGATATAAGATGCACCCGGGTTGCTTTCAGAGGGAAGATGTTGAGAGCCTCTCGGTAATGCCCGGTCCCCAAGAGCAGGCAGCGAAGGGAAAGGACCACTGCCCTGGGGACTGCCTCAAATAACCAGCTGCGCGGATGTGAAGTCGTCTGGGGTTAGGGGTCACTGACATTGTTGTTTGGGGAACTCTGAAAGTTGGTCTGAGTTACATTTTCATCTGAATATTTTGGTGGAAGGTGGATACAGTTGTGCTTTGAGTTAAATAGGGGGAAGAATAAGTCTTTTTTCACTTCTACATTACAGAGATAATATATCTTCGTTTTATCTGAGATCCATTGGGGATAGTTTTTAAACGCTATCACATAAAATATAAGAAATTTTCCTTATGTGAGAACTATGTAAGCTAATTAAAATGAAAGAGTGCCTGACAGTTTTTAACTAAATGCAGCAAATAGTTAGGCCAGCAAACGCACGTTGTGACTGTTGGAGAAAGGAAAACACTTTTACTCCCCACAAGAAGACAGAGGAAGAAGCGCTTCTTCCTGGGAGGCAGATGCGTAATTTTTCCCACAGTCTTCCCTCTTTCTCTCCTTTCCTTGACATGCTTGGCAAGGGCCACTTTCTGGTTTCAGTATCTGCCAGGTTATAAAATACGTATTTGGGGGAAATGCTTCAAAAACAACAGTGCATGTAAGGCCAATGGACTTGTGATGTCATCTAGAAATTAACCTCAGCTATTGATTGGGACTCCAGTGCAAATTGGAGCTGTCGCCCCCCCCACCTCCCCGCCCCGTGTCTTCAGCAGGCAGCCTGCTCTGTGGCTGTCACCAGCCTCCCTCTCCTTCCCTAAGAGCAGGTAGGAGAGCATGCCTCAGCTCGCAAAGACTGACCCCTTCAGACACGTCTCCACCTGGGGATAGAGATGCGGGACATGCCCTCCATTTCTCATTCATGGAGACAACTGTCAACACAGGGAGATGGCCCGTCACACTAAGGAAGCTTTCTGGCTCATTTTACCTTGTGGAGGGTGTACAGCCACTTAGATTGGCACAAAACATCCTGACGGCTCAGCCATATGAACACGATTATATGCCGTTTGTCCCCATTGGTTCATGAATCAATACCACATCGATTCACACTTAATTGTCCTCTAACAGTTCCACGCCCACTAGGCCTGTCTTTGCCCATCACTTGGCAGCTTCTGCAGAGAAGGCGCTGCACGGCCCAGCTTTCCGGGTGCCCAGCGTCCCAGGGCAGGCAGGCACTCCCGTGGAAAGAGCAACGGATGGGGGCGAGACAGGCCTGGGTTCGCATCTCATTCTAGAAAGTTATTCATGCTCCCTGAGCCTCAGTTTCCTTGTCTGTAAAGTAGGAACAATATTATCTAACTCCCAGGGTTAATGCGAAGATTAAGTCGGCTAATGAGTGGACGTAGAGCTCCCAGCACAGTACCTGAGGAGGTCGCCCATCGTCAGGGGCTATTACCGTCTCGGAACATGGCCTCTGCACGGGTCTTTTGGTGGACAGGGTCTATGTCCTTGGAGATCTCATGCCAGGTAACAGCCCAGAAAAATGCTTCTGTCCTAGCACGTGATTTTTACCACATTTACAGTAAACTCCAGGGTGGTTCTCCATCACTATACGGCTCCCCAGTTTACTTGTGCATTAGGATAACCTGTAGCTCTTAAAAAAAAAAATAAAACACCCCGTGTGTTTTGAGAGATTGCGATTCAGGAGGTCCAGAGTGGGTAGTGGGTGTGAGCCATCATTGCAGAGCCTGGCAGGGGTGGGCGCAGCACATACATCGATCTCATGCACCCAGGACAGAGCTCACTGTGGGGCCTGGGGATGTCCCTCCCCCCAGTGCAGCCCCAGAGCCAGGCCCCGAGGTGTGACCAGGGTGGGCAGTGTGGGACCAGATGCAAAAAAGGAAGAAGAATAGATGCCACTGTTCCCACTGTCTGGGAGCTGTCTAGGGCACAGCACACACGGCCACTTCTCACACTTAAAATCTGTTCATGGGGCGATCCAGGAACACACGCATCTTTTTGTTGCATTTTATCCCTACCCCACATTACCTAAATGGATTCTATTCCAACTGGTTCCCTCCCATCCAGCCCTTCTGTCTCTCTCTCCTTCCTGGGCCAGACCTTATTGCATGCCCCATCCTCTGTAACTCAGGACCTCATGGTGCGTGCTCCCTCTCCCCCTTGTATAGACAGGGGAGCGTGGCCCTTCCCCTCTCCCTTGGGGCCAAGGACAGAGTGCCCCATCCACTCTGGCGATGAGTGCATGACCCTTTCCCTCTCTCTTGGCACTGGGGTTCATACCCCGTTCCCTGTTCCTTGGGGCTGGGAGGCGTATGCCCATCTCCTCTCTGTTCCTGCAGAGCAGTCTCTACTTAGTCTCCTAGGAGTCTGTCTCTCCAGGTCGGACGCACCTGCTCACTGCTACCAGGTCTTTCGGCTACACAAAAGCAATCAATCCATTCACCTACTGAAAGCTTCTAGGTTATTACTAATCTAACAGTAGTGACAACCACAGGTGGCATTTACAGTGGTCTCTCCCCATTTGGTCTTATCTGCTCCTCGTTCCCACCCTAGGAGGAAGGGATCATTGCTCTCCTCACTTTACCTAAGGGAAAACCAAAGCACAGAGAAACCAAGACATAGACAGCCAAGAAGTGGTGCCACCAGAATTCAGACCCAGAAGTGTCCCTCCTGGGTCCTCACCATGTTATCTCTCCTCAAGCTCCACGGCTGAGCCCTGCCATGCCCCTGCCCCACTAGGTCTCCTGTCCCTCCTGGCACCGCTGCTGCATCTGCTTCTCTACCCCTGCTTGACACCTGCAGTAGTCGTCCCGCCAATCCTCTGCCTCCCTCTCCTGACTTGGGGCTCTCTGATGGTGGATGATGTTCATGCCCAGACTTGGCCCCAGCCTGGCACAGAGGAGGCACCGGGTTTGACAACTAAATGAACAAATGTCAGCCCAGTAGATGGCAGCTGTAAGGATGTCACAGCAACTCACGGCAAGGGGCAATGTGAAATCTATGGTAAATCACCCCTTAACTTTTTCCAGGGTACTGTCTTCACCGTCAGTGTTACCAATACCACGCTTTTTACTTATTTCATTGCAAAGGAATTCCCCAGATGGCACTGTGCCAGAAATATCTGGGAGTGAGCTATTACCCTAACAAATGCATTTTGGTCATTCTTATTTCCAAAGAAGCTTAATGTGTAAAAGAAAAAAATTTTCTATGCAGTCAATTTTTCACATCTAATTTTATTTGGCTTTCATATAAACATAGGCTTGATTTAAAAGCCCTGAGAAACTACCCTGAAAACTATCAAAGCCATCTCTCCAGCCTCTTCTCCTAACCAGCACCATTTTACCAGATGATAAGTAACAATAAAAGAGGCAAGATTTATTGACACCATCTACATGCTGCACATGTTTACACAGACCTCGAATATCTCTTAACGTGTGTATGTGTTGCCCTAATTCACAGACGGAGAAGCGTGGAGACGTTAGCAATCTCACAAAGTTACACTGCAAATATTAGAATAAAACGACATTCTGACACCTGAGGTCCTGAATGGCGAGTTCTCCGTCTCCACAAAGCAGTGAACACCCTGCCCTCTCCCCTCATGCTCAGGAGCCCTCTGGCTCTCGTGCCCCATGGCTGCCCTCACACCCTCACACCCGAGCTGCATCCCCCCGTCATCATCCAGGGGGGTTGACTTCGCTCTCTTCCAGAGGAGGTGCCAAGCCAGGCACAGGGCAGCAGAGCGGGTCTTTCAGGCAACGCTGCAATCTGTCGGATACGCCCTGCGCAGCATTTTCTAAGGTACATTTCTGGCATGGTTGGTGCAACAGGGCCTGAGAATATCAAGGATGGAGACTATGCTGGTCACCCTTTCTCACAGGACTCTCTGTTTCCCTGGGTCTGGGCCGACAGGCAGACGCGGAAGCTCAGATGAGGCTGACACTGGAGTCCTGGTCCAGCTTTTCTGTTCCTGTGCTCTTCCAGCACACGACAGGTGTGTTTCCAAAAACTCACCCACCTTGGGAATAAAGGGTAACAAATATGCAACTTATTCTTTTTTAAGGTTCAACAAATGTCTTGTTTTTAAAGCAAGCTTTCATTTTGAAATAATTGCATTAATAGATTAATATACAGTTGTGAGAGATCCTGTGTACTTGTCGCCTAGTTTCCACAAAAAACTTTAGTACGATATCCCAGCCAGGAAGACAGTGACACAGTCAATTCTGTCACCCAAGCACCCAAGGCTTCCTTATGTGTTCTTTTCAGCCACACACCCCTCCCTCCTGCTCCCACCCTCATCCTGAATTTCTGACAACCAGTAATCTGTTCCCCATTTCTATAATGTGTCATTTTGATAATGTTCTGTAAATGGGATCACACAGTATGTAACATTTTGTGATTAGTTTTTTCATTCACCTTAACTTTCGAGACATTTGTCCAGGTTTTTGCATGCACCAAGAGCTGGCTCCTTTTTATTAATGTGCAGTATTCCATGGTATGGATGTAATGGTTTGTTTAGCCATTCACATCTAAGTAGTTTCCAGTTTTAAGCTCTTACAAATAAAGCTGCTACAAATAACCATGGACAGATTTGTGTGTGAACATGAACTTTCATTTTCCTTCGTCGATGCCCAGGAGTACAACTGCTGGGTCACAGGCTGCACGTTGAACTTTATAAGGAACTGACAAGCTGATTTCCAGAGTGGTTGTACC
Organism: Propithecus coquereli; assembly: GCF_000956105.1. Classification (NCBI taxonomy): domain Eukaryota; kingdom Metazoa; phylum Chordata; class Mammalia; order Primates; family Indriidae; genus Propithecus; species Propithecus coquereli. The sequence goes on along the minus strand of NW_012148697.1, from coordinate 844,742 downwards.
ATCTCACACTCCCGCCAGCAATGCACCAGAGACCCGGTTCCTCTGAATCCTCACATCTACTCCAGTCGCCTATTTTAACTTCTATCCATTCATATAGGTGTTTACTGATTTCTCATTGTGGTCTTAATTTGCATCTCCCTTGTGGATAATAATGCTAAACATCTTTTCATGTGCTTATTTGCCATCTGCACAGGTAGAGCCTCTTTTGTGAAATATCTGCTCATATCCTTTGTCCATTTTCTAATCAATTGTTCCATTATTGGTGAGTTTTGAGAGTTCTATATATTAATATATTCTAGAGACTAGCCTTTTGCTAGATGTGAGTTTACAAATATTTTCTCCCAGTCTATAGCTTGTGTCTTCATTCTCTTATTAGGGTCTTGCACAGAGCAAATATTTTTGATTTCGGAAAGTTCAAAAAGTGATAACTTTTTCCTTTTAGGAGTCATGTTTTTGGTGTCAGGTCTAAGAATTCCATATTGATTTCTCTATCTTGTGTTTAAATATACTCTGCACAGTTTTGTTAGCGGTTGCTCTGTGCATTACATTGTATGCACATAACTTGTCATGGTCTACTGATGTTTTCATTTTACCAGTTTAAGAAAGTACAGAAACTCTACCTCCCTTTATATTGTTTCACTGTTTCCTGTATAATATAATTGCCTTAAATATTTACAAACATTTAGAAACACATCAGAAAGTTCTATAATTTTTCTATCAAACATGGTTTAGAAAACCCACAAGAAACAAAGCCTATGGTATTTTCCAATTTTTGTTCACCATGTTCATTCTTCCTTCCTGATATCCTAAAGATTCTTCCTTTATTGTTTTCTTTCTGTTGGAAACCCCCTTTAGTCATTCTTTTAGGGGAGGTCTGCTGGCGACAGATTCTCAGTTTTCCAGTATCTGAAATTGTCTCGATTTCCCCACATTCCAGAAGGCTGCGTTCACTGGCTGTCGGGTTCCGGGCTGGCAGTTCTTTTCCTTCAGCTCCTGAAACACATCGTGACACGTCCTTCTGGCCTCCGCGGTCTTGGAGGAGGGTCGCTGCCATTCAAAGGTTTCCTTCCCATAGAGGTGAGGTGTTTCTCTCTTGCTGCTGTTGATTTTTTTTTAGCTTTTGTTTTCATAAGTTTGGATCTACTGTGTTTTCATGTGGATTTCTTCAGGTTTATTCTGTTTGAGGTTTGTTCAGCTTCTTGAATCTGTAGGTTTATGTCTTTTGCCAAATTTAGGAAGTTTTCATCCATTATTTCATCAAGTAAATTTTCAGCTCCACCTTATTCCTCCTCTCCCTCCAGGGTTCCAAGGACACAAGGTTGGATGTTTTGGCATAGTCCCACAAGGCCCTGCAACACTGTTCACTTTTCCTTTCAATTTTCTCTCCATTTTTCAGATTAGGAATTTCTATTCTTTCTCCCATTTCACAGATCTTTCCTCCCTCCACTTTATTCTACTTTGAGCACAAGCAATGAGGGTCATTTTAATTTATGGTATTATATTTTCCAGTTCTAAAATTTTCATTTGGTTCTTCTTTATAATTTCTATTTCTTTATTGAGGCTTTTCTTTTTTCAGGTATGTCCATAATTGCTCACTGGAGAATTTTTTTATAACAGCTGCCTAAATCTTTGTATGATGCCTCCAACATCGCTAGCATGCCGGCATTGTTGTCTGTTGATTGCCTTTTGTCATGTAGTTTGAAATCTTCCCAGCCCTTGGTATGACAAGCGATTTTCAGTTGAAACTTGGACATTGCGGGTGTGATTTAATGAGACTCTGGATCTTGCTTAAACCTCAGTTTTAGCTGACTTTCTCAGACACGACTCCTCCAGGGGAATGAATGGCACTGCCTCATTACTGCCAGCTGAGGGCAGAAGGCAAGATCCCCCTTCAGCCTCCACTGGTGCCCGAGAGCAGAGGGGCCCCTGGCAACTACTGGGCCAAGGGGAGATCTCCAGCTCCCACCAGGCCTCCATGGAAAACTCCTTCCTGGCAGAAGTAGGAAGGTCTCATCACTGCTCCTGCGTGGCTCCCAGCCTTGTTGGTGCTGGGTGGAGGTGACAGCCCTGACCCTCTAGTCGGCCTCCTCTGACACAGTGGCAATGAGGGGAGGCTCTGGTTACTGCCAAGTGGGTGGAAGCCCCGACTCCCCACTCAGACTCGGCTGGTGTGGGTGGGGTGGGGCTGCAGCTTTCCCTGTGGTGTTTGACTGCAAGTCTTTGTCTGCTAGGCCGCCGCTTGTCTGTGCTTTGGCTAGAGAGGGCAGGCTGTTAGGGGTTCTGAGTTTGTGCTCACGGGCCTTCCCAGCTCCAAGTCTGAGACATGCAAGGCAAGTGGAAACCTGGATCTCACCACCCTGTAGTTCTTCATGTCCCGAGATCTCCAGCCAGTCCACCTTCTTCTTACGTCTGTTTTATACAGAATGTCCAGAGTTTTCAGTTGTGCTAAGAGGGAATAATAGGGGAAAACACTACCTCATCTTCCCAAGAACAGAAGTCAAAAAACCCCAGCAAATATCATTTTAACATGATAAAAGCCTATATGGGGAAATCAGTCAATAATAAACAAATCATTAAGCTGAGAATGCAAATGGCAACATCAGTGAAATGTAGTAACTTGCTGCGGGGTGGTGGGCACTGGAGTGTGCAGTGGAGGAACACCCAGTTCCGGAAAGCCGTGGATTTGCCATGAGTCTGGCGTATCACTGTTGTGAGGGTGGGAACTGGATATCTTAATGCGACAACAGAATGAAGGCAAAATCACTCATTTCCTTATTGGCTCCATTTTATAAATTAGTAAGAGTGGTTTCCTGTTTGTAAAAGGTCATTCAAACCTTGAGACAAGGAGCTGCAGTTGCAGGAAGGAGAGGAGGTGATAACAGAGCTTCCAGAATCGACAAAGCGTCAATTGACCCCAGGTGTGGGGTCAAGCACATTCAGTAACTGCCATTTGCAATCACAGCACTGCAGCCTGTAAGAGACGTGGTGGAGAACTTGGCCAACTGTGAAAGCCTTGGGGCTGAAATCATTATCTCAGCCTTAAAGAAGCCAGTAGAGGAGCAACCTTTGAATTGCAGACCAGCAGGTCCTCAAACCCAGGGACAGTGTGTGCGTAAGAGAAGTAAATAGCCACCACTCAGAAACAACAGGTGCATACCTGGAACAGGTCAGACTCAAACTGTCTCTTTGATGTTTTCATGATCAATTTTAAAACTGATTGATTTAAGAAATCCCTATCATGCTTCATATGTGACAGTTGCTGTTCTAAAAGATTTATAAATATTAACTTATTCCATCTTTTAACAGCCCCAGTGGGCAGGCACTGTTACTATCTCCATTTTTCAACTGAGGAAACTGCACAGATGACTTAAGCAACTGCCCAAGGTCACACAGGTAGCAAGTCACAAGCCAGAACACAAAATCAGGCAGTTTGGCTCCAGAGTTCGAATTCTTAATGTCAACAAGTCTGCCCTCAACACAGTGAGCCACTGTGCTCACAATATATCTGCAGAGCAGAAAGACACCTAACTGATCAAACGATGAATTAAAGACAGAATGCAACTAATGTTTACTGAGCATCTCCTGTGGGCCGAGAATGCTGCCAGGCCCTGGGAACGTGGCTGTGAACCACCGGACACGTCCACCGGAAGGAAGATACACATGAGGACGTGGCCAAGGCCATATCATGTAAGTGCAGCAGCCGCAATGCCAAAAGCAGGGGTCCCAGGGAGAGCCCCTGGGAAAGACCTCCCGGGACCCGGCTGGACAGTGACATTTAGAATCCAGCCAAGCAGGTATGAATCTAAAGGTAGACCCAGGAACACCTGGCACAGACCCATCCACGGCTCCCTGCTTATCCCACTAAGCACAACTCTGGAAATAATTCAAGAGACAACCAAGGAGAACTAAAGAAAGATGGCAAGAAGAAAGCAAGCTAGTTTGGGACCCCAAAACTGAAGCAACAGCACTGTGACAAGTGCCTTATATCCTCCCACCCAATCGAAGAAGTGGCCCCAGGCCCAATCTAGCAGCAAAAGGCAATGAAGGTTCATTCTGGTGCAGGATCACACAGGAATCCATCTGAAAATACGAGGTGAGCCCACCACCACCAACAAAGAGTATCAGTTGGAAGCCCCACCAACAATAGGCTAAGGGAAGCACTGTCCTTCCCTACCAAGAGACACCAGGGAAGCCAGGAGGGTCTAGTTGCAGGGACCCAGACACAGTGACATGGTCCAGGAAACCTCCATAAAGGGGCTCATGGCTCAGGATTCAAGAATCCACTCCCCTGCACAGACACGGAGTTCCACGGTGACCCTGGCCAGAGGTCCTACATCACAACGAGCAGCTCAGTCCAGGAATTCCCTTTGTCCACACTGGTCCAAGACTCTTATCCCCTGCCCAGAGTCATGGGATGGGAAGGTGGAGCCAGTGAAAAGGACCCAGTCACAGCAAGCAAGACAGGCTGGAATGCCTCTTTCATTCCACTGGTCTTCCGAACCTGAGGGTCCTGAAACCCTCCTCCCACCGGAAGGCATGGGGAGATGGACAGACCCAGAAAGAGGAACTGGGCAAGTGGCCTGGTTCAGGAAAAGTCTTTGATCCTGCAGTCCTGGGATTCCCCTTCCTTGTCTAGACACAATGGGGCAGCTAGGAGCCATAGGGGGCATCCCATCAACCCACCCCCACCAAGACAGACTTAGCCACTCATCCTGGAACCCCATCTTCCCTCTTAGGCAGCCCCAGAAGAGTCCAGCCCCAGGGGCTCCAGATAAATCAAGTAAACTAAAACAACACTGCAAAGGCTCAAAAAATTAAATTGTCATTGTAACCTCAGCCCAAAAAGCAGGTCAAGATCTGAATGCTAAACCTAAACAGTGACTGCCTGCTAAAACAAAAAGGTATAAATTAGAACCCACAGTCCCTTAACATAATAGATAAAATGTGTAGGATACAATAAAAAATGACTCGTCTTACCAAGAACCAAGGAAATCACAACTTGAATAAGTGAAGACAATCAGGTGAATCCAACATCAAGATAAAACAGATGTTAAAATTATCTCAAAAGGATTTTAATGCAGCCATCATAAAAATGCTTAAACAATTACAAATTCTCTTAAAACAAATTAAAAAAATAGAAAATATCGACAGAGAAATAGAAGCTATTAATACAAAGAAGAAACAAATGGGAATTATACCCCTGAGAATTAAATAACAAAAATTTTATAAATCACTGCATTTGCTGAAAAGTAAGATGAGAGAGCACAGAATCAGTGAACTTGAGGATAAATCGATAGAATTTACCACATCTGACCAATGGAGAGAAAATAAACCGAAAAAACTAAACAGAACCTCAGGCACATGTGAGAAAACAACAACAACAAATCCAACATTCGTATCATTGGAGTTCCAGAAAGAGAGGATAAAGACAATGAGAATGAATTAATGTCTGAAGAAATAATAGCTGAAAACTTTCAAAATTTAGCAAAAGGCCCAAGCCTACAGCTTCAAGAATCTGAGTGAACTCAAAGCAGGATAAACTCAAAAAAATTCATGCCAAGGATGCATTATAATAAAACTTTCGATAGCTAAAGACACTGGTAAATCTTGAAAGCATCCAGAGAGAAATAACATAGTGCATACAGGGGAATGACCACGTGCATGGCACATTTCTCACCTAACCTTGGCAGCCAGAAAATAGCACAACATTCTTTAAGTGGCAAAAGAAAAAAAAACTGTCAACTGAAATTCTGTATCCAGCACAACTATTCTTCAGGAATAAAGAGGAAATTACAACATTTCCGGATGAAGAAAAGCTAAAGAATTTATAGCTTGCATATATGCCCTTGAAGATTGACTGAAGAGAGTTCTTCAAATAGAAATAAAATGATATATGAAAGAGTCTTAGAGCATCAGAAAAAAATAAAGAACATTAGAAAGACCATAAATATAAGTAAAATTATTAGACTATCCTTTTACTCATTAATTTTATAAATCATATTTGATGATTGAATAAAAATTATAACACCATCAAATACTCAGGACAATGATATTTAAAAGTGCATGAAGGCATAGGGACTTAAATAGAAGTCAAGTCTCAATATTTCACTAAAAATGGTGAGATGTTGAGACCAGTGAATTGTTGTAGGTCACAAATGTATGTTGTAATAATAAGAGCAACAAGTATAAAAACTAATCAAGGAGATATGCTCAAAATCACTATAAATTAATCAGAGTGGAATCCTAAAAAACAAAAAATATTCAAACAATCCACAGGAAGGCAAGAAAAGAGAAGCAAAAGAGTTAAAACCAGAGATAATAAACAGAAAACAAATAATAAAATGATAGATTTAAGTGCTAACATATCAAGAATTACATTAATGCAAATGGTCCAAATACACCAATCAAAAGACAAGGAATGGCAAAGTGGATATAAAAACAGGACCCAATTATATGATTATAAGAAACTCACTTCAAATTCAATGACATAGATAGGTTCAAAGTAAAAGTATGGAAAGTATGTACCTTAAAAACATTCATTTTAACAGGAAAGAGTAGCTACATTAACTGATAAAGTGCACTTTAGAGCAAAAAAAAAATAGAGAAGACAAAGAGAAACATTCATACATCCAAAATTATTGTTAAGAACTTAAGCTGTACCTCTCAGGAACATATAGAACTTTTGTACAGAAAATCAGCAAGGATATAGCGAAATCCCACAACCATCAAGCAACAGGACCTAATCGACACACACAGAACACTCCATGCAGCAACCACAGCTTGTATACTCTCCTCCAGTGCCCATATAATGTTAAACAAGATATACTATGTTTTATGAACTGAGTTGAACTATATGTACTGAACTATAAACAAATTTGAAAAAAATTAAAAAGAATTTAAATTATAGTGTTCTCTGACCATAATGAAATTAAACTAGAAATTAGTAACAGAAAGTCAAAAGAAAAATCTCTAAACATATAGAAATTTAAAAACATACTTCTAAATAACCCATGTGTCAAAAAGAAAGCCTCAAAGGAAATTTTTTAAATACATATACATAAATGAAAACAAAGACACAGCATATCAAACATAAGCAAAAGTAGCAGAGTAAGACCTCCAAAAATTCTCTCCTTCATAAAACCAATGAGAAAATTGGCAAAAAAAAAAAAGAGAAGCTTTTCAGAACTCTGAATATTCTATAAAGGCTTGCAGCAATCCTATGAGTGTTAATTCAAGAAAAGCAACTGAATCTCTGTAAGAACAGTGTGCTTTGTGGCATATAGAATGTCCAGTTCCCATCTTCCTCTCTCCAGTTTTGCAGAAAACTTGAAAACCGATATCCTGGAATCACAGTATTAAAAAAAAACTGCAGTCTGTCAGCCACTGAAGGAGGCAGAATGTGGTCAGAAATCTTTCAAAGCCTCTTACACAAAGAATTGTCATATTTTATCTATCTGTTCATTCCCCAAAGACCCACTTGCAAAGCTGTCTTTATGTGACCTGATTCAGAGCTTGTCTGGTGAAAAAAGCCTTTTCCCCAGAGGCATTTGTTGAAATCATTCAGATTCAATTCTTTCAACTTTGTGACTGCCTAAAGCAATGGATAACAGCTGAGGCTAAAAATAGTCTGACCAAAACTCTTAAAAGGAAAAGTTAAACAATGAGATGCCCAAAAAGGCTCTGTAAAGCTCTGACACTTCTGGGCATCGAGAAGGTACGCACGTGTGTAGGGCTACGGGCATGCTCGAGAAGCACCTGAAAAGGCCCTAAACCTCTCACCTCTGGCTGAATTTGAGCTCTTCTCAACCAGGAAGTGAAGGCTAAGGCAGAGTTTTCAAATGCTTGGCTGAACATTAAAGGTCAGCCCAACTGTTGCGGTGGTCGAGAACAGTTGAGACCGCTGCTGAATATAGCTGCCGTAAGAAAGCATAGATGGGAACTTGAGCACAAGACCAGCTGCCTTTCTAAAGGTCAGGATGTGTCGTGAGGCGGGAGATGCTGAAAGCAACAGCACACCCTAGGGTGGAAAGCTGCCCTAGGACTGCTCAATGAAGTGTCCAGCTGGATGAAAGGCAGGCATGACTTGTGGCTCACAGTTAATGAGTTTAATAGAAGGCTAGAAATAGCTTAGCCTAGATCAATGGCCTTGTTAAGAAGAATGTGTAACTGGAAAATATAAATCTTTACTGTATTCTCTTAAGATCACATGCATGACATATGTCCTTCTTTATGGTTTAATGATTTCTTGCTTTTAATTGCTATCAGAATGGAAACCTACAGCACCTGCTTTTGTATAAGTAAAATTTCTTAAAGTTAAACTTTAGCTTGATTGATGAGATTGTTTTGTTAAGAGAAATAAATGCGAGTTAGGAACTCAGCTCGGGGCTCTTGGTCTGGAGAAGCCTTTAGTCCCCTGACCCCACTCTTTCAATTACTGACTGTCTTTCCTTATTCCTCCACAACGCCCTGTCTCCAACCCTGGTTGTCCGGGCCTGGTACCCGCCACCCAACATAGATGGAGAGAGCCCCTAAGCAAAGAATAGGTGCTTTAGTAATATCATACATTTAAGGACATCTCTGTCCAATCTTTAGCTGATCACTAAACTAACTCAGGAGAAGTTTCAGTGGCCACACATGGCAAAGAATACAGACTATACAAAATTAGTGCATAAAAGCCACTAAAAAGCAAAGAAACAAATGGAAAACTAAACAAATCCTGGAAATGGGAAGAATCTGAATTCCACAGTTGCTGAATGCATTACTATAATTTTATAGTTTTTAACAAATTTATAAAACATAGGAAGAAAAAAAGAAAGCATGACCTATACATGAGAAAAAGAAATCATTAGAAATTTACCTCTGAGAAAGCTCTGATATTGGACTTACTAGAAAAAACATTAAGCTCAGCTATTTTAAATACGTTCTAAGAACTATAGGAAATTATGCTAAAGAACTAAAATGAAGTATTAAAATAAGGTCTCACTAAATAGAGAATATCAATAAAGAGATTGAAATTTTAAAAGAACCACACACAAATTCTAAAGTAGAAAAGTACAAAAACTGAAATTACAAGTTCACTAGAGGGGATAAACATCAGATTTGAGATTTGAGAAGTCAGAAGAGAAAATCAGGGAACTTGGAGATAGATCGATGGAAATTATTCAATCTGGGGAACTGAAAGAAAAAAAGTGAAGAACAATTAACAGAGCCTCAGAGACCTGTGGTACGCCATCAAGCCCATCAAAATATGCACAATTGGAGGGATAAAAGAAGAGGAAAGAGGGAAAGAGGAAGAGACAACATTTGAAGAACTAGCAAAAACTTCCCAGATTTAATGGAAAATGTTAATCCAAGAAACCAAATAAACTCCAAGTAAGATAATTCAGAGGTTCGTACCTATATACACTATAATCAAACTGTGGGAAGTCAAAGACAAAGAGCGACCCTTGCAATCAGCAAAAGACAGATAACGTTTCATTCAAAACTGTGGATGCCAGGAGGCAATGGAAGAGATACTCAGTGTACCAAAAGAAAAAGGCTGTCAAGACTCTTATACGCAACAAAATTATAAATTATCCTTCCAAAATAAAGAATAATAATAAATAAGACATTCTAAGATTTAAAAAAACTGAAATAATTCATCAATAACAAATCTGCCCTATAAGAAATATAAAGAGAGATCTTTGGGATGAAATAAAAAGACATTTAAAGGTAAATCAAATCTAGATGTAGAAACAAAGAGCACCAGTAAAGGTAACTGCATAGGTATAAATAAAAGACAGTATAAATGCATTTTTAAATTTTTTTCTCTAAAAATAATGTGATATACGCACAACTCGTAAATATACTAAAAGCCATTGAATTGTACACTTAAAGTGGGTGAAGTGTATATGTGAATTATATCTCAAAAAAGCTGTTTTTAAAACTGCATAAAGTAATAATTGTAACACTGTGTTGATGGGTTTATAATATATAAATATATGATTTGTATGACAATAATAACATCAAGTTGGGGAAGTAGAGGGAAATGGAGATAAATTGGAGCCAATTTTTTGCACAATACTGAAATCAAGTTAGTATTAATCAGAACTACAGTGTTTTAAATTAAGACAATAATTGTAATCCCATAAGGCAGCCACGAAGAAAATAACACAAAAATATACTTGATGGTGCTGGGAAAACTGGATAACCACATGCCGAAGATTGAAACTGGATCCCCACCTCTCACCTCTCACAAAAGTCAACTCATGATGGACAATAACTTAAACCTAAGGCATGAAACCTTAAGAATTCTGGAAGAAAATGTTGGGGAAACTCTTTTAAACATCAGCCTAGGCAAAGAATTTATGAAGAAGACCGCAAAGCAATCACAGCAGCAACAAAAATAAATAAATGGGACCTGATCTAATTAAAAAGATTCTCCACAGCCAAGAAAATTATCACTAGATCAAATAGACAACTACCAAATGGGAGAAAATATTTGCCTTCTACACAACCGATAAAGAGCTGATAACAAGAATCTATATAGAACTTAAGTCAACAAGAAAAATATCAAACCCTATCAATAAATGGGCAAAGGACATGAACAGAAACTTTTCAAAAGAAGACAGCCTAATGGCCAACAAACATATAAAAAAGTGTTTGATATCTCTAATCATTAGGGAAATGCAAATCAAAACCACAATGAGATATCACCTAACTCCAGTGAGAATGGCTTTTATCAAAAAGTCCCAAAGCAATGAATGCTGGCATGGATGTGGAGAGATTGGAACACTCTCACACTGCTGGTGGAACTGAAAATTAGTACGGCCTCTGTGGAAAATAATTTGGAGATAGCTCAAAGAGCTAAAAATAGAAATACCATTGATCCAGCAATCCCACTACAAGGCATCTACCCAAAAGAAAAAAAGACATTCTATGATAAAGACATCTGCACTTGAATGTTTATGGCAGCACAATTCACAATTGCAAAGATGTGGAAACAACCCAAGTGCCCATCAATACATGGGTGGATTAATAAAATGTGGTATATGTATACCATGGAGTTCTACTCAGCCACAAAAAATAATGGTGATCTAGCACCTCATATAATATAGAGATTGAGCCTATCCTTCAAAGTGAGGTATCACAAGAATGGAAAAACATGCACATGTACCCACCATCAAATTGGTACTAACTGATCAACACTAAGGTGCTCATGTGGTAGTAATATTCACTGCGTGCCAGTCACGTAATGGGGGGGTAAACTCTCAACTAATGGAGGCGGAGTGCACTGTGTGGGGGAAGGCCATGCTCGTAGCCCTGGCTTGGGCATAGCAAAGGCATTACATGTAACCAAAATGTTTGCATCCCCATAATATCCTGAAATTAAAAAAAAAAAAAAAGAAACAGAATAGAGAGCCTAGAAATAAATCCCTGTGTATTTCATCAACTGATTTTCAACAAGGGTGCCAGGAATATGCAATGGAGAAAGGATATGCTCTTCAACAAAAGGTGTTCAGAAAAGTGGATATCTACTTGCAAAAGAATGAAATGAGACTCTTATCTTACATTATACACAAAAATCAACTCAAAATGGATTAAAGTCTTAAATGTAAGACCTGACACTGTAAAACTCCTAGAAGAAAACATTAGGGAGAAAGCTTCATAACATTGGACTTGGCAGTGATTTTCTGGATACGACTCCAAAGCACAGGCAACAAAAGCAAAAATGGACAGTGGAGCTACATCAAACCAAAAAGCTTTTGAACAGCAAAGGAAACAATCAGCTGAGTGAAGAGTCAACCTATGGAATGAGGGAGAAAATACTTGCAAATCATACATCTGATAAGTGATTAATCTTCAATATATAAGAAACTTCTAAAACTCACTAGCAAAAAACCCCAAATAATTCAATCTATAAATAGGCAAAGAACTTGAACAAACATTTCTCCAAGGAAGACATACAAACGGCCAACACGTACATGAAATGATCCTAAATATCACTAAACATTAGAGAAATGCAAATCAAAACAACAATGACATGTCACCTCATATCTGTTAGGATGGCCATTATTTAAAAAAAAAAAATAACAAATGTTGGCTAGAATGTAGGCAAAATTGTAAGTCCTTTGAACTGTTGTTTTAGAATGTAAAATGGTATAACCACTATGGAAAACAGCATGGATGGTCCATAAAAAATCAGAAATAGAACTATGTGACACAGCAATCCCACTCCTGGGTATTTAACCAAAAGAATTGGTAAGAGAATCTTGAATCTTGAAGAGATATTTTCATTCCCATGTTTATTGCAGCATTATTCACAACAGCTAAGAGGTGGAAACAACCTAAATGTCTCTCGACAGATGAATGGATAACAAAAATGTGGTATAAACAGTGGAATATTATTCAGCCTTGAAAAAGAATGGAATTCTGTTCTATGCTACAACATGGATGAATCTTGAGGACATAATACTAAGTAATATAAACCAGTCACGGCAGAACAAATACTGCATGATTCCACTTACATGGAACATCTGAAGTAGTCAAACTTACAGAAGCAGAAAATAGAATGGTGGATGCCAGAGGCAGGAAGGAGGGATAAGTGAGAGGTTGCTATACTATGAAATAAAGTTTTCAGTGATGCAAGAGTAAAAGTTCTAGAGATCTGTTTCACAGCAATACACATATAAACAATAATACTGTACTGTGTACTTGAAAGTTTAATAGGGTAAGTTTTATATTATGTGGTTTTTAACACAATAAAAATTAAAGAAATGTAGAATTTATTGAATTTTAGGCACATTCAGCACAAAGGAAGACAATTTTTATCCCAAATTAATTTATACATCATGCTCAATTTTATCACATTAGCTGCTAAATGTTCCATTTGATATAAGAATGTTTCGATTTTACCAAATCTGAAGATGTAACACATTGCAAATTATTTTAATATTTCAATATTTTTTACAAATATGGTTTATGTTGGAAAATAATGATATTAAAATACATTTTTGTGTAGCAAAAAATATATATATACACACTTTAAAAGTCAACAAAGGAATTAAAGTGATATACTAGAAAATATCTACTTAACATGAAGGCAGGAAGTATTGGAGAAATAGAACAAAGATGTAAAACATATAGAAGACAAAAAACAAAAGGATGGATGTCAATCCTACCTTATCGATATTTACATTAAATGCCAATGGATTTAACAGTTCAGTTAAAAAGCAGAGATTGAAAGAATGAATAAGAAACATAATCCAATTATGTGTCATCTATTAATACAAAAGAAAAACTTCTGAGTCACAAATATTTTGAAAGTAAAAGTATTGAAAAAAGATATACCATGCAAGTAATAACCAGAAGATAGCTGGAGTGGCCATACTAAATCAGAAAAAAATAGATTTTAAGACAATAATTGTTATTAGAAATTAAAAGGGACATTTTTAAGGATAAAAGATTCTGTCCATCAGGAAGATATAGCAATTGTAAACATATATGTACCTAACAGCAGAGTCCCAAAGATGCAAAAATTGATGGAATTATTTTTTCTTGTTGATTTTTTTGAGTTCTAGATAGATTCTGGTTATCAGCCCTTTATCAGATGTGTAGAGAGCAAATATTTTTTCCCATTCTGTGGGCTGTCTATTCACTCTAATGCTAGTTTCCTTGGCAGTGCAGAAGCTTTTTAATTTGATTAGATCCCACTTATTTATTTTTGTTGCTGCGGCGATTGCTTTGGGGGTCTTCTTCAAGAATTCCTTACCTAGGCCGATGTCTGAAAGGGTCTTCCCAACATCTTCATTTAGAATTCTTAAGGTCAAACAACTCCATCAACAAATGGGCAAGCGAAATGAACAGAAACTTTTCAAAAGAAGACAGAATAATGGCCAGCAAACATATAAAAAAATGCTCAACATCTCTAATCATTAGAGAAATGCAAATCAAAACCACAATGAGGTATCACTTAACCCCGGTGAGATTGGCCTCTATCAAAAAAACACAAAACAAAAAATGTTGGCGAGGATGTGGAGAGACAGGAACACTCTTACACTGCTGGTGGGACTGCAAATTAGTGCAACCTCTGTGGAAAAGAATTTGGAGATAACTCAGAGAGCTAAAAATAGAAATACCATTCGATCCAGCAATAGCACTATTAGGCATCTACCCAAAAGAGCACAAAACATTCTACGACAAGGACATCTGCACCCGAATGTTTATGGCAGCACAATTCACTATTGCAAGAATGTGGAAACAACCCAAGTGCCCGTCAATCCATGAGTGGATTATCAAAATTTGGTATTTGTTTACAATGGAATATTACTCAATTATAAGAAATGACAGTGATCTAGCACCACTTACACTTTCCTGGATTAAACTTGAGCCCATTATGCAAAGTGGGGCACCACAAGAGCAAAAGAACCGGTTCCATTTGTACTCACCATCAAATTGGTATTAACTAATCAACACATAAATGCACATATCAGAACATGGGAGGAGGGGGGAGGAGGGAGGAGGGGACGGGTATTTGTATACACAAGGAGTGCAATGCGCACTACCCGAAGGATGGACATATTTGAAACACGGACTTAGGGGGGGGGGAACCAAGGGCAACACACGTAACCTAAACATCTGTACCCCATAATATGCTGAAATAAAAAAAAAATTGATGGAATTAAAAGGAGAAATTGACAATTCAACAATAATATTTACAGACTTCCATGCTTCACTTTAAATAATGGATAAATAACAAAGCAAAAGATCAACAAGACACAGAAAACTTGTACCAAACTATAAATCAACTAGACCTAGTAAACATCTCCAGAACATTCCACCCCAAAACAGCAAAATACACATTCTGTTCTAGAGAAAATGGAACATTTTACAGAATAGAAACAAGCCATTAAAAACAATCAATCAATTTAAAAGGATGAAATTACATAAAGTAAGTTTTCCAGCCACAACGGATAAGTTAGAAATCAATAACAGGATATTTAGGAAACTCACAAATATGTGAAAATTAAACAACACATTCCTAAGTAACCAATTGTTCAAAGAAGAAATGAGAAGACAAATTAGACAATATTTTGGGATAAATGAAAACAAAAACACCAGATACTACACCTCACAGAAGGGATCAAAGGCAGGGCATAAGAGAAGATTTATAGCTGTAAACTTCATGTTAAAAAAGAAGAAAGACCACAGTCTGCCTTCTGGACCACAAGGTTCACATCCTCTGCAGCTGCAAAATACATTTGCCTTCTCCTAAGTCTCCTGTGAAGGCAACAACTCAGGCTTCCGGGTATGATCTGTGAAGGACATTTCCTTGGGACCCTTCCCCTCTCTCTATGGTCCTAGGACACTAAATAAGCAAGATACTTGTTCTCAGCTTCTTATTATTATTTCAATGTACAAACCAGGAATATAAGGCCGAAGGAAGTTTGAGTATCTCACAGGATCTGCAGCAGGTCTGCCAAACTGCAGGTTTATGTTCTTTCAACAACTCAGGGTCCCCTCCACACACACTTTTCTCAGGTCGTTTTTCATTTGTGATCATTGTTCCTCTTTACAACCCCTTGAGGACACAAAGCCAATGTCTACAAAACAAGATGGAAACAGCTTACTATTAGTGTTAATCTATTTCAATTCTCTGAATGAATATAAAAAGAAATATTTTTAAATGGTAAAAAAAAAAAAGAAGAAAGATCTTAAATCTAACTTTTGAATTTGATAAACTAGAAAAAGAGAATCAAAATAAATCCAAAGTGAATAGAAGGAAGGAAATAACATAAAAAATAGTAAGTAAATAAATAAATACAGATGTAAATCACAGAATATAAAATAATAGAGAAATCAATAAAATCACAATTTATTCTTTGAAAAGGTTAATTAACTGGCTAAACTTCACCCTTTCTGGGGAAAAAGAGAAGACTCAAATTACTAAAATCTAAAATGAAAATGCGAATACCACTATGTTACATAATTAAAAAGGACTGGGAGATACTATGAATGACTCTATACCAACATATTTGAAAACTTAGATCAAATGTACAAGCTCTTAGACAACAAAGTATCAAAGTTCACTCAAGAATTTAAAAATCTCCACAAGCTTATAGTAAGTAAAGAAATTAAATTCACAATTTTAAAACTTCCACAAAGTGAAGCATGTGCCCAGATGGCCTCACTGAAGAATTCTAGCAAACATTTGGAGAATAATTAATACAAGCCCTCCACAAACTCGTCCATAAAATAGAAGATGACAGAACACAACCCAGTTCATTCAATGAGGCCAGCATTAGGCTGATACCAAAACCAGACAAAGACACCACAAGAAAACAACGGATCAGAATCATCACAAACACAGACTCAAAAATCCTCAACAAGAAAACAAAATGCAGCAAGATATAAAAGTAATACTCCATGACCAAGTGGGATTTTTCCTGAGAATACAAGATTTGTTTAACATCAAAGCATCAATTTAGTACCCCTTGTTTATAAAGTATAAGACAATAACCTCATGATCATCTCAAGACATGCCAAAAAAAGGCATTTGACAAAATTCTACACCTTTTTGTGACAAAACACTCAACAAACTAGGACTAGAAAAGAACTTCTTCACACATATAATGGTATCTCCAAAACTCCGCAGGCAACATCATAGTTATTGGTTGAAGACCAAATTCTTTCCCCCTAAGACCAGGATCAAGAAAAGGATGCTTTAGCTCAGGCAACAGAGTGAGACTCTGTCTCAAAAAGGAAAGGAAAGGATGCTACTCTCACTTCTTCTATTCAACACTGTGTTGGAGGTTCAAGCCACAGGGCAATTAGGTGAGAGAAGGAAATAAAGACATCCATACTGGAAAGAAAAAAATAAAACTATCTTTATTTACAAATGACATCATCTTGTATATAAAGAGTCTTAAAAAATCCAATAAAAAGCAATAGAACTAGTAAAAGAGTTCAGCAAATCACAGAGTGTAGGATCAATACATAAAAAACAATGGTATTTCTATACATTAACAATGAATAATCTAAAAGTGAAACTAAGAAAACAACTCTATTTACAATAACATCAAAAAGTAATATCCTTAAGAAGTAATTTAACTAAAAAGCATATAAGATGTGCACACTGAAAACTACAAAACACTGTTGAAAGAAATTAACAAGATCTAAATAAATGAAACATTCTATGTTTATGGATCAGAATACTTAATACTGTTAAGATAGCAATCCTCCCAAAATTTACTTACATATTCAACAAAATCCCTAACAAAATAATAAGATGCTTTTTTATAGAAATTGACAAACTGATCTTAAAAATCATATGGAAATACAGAAGACTAAGAATAGCCAAAAGTCTTGAAAAGGAAGAACAAAGTTGAAGGTTCACCCTTCCCAGTTTCAAAACTTAACATACATCTGTTGTAATTAAGATAATGTGGTTCTGTCATACGAATAGATATTGAGAGTCCAAAAATAAACTCATACATTAATGGTCAATGGATTTTCCACAGGGATGCCAAGAGAATTCAATGAGGAAGAACAGTCTTTCCAAGAAACGATGATTAAGCACTTGGCTGTCGACATGTGAAAGAACAACACTGGGCCCTTGCCTCGTGCCACACACAAATCTAACCCTAAGGGAACCACAGACCTCGATGTGAGAGAGAAAACTGTGGACAGGAGGAAATCTCCATGACCCTGAGTTAAGTGGTGATTCCAGAAGCACAACACACTGCTTTCAGCTGAGAGCAAGTGCAGACACACAGCACCAGAAGCACAAATGACAAAAGAAAAAATGATAAATTGGACTTCATCAAAATTTAAGATTTTTGTGCTAACACTGCTACAAGAAAGTGAAAATAAAATCCACAGCATGGCAGAATATATTTGCAAATCATATATCTGGTAAGGGACTTGTATTCAGAACATATAAAGAGTATTTACAACTCAATGTTTAAAAAAAGACCAAAAAAACAATTTAAAAATTGAGTAAAGGATGTGAATAGACGCTTCTGCAAAGAAAATACAAGGAGCCACATGAAAAGATGCTAAACATGATTAGTTATTAGGGAATGTATATCAAAACCATGATGAGATACTACTTCATGCTCACCAGGATGGCTGTAATTGATAAGACAAATAATATTAAATATTGGTAAAGGTGTGGAGACATTGCAACTCTCACACATTGCTGATGGGGATGTAAGAAGGGGCAACCACTTTGGAAAAGAGTAAGTTCCTTAACTTGTTAAGCAGAGTTACCATGTGACCCAGCAATCCCATTCCTAGGTGTATGCTATGGTCTGAATGTTTGTGTTGCCCCAAAATTCGTATGCTGAAACCTAATCCCCATCGTGACAATATTAAGAGCTGGGGCCTTTGGGAGGTGAGTAGGTGATGAAGGTGACGTCCTCACACATGGGATTAGCGCCTTGTAACAGAGGCCCAAGGAAGCTTGCTTTCCCACCCACCAGGTGAGGACACAGTGAGGGCGTCAGCTGTGAGAAGGTGGGCCCTCACCACACACTGGCGCCTTGATCTTGACATTCTGGTTTATAGTCGAGGAGAGCCAAGGCCTGATCTTCTTGGTGGTGTCCAACACATCAGGTTATCAGGTGGAAACAAGTGAGTGAGGGCATTCCTGGGATCAGGAAGGTGGGGTACAAACAGGACAGGGTGTCGGCTCAAGACAGAGGTGGTGAACAGGGGCTGAGGACTAGAGCTGGCCCTTCTGTGGAGCTGGCACCTCCAGAACTGGGAGGGATAAATATCGGTTGTATAAGCCACTTGGTGTGTGGTATTTTGTTATAACAGTCCAAATGCACTAAGTACACATCCAAGAGAAAAAGAAAACATATATCCACACAAAAAGTTGTACACAAATGTTTATAGTAGCAGTGTTCATAATAGCCACAAAGCTGAAACGATCCGAATGCCCGTTAGCTGGTGCATGCATAAACAGAATATGGTGCACCCATATAATGGAACATCCTTCAACAGTAAAAAGAAATTAAACACTGATACATACTACAATATGGACAAACTTTGGAAGCATTATGCTACATGAAAGAAGCCAGTCATAAAAGACCACACTTCATATTACTCCATTTATATGAAATATCCAGAATAAACAAGCCTATAGAAACCAAAAGTAGATTAGTGCTTGCCTAGGTTGCAAGTGGGGCAGAAACAGGGAGGGACTGACTTCTAACAGGCACCGAGCTTCTTTTCAGTGATGCAAATGTTCTTCACTTAGACCGTGGCTGCAAAACTCTGACTATGCCAAAAACTGCAGAGTTGGACACTTTAAGTGGGTGGATTTTTAGGGTGTGTAAATTACATCTGATAAAGCTGTTAAAAACAGTCTCCATGGGAGATATCGGAACTTTCCAACAATGATATTTCACAGGTCAGTAATTCTTATTAATTCCAGAAACATATATGTATGTATATGCTTGTCCATCCATATCCGTAATTGTTGTTCATACATGCATCTTAGTTGTAGAAGATGTTGATAAATAAATAAAAGCAAATTGCAACCTGATTAAAAAAATAGTCATCCTTACTAGATTTATAGGTCTTTTTAAAGCACTTGTCATGGGCCGAGCTCCGCACTGGGCATGTTTAAGAATGGCTGAGATGGTGACAGGGGGATTCTATCTCAGACGTGTGCAATTCTGACTGCAGGTTAGAGTTATCCAGAAGCTCTTAAAAATTACTGATTCCTCAGTTCCACCCAAGGCCAAGTAAATAAGAATTCCTAGGGGGCTGCTCCCAGGCATTAGCTTTCTAATGTACCCAAATGTGGAGAACATCATTCTGTCTGAACAATCTGGCTTCAAAGGCAGGCAGTGTGCAAAGGCACTGAAACATGAGCCGTTGCAGGAGGTGGGCAGGAGGAGATGATGATAGTGGTGGTGGCAGTGGGGTTTGCCATGTGCTTAATACTTACGATCCAAGCACTGTGCTAGGCTTGAGCTAATGATTAAATTTTTGCCAAGAGAGTGGTCTTGGAAGACCACGCTAGGCAGAAAGAGAAAAGTGAAAAAGGCTTTGAGGTGCACAGTGTGATGCTCTGGGGGTTGGAAATGGAAGACTCCAAGACCAGAATGCCTCCTAGACCAGGGGAACTATCCCTTGACCCCCAGGCTTAGACACCTGCCACGTGCCCTCCTGCCCACCAATTTCCGGGAGTTCAGGCCTTTCCCATGTGGCTCCGTGGCACTCGTTCTAGCTGCTGCCCTGCCCCAGATACACAGCCAGATCCACAGAAGAGGCAGCTCCAGGCCTCGCCCCCATTCACCATCCCTGTCCTGAGCCAACACCTGGTCCTGTCCATCCCGTATTCCAGATCCCAGGAATGTCCTCGCTTACTTGTTTCCGTAAGATGACCTGACCTGTTGGACACCACCAAGATGATAAGGCTTCAGCTCTCCTCGACTATACACCAGAATGTCTCTCTGGTGCTATGGCCAAAGTCACTGTGAGAAACACAGCCCTCCCCCTCTCCAGCACCCGCCCCCGTCAGCGGAGTCTGCGCGAGTACAACTTGCATGTGCCCCAGTCTCTCAGGCTGGACTCAGACATATTTATTCTTGACAAGCCTAAGGAAAGTTCTACAGCCAAACATCTATTATATATTTATAAATATATTCATTTAATATTTATTTACATAAAATTACAAAAGTGATGTTTGGCTGAGTATAAAATTCTGAGTCAGAAATCTATTTCTCTCAAAAATGTTAAGGCGTTGCCGCATTGTCTTCTTTCAGTGGTGCTGTTGGCAATACCGTCCTACCTAATACTTTACCTCGTAATCATCTAGTTCTTTCAGTCTGGTGACTCATTCCTTCAATTCTGGATTTTTTTTTTCTTGTATTATTCCTTAAGCAAGTGCTTCTCCTTTGGCCTGACGGTCCTTACTGTGAAGCAGACAGGGACTGGCCACTCCATTCATTGAATTTGGTACCTATCCGACCTTCCCCTTGGACTTGTCCCTTTCCCCAAAAGGAAATTCTCCCCCTCATGCCTTTATATAGATGAAGATCAGAGTAAATGAAAAAATATACCATTTTCATGGTTTGGAAGAAAAAGTATTATAAACTTCAATCTATAAATGCAATAAAATTGCAAAAATTACAAATGTGTATGTGCATATATGTGTCTGTGTGTGTCTATGTGTTTGTGTATGTGTGTGAGTGTGTGGGCGTGGGCGTGGGGTGTACCTGAGTATTTTCCATGAGAAGCTCATTTTAAAACAAACACATCGGACAAAAAAAAAACACATAGGACAGAAGATAGACAAGATAATTTTGGAGAACAAATGGAGATACTCACCCCAACAATTACAAAAGCTATTATAAATTAAGGCAATTAAGATAGAAGGGTATTTAACTACAAGAATGAAACAGAAGAGAGCCCAAAAACGAAAGATGAAAAATTACAAAATAGCTTCAGATATGAGAGCTAGAAAGATGAACTATTCAGTGAAAGTTTCACGGACACTATTCCACAGGCTGGAACTAGATAACGCAGTTCACAGAGACCATGGTATGGCTAGGGTGGTCTCTGCCCAGTCTGCCTAGGACTGTCTCTTTCCAGCTGGCATGATACATCATATGAGCACACTACATTTTAAAAAAAAGGATGAGTATCAAACGATAATTAGAGAACCCTGGAGAATAAAATTTAAAAACAAAAAAGTAGACAAAGAAAACAAAACAAAGTGAGCAAAGGATGTGACAGGCAACTCACAGAAGAAGAAATCTGAATGGCTGTGAACTTATGAAAAGACGCCAAACTTCACTAGTAAACAGAAAAACACAAATTGAAACCACACCCATCAGATTGGCAAATATTTAAAGCCTGAAAATGCCAAGTATTGGAAGGATGTGGAGAGACAAGGATGCTCACATGCTGCTGGTGGGAACGTGAGAACACACTGCCTCGCGGCGCGAGCTTGCGTCATGCAGTTTAGATGGAAGATCCACAGGTCTCTGAGCAGCAACCGGGCTTCCTGAATCTGTTATTCTCGTCCACAAAGAGACATGGATAGGATAGGTCTGTTCGTAACAAAGAAAAATTGAAATCACCTAAGGGAGCAAATAAATTGAGCCATGTTCAGGCAACATAACACAATATAATATTCAAATTAAATCATCTAGTCCTAAAACATTGACATAGGTAGGCGTCAAATACAACAGCGATAGGGAAAAGCAAGTTGCAGACATGTATGTAGAGCGTGATGCAGCTTCCATGAAGTTAAAAACGCACAAAGCGATGCTGCTCTTAAAAATACACAACCATGTAGGGGAGTATAGAGATGCATGCGGATGAGAAATGCCAGCACCCTGACAGATACACTTCTAGAGAGACAAATAACAGGGTGGGACAGGACCAGTGGGCCATTCGATGTCACTAACCTTGCCTTCCTTGGGTGCCCTCCATGGATATTCAGATGACTGTCCTCTTGGACTGAAGAGATGAGGCCTGAACCCTGCACCCTCCAAAGAGGGAAGCTCCCAGGCAGAGGCAGGAGGGCGGGGCCTGAGCAGGCGCCAGAGTGAAAGGACCCTGGTGGCACATGGGCGTTTGCTACCCATTTCACAGAAGAGAAAACAGCGGCTCAGGGAGGTTAGTAACCAGATCAAGGTCATACAGCTAATAAGGAACCAAGCCGAGGGTTTGTGGAAAGATCGTGCTCCCTGCACTAGTGGGGCTGAGGGAGGGGCAAGGACCCCCAGGCCTCACCGCAGGAGGTCACAGGGAGGGAAGAAGCTGTCCCTCTGTGAAGTAAACAACTAGATTCACTTGGGCTGGAAATTAACCTAAGATGACACACAGCCTTGCTGTGGCTGGCACTGGCTCTTTACCTGGAACATGCGTGTGTGTGATAAATACCGATAATTGTACAAATGAAGGATCTATCTGCCACTGCAGAACCCGGGCGAGGGCCGGGCATTGTGGAGGGCACGTTAAAAACCTTCTACACCTGATACTTGCTAGCGAGTCCCACGAGCTTAGCACTGGCAGCTCCTGGTTACAGGGCTCGCAGGTAGGGCGCCCAGCCCAAGGTCACCCCGCCCGCGAGCAGCGCTCCTGCTCAGGCTGCGTGGTCCCGAGCGCCCAGGCTGCCCCAGAGCCCTGCTGATGGAAGTGATCCTCGGTGGGAACCCACAGGCAGGAGCTGGTGGGGTCTGAACCCCTGGAGAACACACTGCACCTCCTCCTTCGGGCAGACAGGTGCTCCAGCAGGAGCCCATCCCCACGCCTGTGGCCAGGAGCCGTCGCCGCCGCCGCCACCCCTGGCTCCGGGGTGAGCATGGTGCCCCCCGGGAAGGAGCTGCCCGCGGGGCCCATGCTCCGCGCCCCGGGCACCCGGCGCCGCCCAGAGCCGGCCCAGTACACATTGCTTTTTCTGCCAAGCCCCGGGACCCCCTTCTCATATTTGGGAAACTGCCCACCACGTGAGCCTTGGAGGCAGCCCCCACCCCCTCCCGAGAAGCGCGGAGCCGTGATGGACCCTCCAGCCCCGCGCGCAGACGCCCGGTCCGCAGGCGCCGGGCCATCAGGGAGCACCGCAGCTGCGCCTGCCCCGGGACAGTGGCTGGAAAGAGGACACAAAAGCAGCGGCCGAGAAGGGCTGGGGCAGGGGGTAAGGGGACATGTTCAAAGGCAGAGAAGGTAGCGGGGAGCACCAGAGCCCCCCAGCAATCCCCTGATCTTGCCGAGGGAGTGAGTGTCATTCCCGGCCGCCGGCATGCCTCCCCTGCTCCAGAGTCCGCTCCCTAGGTTCTGAATTCTGGCCAGAGGTGAGGCCTGCAGCCCTACCAGATGCCACGAACACCTGGGCAGAGCAGAATGGGGCCAAGGAGGGAACGCAGCACCCACCTGGGGAGGGTGTCTTCTGTGCTTGCAGAGACTCAGCGCGACAGCACGGCAGCGAGGAGGATGCGAGGCTTGGTTGGGGACGGGCTGCTCTCCAAGCAGGGCGACCTCTCTGCCTGTTGGAGGAGGGGGTGGTTTGTCTCTTGTTTTTGTTTTCTTGGGCCAGGTATTCCTACCCTCCCTTCACCTTCTCCTTTTCACCCCCAACTCTCCCCCTCACTGTCGGGGAGGGGGGGCGGGGGGAGGGAGGGGTGTCTGCAGTCTCAGGTCTTAGTCCCACCCTCTCTGAGCCTTGGCCTTCAGGTGTGACACCTCCCAAAACACTTCTGTGAGAAAGCCTATAGTTTCCCTGGCAACCCTTCGCCTCCACCACAACGGCTCAGACATTTTCCTCAGAGCTTTCTGGGCCCCCACCAGCAGGAGCAGCTTCTCCACTGTCCCGACCCCTGCACATCCCCTTCCTCATTCTGGGCTGTAGGGGACCCTGGGACCTGAGCCCTTCCCACCACGGGTCCCCTGGGCCTCCTCATCCAACCAACACCCGTCCTTGCTCTGAGACCCCGCTCAGGCGCCAGGCCCTCCGGCAGTGCCGCCTGCTCTCTCCCCCAGACCTCCTCTCTTCTGTGTCCACAGCCCTCTGTTCTTGCCACACACAGGTGGATCCCAGTGTGGCAGGCCACACTCAAAACTTCCAAACATCGTGAAAATAAACCCAATGCACCACCCAGCTCCCACTGAGAAATGATGATTTTACTGAACAGTGAATGAACATCCCCGGCAGAAACAGAACAAACCCCTGCCTTTCACCG
Organism: Propithecus coquereli; assembly: GCF_000956105.1. Taxonomy (NCBI): domain Eukaryota; kingdom Metazoa; phylum Chordata; class Mammalia; order Primates; family Indriidae; genus Propithecus; species Propithecus coquereli. Next base: position 820,059 of record NW_012148697.1, on the reverse strand, counting down.
CTTTTCCATCCTTCCCCACTTCCCGTGCCCAAAGCCGCCTCCCACCGTGCCTCCTCCTCTCGCCCACTCCGTGGCCCCACAGCTTCAGCTGCGGCCGGGCAGTCTCCGCTGCTCACCCAGCCAGCGAGAGACGCCACCCACCAGCCATCAAGTGGGTCCCTGTGGTACCTGAAGTTCACCACTTGTCCCCGAGGCCTCATTAGAACAACGAGGACAAGTGGTTTGAGGAGAAAGAAAGGCAATTGATTAATTTGCCACAAATGAGGGGATGGAGACTCTCATCTTAAAGTGCCATGGTCCTGTCTACAAGCAGAAACACAGAGCTTTGGACGGGGTTTCAGCTTCAGGCCACTGCTGTTTAACTGCAGTCCATGGCCCTGACCGACCCATCTCCAGAGAAGACAATCTCCTGACCTCCTCACGGACAATTCCGTTGCGCCCTCTCCTATGGTACGAAGAACAAAGGACACTCCCCTGCCCCTCCAACTACTGGCCTCAGGCAGGGATGCAGGTTTTAATTCCCAAAAAGAGGTTGGGGGGGCGGTTAAAGAGAAAGCTCTTAAAACACGTTCACCCTTTCTCGGCAGTTCCTCTGACGCTCCTGCAGCAGGCGCACGTGCTCACGGACACTCCCAGCATCCTTTGCTGTTCTAATCCATTTCTTCCTTGAGTGTGTACCGTGGGAGCTCAGGCGGCGTTTGGGTGGAGACTGCACCCCCGCAAAATCTCCTTGGTTCCCAAGTTTGTTTGACAAGTAAGAGAAATGTAGTATTTGTCAACCAACGCAATCTCTCTCATGGGGATGAGTTTTGGTTTAAAAAAATAAGATTTCTGACCAAATTGTCATATGTAAAAACTGTGTGTCAATAAGTTCCCCGGGGGACAGTGAGCCCAGCAGGAGCGGAGTCTTTCCTTCCCTGCACACCCCGCACAGCCTGCAGAGCTGCGTGGTGATGGGCCCCGCGGTCAAGGCAGACACAGCATCGGGCTCTCTTGCGCCAGCCACCTCTCCAGCCTCCGCGGCCACGGCTGCTGCCATGACTGCTGTTCCTGGTGCAGGATAAATATGCCCTGAACTAAAGGAAATGACGGTCGGCTTGTGGGCCTTTGCTAACCTGGTGCCTTGAATGCAGGAAGGAATATCCTTGTCCTAGAAACTTCCACATTCATGCACTGGGTGCTTGTTTTGCCAATCGTCGGTGCAGCCATGGCCCAAGGCAGGAGGGGAGATAATCACACCTCCCAGGAGCGAATCGGAGCCTTCAGCATGCAAAGACTTGCCTCGGGACGCAAGACCAGCACTGGCTGGGAGGGGCTTTAACGCCAGCTTCTCCCCCCAATCCCCACTGAACACTGGGGCCTGAGGGAGGTGGGGGCCGCAGGAGGGACTGGCCCATGGCCACCCAGCAGGCTGACAGCATGTGCCCGAGTGGTCCTCAGAGGAGCATGAGTAAGGATTAAGCCCAAAGAGCATCTCCTCCGCAACAAGCCTGCAATGCCTGTCACACACATCTCTTTCATCATCCACGCCCTCATTGTGGTGCAAAAGGCCTCCCGTGACACATTTCTTTTAGTCTAGAGGGTGCCTGGGGAGTATGACAGGGGGCAAGATCTAAGAATAGCCTCATCTGCCTTCTAAAACACCGTGGAAAGGGGCCTGGCAGGGAACGCCTGAGCTGAAACATTATTATTATCAATTACAGTGACACTTTCCAACAGTACGATTCTTTGTGATATTTCAAAGCATGTTAGCATCTGCTCTTTTGTTCGGCTCCCCCCACATCCCTTTGCAAGACAAGGGCTGTGACCCCACCCTGGCAGGGGAGGGGTGGGACACCAACTTCAGAGGCTGGCCCGAGGCCACACAGGAAGTGGCCTCAATAGGCCTGGTCCCCTTGGTGCCACATGACGCGTGGCAGAGCCTGTTGGCAAGGAATAAGAGCAGCAAGAAACGGGCTCTGATGCCAGCCCATGCCTGGTGGCCGTCCTTCCCCTAGAGGAGCTGAGGCAGGGCCCCCGCAGAAAGGCAGCCTAGCTGGGGCACGCAGCTTGTGCGCTCTGATCTCGGAGGGTCTGAGACAGCTCACGAGGAGGTGAAAACATATCCCAAGAGCTGAGAAGGCTTTCACATCATTTTACCCAGTCACTACCTTTCTGGGAATGTAGCCACAGCAGAGCGGAAAGAGGATGGTCTTAAACTCCAGAGGTGTTGGAGTTCAAATCCTGGCCCTGCCGTTCAGCGGTGGCATCACCTGGAAAGTCAGCTGCCTCCTCTCACCCCCTACTTCCTTGTCTGTGGAATGGGAGCACAGCCCAGGGGACCATGCAGAATCACACAGCCATTCTATGAATAGCAACCAGTGTTATAAATGCAGAAAAACCACATTCACTAAGATGCTTGTCACAGATTTACTGAAAGAGTAAAAACAATAACAACAATTAAATGGTGAAAAAAATAGGGAGACATCATTCCAGAAATGTAAGAGTTTGATCAACAGAGAATGTTTAGCGTGGCTGCCACAACGGTGGTGAGCTTCAAAGCCCGAGAAGCCTGTCTTGCTGGTGGCCACCCAGCTAACTGCATCCCCATGAGAAAGGACAGAGGATGCAGGAGGTCCAGCCATCCCAGCCACAGTGGCCAGAGGCAGAGGACCTCAGCAGCCACCCTCCTGACCCCAAATAAGTATAAGTGAGAAGGCGTAGGCCCCAGACGGAGAGACAACCCACTGACACCTTTTGGGCCTCCAAGGTGGAATCGAGTCCCTGACTCCAGGATTCTTCCGGAGTCCCTACCGTCAGGCCAGAGGTTGACACCAGAGCCAAGGGCTAGAAAGACGATGAAGTCCCCGAAACAGAAGGTGTGTCTCTACCACTCTATGAAGCATGACTTTTCATTTAGGTCCCCAGATTGCTGTTCTAGAATATATTTCCTTCTATATTGTGATTCCAAGTGTTCGTGTAGTGACAAAACGTAAAGTAACAGTTATTGATGGGCTGTTCATCGCACATGGTAAAATGATGCAAGGTTTATATCATTGTCCTCAGATGCTCCAAGTAGAAAAGCAATTAATTTATATGATGATTTGATTTTCTCATCAGTCTGTGGAATCAACACCCAGCTTTTCTAAGTTCATTCTGTCAAAGGTGAAACATTTGACATTAGTAGGACTTCCGATGTAATGCAGTGTAATGTAGTTACAAATGCAGTGTAAAAGTTCAACACTGAAGATAAAATTATTGTTTTGCAATGACTACATGAATAAAAACATAGCATGTGTTAAAAGCAAACTCTTACTAAATTAAAAAATGTGTTTAACAGAAGATATTTGGAATAGATTGTGGTGTACGTAAAATTGATAATTGCATTCAAACAAGCTGCACTACTCTATTCAAACAGAAACTGCAGTTTTTGCATGTTTAAATACTTGTATTTATACATAGAGAAACTGAATTTCAAAATGTCTATGACAAAACTGATGTGGAATAAAAAAATTCATTAAAATAGTCCAAGATTTCTCTTTGCTGTTATCAAGCTAATATTAGAAATATTTGAGTCCCCAAAGAACCCTCTTGTCATAAACGGCCAACATTGGGATCAGACCCTGTCATAAACGAGTCCTTGAAATTCTAATTGCATTTAGAGCAAAAACAGTTGAAAGTCCTTACAATATTCTGCCAAAGTGACACAAAAAACTACTTTTGAAGTTTTTATCAAAACATAATTATTTGCCTCCTGAGCACATGTTTAGGTAAAAAAAAAAGTAATATTAAAAATAAGCAGTAGGCCATCGAAATTTCTCCACCTCAAAAGTGAGCTGAACAAATGAAGCAATGAAAGCTCAAATAAAGTTTTATTCTGAAATTTCATAATCATGCTTTGGAGTATCTCAACTGGTAGAGGAAATCTTTTGATAGAGCTGTGTTATTAATTGAATAAATTTATATTCTGAACTGGAAAGAAATAAAATTGAGAAGTCCCATGATTTTGCAACAGCTAAATTTAGCAAAACCTTCAAAGAATCGTAAATAGAGACAACATATTTAATAAGTTTTGTCATATAAAAATTTTGTTCAAAAAAGTACTCTAAAGGAAGGTCATAAGATAATTCTTATTGACATACTTGGACTAACATATTTATGCCAAAAATTAAGTTATAATATTCTATATTGTGTAGTAAGCCTACCAGGTACCTTACTACATACAGAGATAATTTAATTAAAACATTATATTCTATAAGAAGAATCTATTGAAAGTAATTTCAGTTTTATTTTTCATAAAATGCGATTTTGGAAAAAACGCATGCAATTTTGTGGGGAAAAAATACGTCCATGTTCAAAAAAGCACATTCTTCAGAAAAGTACCAAGAACATAGTCTTAGAAAAAAAATGGCTAAAAATTGTATGAACAATGAACAAAATCTTAAATCAAATTTGAGGCAGATTAAGTCAAGCAATCATTAATAACAGGTGATGTTTCATCAAAAAGGTGTTTTTAAAGAATGTATTTGCTGTTTTATTTATTTTAAATCATTTTTACATTAGATTTGCATGTTTACACAACTATTATAACTACTTGCATCAATTCCCGATGTTATTTTAAGATGTTCTTTATAGAATAAGCATAATTTTTTTTTTTTTGAGACAAGGTCTCTCTCTGTTGCCCAGGCTAGAGTGCAGTTGAGCTCACTTCAATCTCAAACTCCTGGGCTCAAGTGATCCTCCTGCCTCAGCCTCCCAAGTAGCTGGGGGACTACAGGTACGCGCCACCACACCCCACTGATTTTTCTATGTTTAGTAGAGACAGATTCTTGCTCTTGCTCAGGCTGATCTCAAACTCCTGTGCTAAAGAAATCCTCCCACCTCAGCCTCCCAAAGTGCTAGAATTACAGGTGTGAGCCACTGCACCTGGCCTAAATAAGCATAATTGTACTGCGTGTTAGGTGACCTGATGCATCTACTACCTACATCCTGCATAAACCTACCACTAGTTTTTAAACAGTATCATTGCTCTCCCCATAATAACTGCTTAGTTGGTGACTCGATGCCTAGAAGGAACAACACAACACTACTTATTAGAGTCCTATTTGCCGAGTATGTACTATGTGCCAGGAAGACAGAAATCACCTGACAAATGTTAGATCCCAGTTGTTCCCACCCCCAACTGATAAACAAGGGAATTTAGGTTCAGGAGCCTTAAGTTCCCATGCCAGAACCACATGAACAGAGATGGGGTCCATCTATCATGCCTATGAGGTGTCAGCTATGTTGTACCACTCCCGAAAAAATGACAGGCATCACAAAGCACTTCCAGCCTGGACTGCTTAAGTTGTACAATGTGTCATACCATGCTCTTATTTATTTTTTTTTCTTTTATTTTAGCATATTATGGGTGTACATATGTTTAGGTTATGTGTGTTGCCCTTGGTTCCCTCCCCCACCGAAGTCCGTGTTTCAAATATGTCCATC
>NW_012148697.1:801900-812983 GCF_000956105.1 Propithecus coquereli | reverse complement strand
AATCATTAGAGAAATGCAAATCAAAACCACAATGAGGTATCACCTAACCCCAGTGAGATTGGCCTCTATCTTATTTATTTTTTATATTTGTTAATCTTAACTCCTTGGCTGTAGACTATTTTTTCCAACATAGAAATACCATTTTTGCTTCCCATCATATGTATTCCTCCTTGAAAGTGGCGTCTATGCTGTGTCCAATGCAACTGTGACTGGGAGAGAACCCACCGTACATTGTGAACATTGGTCGACTCATTGCTAAGTGAAATTCTGTTGCACTGACCACCAGCAACCACCAAAGTACAGGTGATGATGGTCAAGAGAGGAGCAAAACAACCATAAGCTGAGTTTTTCAAGCCTTCATGGATGAACAGACCTTGATATTAGCCCGTGGGAAAGCCTGCGTTCTGGCAACTGGGAATCACCACCGGGGACCTGGCAGCCACTAGAAACATTCTAGGATTCTCTGAGCATGCACGAGTCCTCCAGGAAAGAGTAGGGAGTGTGGGGTAAAACCCAAATTCACTAAGATGACTCCTTTAATTAACATGTGAATTTTATTGTCTGCCATTTTCATCTGTAATCCTTACCCTCCATGAGAATTCCAATTGCAGACAATTTTAATTAAGAAATCCACAGACACCAAATGTGAACATTTATAGGAAGGCATTGATTACATTCTTAGTAAATACATCAACTAGGTCCACAATGTCATATTAAATATTAATTTCCCAGCGAGGATCACACAAACTGCATTTGCAAAAGACTACACAAAGTGGAGGGAACCCATACAAGTCCCCACTGCAGTCTCCCAGGCCACATCATCGTCCTCTCCATCCCTTAATTGGCACCTAACTCCCCAACAGGTACTGGACTCAGAGTTTTACATGTATATTGGGAAAATATTCTCCTGTTCCTACAGATAAGGAAATTTAACTAAGAGAGGTTAAACAACTTCTGCAAGATCACACAGCTTGGAAAGGGTATGGTAGAATCTGAACTCAGAGCTGCTTGGCTCCAAAACCATCCCAGCCTCCCTCTTTAAACTACCCAGAAGTGGAGTCCTCTGCACACAGCAGCTCTCTTTCATTGAGGACTTAGCACATAGAGGTAGTCAGAAAAATCACCACTCTAGCCACACAGATCATTTTGTTTGGTTTAATTTTTAATTGTAAAATATATACAATAGCAAATTTGCCATCTTAACCATTTTAAGTATGTAGTTCAGCAGTGTTAATTATATTACATTACTCTGCAATCAATCCCAAGAACTTTTTCATCTTGCAAAACTGAAACTCTGTACCTATCAAACAATAACTCTCTATTTCCCCGTCACCCCGGCCCCTGGTAACCATGACTCTACTTTCTATCTCTAAATTTTGACCACCCGAAGTACCTCATCTAAGTGGAATTATACAGTATTTGTCTTTTTGCAATTGGCTTCTTCTTTCGCTTATCATAACGTCCTCAGGATTCATCCATGTTGTAGTACGTGTCCGAATTCCTCCCTTTCATTTCTGAACAGTATTCCATTGTGTGCGTATTTGGTTTATACACTCGTCCGCTGATGGACGCTTGGGTCGCTTCCACCTTTTGGCTACTGTGGATAATGCTGCCGTGAACACGGGTGTGCAAATACCCTTTGAGTGTATAACCAGAGTGGAACTGCATTATGCTCATCCTGTGTTTTACTTTTTGAGGAACTACCATGCTGTTTTCCACGCAGCTGCTCCAGTTCACACTCTCACCAACATTGTTCTCGGGTTCCAATTTCCCCACATCCTCACCAACGTTTATTTTCTGGTTTCCTGACAGAAGCCATCCTGAGGGGTCTGAGGTGGTATCTCCTTTGGTTCGGGTTTGTATCCCCATGATTGGTGATGCTGAGCATCTTGTCATATGCTTCCTGACCATTCATGTATTTTCTCCAGGGAAATGTCTACTAAGTCCTTTGCCCATTTTTAATCAGGTTGTTTGTTAAGTTGTAGGAGTTCTTTATATAGTCTAGATATTAACCTCATATCAGATACATGATTTGTAAATATTTTCTCCCATTCTGTTGGTTGCTTTTTCAGTCTGTTGATTGTATCCTTTGTCACATGGAAGTTTTTAGTTTTGACATAGTTCAATTTATCTATTTTTTACTCTTATTGACTACGCTTTTTGTCATATCCAGGAGATCACTGCCAAATCCGGTGTCATGAATTTTCCCTGTTTTCTTTACAGAGTTTTACAGTTTTAGCTCTTACATTTAGGTCTTTGATCCATTCGATCCATTTTTGTATATGGTATAAGGTAAGGGTCCAACTTCATTTTCTTGCATGTGAATATTCGAGTTTCCCAGCACCATTTGTTGAAAAGACTGCCCTTTCCCCATTGTATGGTCTTGGCACCCTTGTTGAAAATCATTTGACCACCTATGCCAGGATTTGTTTCTAGGCTCTCTACTCATAATTTTATTGGCCCAAGAGTCTGTCTTGTTGCCAGTACCACAATGTTCTGGTTACTGCAATTTCGTAGCAAAATTTGAAATCATGAGGTACGAGTCCTCCAACTTTGTCCTTCCTTATCAAGGTGATTTTGGCTATTCAGCATTCCTCAAGATTCCATGTGAATTTAAGAAATGACTGGTTCTTGGCCTTTTAGCTAAGATCAAGTGAATTTAAGAATGAGTTTTTCTATTTCCTCAAAAAATTTTAAAGGTCATTGTTATTTTGATAGAGACTGTATTGAATATGTCGATTACTTGGGGTAACATTTACATCTTAACAATATTAATCTTCCAATCCATGAACACGAGTATCTTTCCATTTTTGTTTGTGTGTCTTCTTTCTTTCAGTGATGTTTTGTAGTTTTCAGTGTACAAGTCTTTTGCCTTCTGGGTTGAGTTTATTGATAAGGGTTTATTCTTTTTGATACTATTGAAAATGGAATTCTTTTCTTAATTTACTATCTGGATTGTTCATTATCAGAGTATAAAAATGCAACTGATTTTTTGTTGATTTTATTTTCTGCCAATTTGTTGAATTCATGTATTAGTTTCAACAGTTTTTTGTGGAGTCTTTAGGGTTTTCTACATGTAAATCATGTCGTCTGCAAAAAAAAATTTTACTCCTTCCTTTCCAGTTTGGATGCCTTTTATTTATTTTTCTTGACTAATTGCTCTGGCTAGGACTTCTAGCACTATGTTGAGTAGAAGTGGTAAAAGTGTCTTGTTCCTGATCTTAGAGAAAAAAGCTTTTAGTGTTTTACCACTGAGTACGTTAGCTGTGAGCTTTTCATGTATGGCTTTTGTTATGCTGGGGTACTTTCCTCCTATCCTCACAGATCTTTTACATTGCAGCATGCAAAAATAATTTGAGGGTAGCCTCAGTACTCCATTCACACAATGAATATTGGTGTAGCTCTCTCGGGGATCCTGGTTTACACACATAGACTATGCTCTGCCATGTGAGCTGGTGCACAGAAGCACAAGCACTGTCTTGTACTTAACATTACCTTTGTTGGGGAACTAAAACAACAAAAAGGGAAGTTGTAACACAGTGTAAATGTACAAACTAAAGGAGAGTAAAGAAGGCAGCTGTTCTGAAGAGATATGGATGTGGGTTGCAGGGAACAAGATGCTTTCCTGGAAGAGGAAGAATTTGAGCTGAATTTTAAAATGACAGACAGATAAGAGTGGAGAGGACCCGCCACAAACACTGTTGGGAATCACTCCCTTACTTCATTCAGGACTCTGCTCACTCGCCACACATCAGACTGCCTTTTGGATGACCACATATTAAAAAGCCAGTCTCTACCCTGTCTCTTTCCAACCCTTCCCCTGTTTTACATTATTAATTACCACCTAAAATCTTATTCTGTATTTATCTGTTTGCCTGTTTATTGCCACATGGTGGAATATAAGCTCTGTGAGAGCAGTGATTTTTGTCTGCCTTGTTCACTGCTCAATGCCCAGCTTCTTGAACAGATTCTGGCACATGGTAGGTACTTGTAAATATGTGTTGAATGAATGAATAAATGAATGAATGAATGAGAGCATAAGGCCCTGGAGCTGGAGCACACACATATGCTGGAGACAAGGCCGGAGAGTTATGCTGGGTTGGGGTCAGATTCCCAATGGCTAGCACTGGCAGAGGAAGAAATAAGGTCTTGAGACACCAATTTAGGGATTTTGGAAAGGAAGTGACATGAAAGAAAGTATCTCATACTTTCCAAACAAACCAACAAACTGTGCATGTGACCATTGCCTGTGGAAATTGGCTAGAAGGGTTTTTTACAGATATTATCTCTAGACATGAAGGTTATGGGTGATTTTTAAAACTCTATTGTTCCAAACACATGCTGGCAAGGATGTGGAGAGAGGATAACCCCCATACACTGTTAGTGGGAATGCAAACTAGTGCTACCACTATGGAGAACACTATGGAGAGTCCTCAAAAAACTGTAAATTCTACCATATGACCCAGCAACCCCTCTTCTGGGTAGATATTCAAAGGTGGGGAGCACAGTATATTGAAAACGTGTCTGCACCCCCATGTTTATTGCAGCACTATTCACAATTGCCAAGATTTGGAATCAACCTAAGTGTCCATCAATGGATGAATGGATAAAGGAATTGTGGAACATATACACAATGGAATATTACATAGCCACAAAAAAGAATGAAATCCTTCTGTTTGCAACAACATGGATGGAAGTGTAGAACATGTAAGTGAAATAAGCCAAGCACAGAAAGACAAATCTCACATGTTCTCACTCATACGTGGAAGCTAAATATTAAAAACAATTGATCTCATGGAGACAGAGAGTAGAATGCTGGTTACCAAAGGATGGGAAGGGTATGGGGTGGGGGGGGAATAAAGTGGGGATGGTTAATGGATGCAAAAATATAGATAGTTAGATAGAAGGAACTATATTTGATAACACAATAAAGTGACTATAATCAACAATAAGTTACGGTATACTTTAAAATGTTGCTAGAAGAGTGGAATTGGAATGTTCCTAACACAAAGAAATCATACATGCCTGAGGTGATAGCTAACCCAAGTACCTTGGTTTGATTAATTCACATTATATGCCTGTATCAAAATCACAGGTACCCTATAAGATATATACAACTATTATGTACCCATAATAATTTTTTTTAAACTCTATTGCTCCTACTTTTCTTTATTTGGGGAGATTTCTATAATGGATAGCTACTATTTTTAAAATAAAATCATATTTTTTAACTTAAAAAGTCCAGGAAAGTGAATAGGGTAGCAGTGTGCAGGATAGATAGAAGAAATTAAAGATAGAAAACTCAGTTTGTCAGAATATTAAATAGTTAAAAGGGTAATTTCAACCTATCTAGAAAGGGTGAAATCCCTTGTCTTCAAAAAAGTAAACAAGCAATATTAAAGAGGATTTTCCTAAATTATCTTTTCAGACATAATTTTTTAAATTAATCGGTATTGGAAAACCAATCATCAGAGACTGATGCATCCAGTTATTAGAAAGAGCAGTTCAATTACCCTGGAACTTCGCTGGGTCGCATCCTGCCCTGAGGCCCGCAGGCCGACTGGCCGGGCAGACCCTGCGGTTCCAGCAGGGACGTAGCACTGCCGGCAGCGTCTCTGCCTTAAAGGTCTGTTAAAATCAACACAAGCATCTTTAAGGTCACAAGAGGTGTCCAGGGGGAAATGAGTTCTCGTGACGCAGTTGGCTCGCACGTGGTTTCTGCAGCCTCCGCTGCAAAAACAGACGTCTGTCCCTGTCGGAGGCAGCCAGCAGCTCCGGGAACCGCTGGCGGGACGCCTCCGGCAGCGACGGCCTAGCGCAGCTGACAACGTCTAGCGGACGAAGGGGCCCGGACAAGGGACGAGCAGGGGCACAGGTGTGGATGGACAGCAGGTGAGACTGCCTGCGGGAGCAGCAGGGAACGAGCACGACGGCAGAGCTGGCGGCCGCAGTGGAAGAGTCCGCAGGGAGAGTTGGGGGCGAAGTCCTGCCGGGGGACAGGGCTGGGGCGCGTTCCAGGGGGCCTCCCACAGGCTGGGGTGCGGGTGTGCACGCGTGTGACCGTGCGCACGTGTGTGACCGTGTGCGTGTGACCATGCGCGTGTATGAATGTGTGTGCGACCGCGCGTGTATGGATGTGTGTGCGACCGCGTGCATGTGTAGGCATGTGTGTGACCGCGCGCGTGTGTGGATGTGTGTGCGACCGCGCGCGTGTGTGGATGTGTGTGCGACCGCGCGTGTGTAGGCATGTGTGTGACCGCGCGCGTGTGTAGGCATGTGTGTGACCGCGCGCGTGTGTGGGCATGTGTGTGACCGCGCGCGTGTGTGGATGTGTGTGCGACCGTGTGCGTGTGTGGACGTGTGTGTGACCACGCGCGTGTGTGGATGTGTGTGCGACCGTGTGCGTGTGTGGGCATGTGTGTGACCGCGCGCGTGTGTGGATGTGTGTGCGACCGTGTGCGTGTGTGGATGTGTGTGCGACCGCGCGCGTGTGTGGATGTGTGTGCGACCGTGTGCGTGTGTGGGCATGTGTGTGACCGCGCGTGCGTGTAGGCATGTGTGTGACCGCGCGCGTGTGTGGATGTGTGTGTGACCGTGTGCGTGTGTGGGCGTGTGTGTGACCGCGCGCGTGTGTGGATGTGTGTGCGACCGCGCGCGTGTGTGGATGTGTGTGCGACCGTGTGCGTGTGTGGGCATGTGTGTGACCGCGCGTGCGTGTAGGCATGTGTGTGACCGCGCGCGTGTGTGGATGTGTGTGCGACCGTGTGCGTGTGTAGGCATGTGTGTGACCGCGCGCGTGTGTGGATATGTGTGACCGCGAGCGTGTGGGGGCGTGCGCACGCACCCTAGTTTCTGTCCCGTGTAATTCCTGGCTGACCCTCTGCGAGCCCCCCGGCCGGGTTCCCAGAAAGGCCCAGATCTGGCGGCGGAGCGCGCCTAGCTCGCCCGCAGCCGGCGGCCCAGGACGGCCCAGGGCGAGGGATGCCGGGGGCTCCCGGCTGGCTGGGCGCAGCATCCCTACTTGGAGACCCTGCTGCCCTTCAGCCGCACCCTGCAGGGGCCAGACCCAAACCGCCGCGGAGGAGGCTGTGCCGGCCGCTGCATTCCACCGGCGCAGCGGGCAAGAGGGCAGCTCCGGCGTTGGGGCCGCGCGGTGGAGCGAGGGCAGTGACAACAGGGTGGCTGCACGCCCCTCCAAGAGCGGGCGCCGGACGCCCTCTCCACGCCAGCCCCTCTGCACCCCTTGAAGCCTGAGGCTAGTGGCCGCTCCCTCAGTGCCCAGCCCCAGGACACCACCTCATTCTCCGACACAGTCCCAATTACGCTGTTGCGAATATCCTCTTGTTGCCAACTGGCTTCACACTACTGGTGCGGAGGGGCCGTCTGCCTCCCGCCGGCCTCTGATGCCTCAGGGGGCTGTTGGTCCTCAGGAAGAATCTTGCTGTTCCCGCCCGTGGCAGCTCGGCGGGAAGCAGGGCGAACTTGCTCCTCCGAGAAGCTCGGGGCCTCCGCACCGGGCGCTGCAGTGCACCTCACCCCCACTTGGTGGCAGATTGCACCCCATGGTCAGACCTCAGGGTGCTCTAACTCACACCCACACCTAATGTCACCTTTTGCTGTCCCCAGACCAACCAGCCTTTGCAACATGCCTGAGCTTTGAGGAAAGTAATGAGCCTCCCATGAGACCTTCACTTCCACACAACGGGATTGCGCTTTGTTGCTATGACTTTTGTGTCCTGTTCCTGCTTTTTTAAAGCTCTGAGTTCAACTTTCTTAGATTCCACGTATTATTAGGATCATGTGATACTTGTTTTTCTGTGCCTTACTTACTGCACTTAACATAAGGTCCCCCCAGTTCACTCACGGCACAAGTGACAGGGTTTCCTTTTCTGAGGCTGAACAGTATTCCACTGTGTATATGCCCCACACTTTTTAATCCATTCGCCAGTCGGTGGACACTTGGGTGGGTTCCGCATCTTGGCTACTGTGAGCAGTGACGCAGTGAACATGGGCGTGCACATGCCTTCGACGTACTGGCTCCAAATCCTCTGTGCACACGCCCAGTGCTGGGATCGCTGGACCATATGGTAGCTCTAGTTTTAGTTTTTTGAGGAACCTCCATACTGTTCTCCAAAACGCTTGTACGAATTTACATTCACACCAACAGTGTACAAGGGTTCTTCGTTTCCCCACATGGTCACCAATACTTTTGTCTTTTTGAGAATAGCCATTCTAACAGGTGTGAGGTGGTATCTCATTGCGTTTGCTGGCATTTCCCTGATGATCAGTGATGCTGAGCATTTTTTCATATGTCTGTTAGCCATTTGTAAGTCTTCTTTTGAGAAATGCCTATTCTGGTCCTTTTCCCACTTTTAACAGTGTTATTTGTTTTCTTGTTACTGAGTAGTACGTGTTCCTGATATATTTTAGATATGAGCCCCTTATCTGCTGTGTGACTTCCAGGTATTTTCTCCTAGGTATTTTCTGTGGGGGGGCGATGTTGGTCAGAGGGTACGAAGTATCAGTTAGACAGGAAGAATAACTTTTGGTGATCTATTGCACATAAAGGTGACTATGATTAATAATAAGGTATTGTATTTTATATTTAAAAATTACTAAATGAGTAGATTCTAAATGTTCTCACAACAATGAAATGATAAGTATGTAAGGTGACAGATATGTTAATTACCCTGATTTGTTCATTCCACAGGTGTACATGCATTGAAGAATCATGTTTTACTCCATAAATATATTCAATTATTATTTGTCGCTTAAAAATAAAAACTTAATTTCAAAGAAGAAGAGAAGGGCCAGAAAGGGTATCTTGTGAACTGAAACTGAACCGTGGCTAACTGCAGGCAGAGGGGATGCATTTGCAGTGTTACTCGGGCCCAGAGCTAGAGGCTGGAGGGAAGTGATCCGAGGGCCGAGTTCAGAGACAGAGAAAAATGGCAAGTCTTCCACTCAGTTGTGGGAGGGAAACATGAAGGGAACATGTGTCACGTCTCATTTTCCAGTAAGCCAGGCATTGTAAAATGTAGTCTGCGGACTCCATTTTGTCCACCAAATGGGTTTTGTTTAACCTGGGACAATCTTACAGAGCTGAGTTTCAGTGACTTTGGGCAGGGCCTATACTTGTCAGCTGGCCACAATCACCACTACTCCTCACTGCCTCACACAAGGCGCAGTAGCAATCGACAGGACTGGCCTGCCCTGTGGCTGTGTGAGAGTGGAACTCCTATGTAAAAAGTCATCAGCAGGAATGAGGGGCATGAGCCTTCCCTGCTCAGGCAACTAGACAAAACCGGGATACTGTATGGGGTCACATTAAAAGACGTGGTATTCCAAGGCCTTGCCTAGCGAAGAAAGGAGCTGGTCTGTCAGGACAGTTTGAAGGACTGAGAGTGAGGACGGGAGTCCAGCAAATGGAAACAGTGGGCTGTAGGCTGTAGGGTCAGAGATGTGTCTGCCCACAGGGCAGGGCTCGGTGCTCAGCTCAGGCTGTGGCCCCCTAGAACAGGGACCAAGAAACCAAATCCAGCCCACTACGTGTTTTACAAATACAGTTTTGCTGGAACACAGCCAGGCCCATTCATTTGTGTATGGTCTAGTGCTGCTTTGGGGCTACAGCAGCAAAACTGAGTACCATACTACCTAAGACAGGGACCACGTGGCCCACAAAGCCTGAAGTGTTTACTCTCCAGCACTTCACAGAGAAAGTTTGCCAGCCTCCGCCACAGAATGTCTCTCCCCGGAGATCACCTTCTCCCCAGCCTCTTCCTGCGAATGCAGGACTTTCAGCCAAACAGGCCAGGCCTTCTGAGTTCCGAGCGTTCCCACCCCAGCCCGCCCCGCTCTGCCAAAGCCCGCCTCCTGCTCTTGCGCATGGCGCCCGCCAGGCCGGCTCTTGGAGGGAGCAGCTCCTTAAATTCTAAGTCTCTGCCGCATGACCTGTGTAGGAGCGCGTGACCGGATGGAGCATGCTCGTGATTGTTTCTGAGCAGCGGTTGAAGGTGTCCCTGAACACATGAACACTTTTATTCCCCTACAACTCTTCTCATCCACACATTAGTAAGAATGAGGGTTCCTTTGAAGATTATAGCCTGAGGGAGAAATCAATTATTCACAACTCGCACTCAGTTCAGTAACCACACTTAAGGCCGGGAGAGATCTCTTCCCCGATCAGCACCCTCGGGCACCCTGTAGCAGACGCAGCTCCCGGCCCACGCGGGCCCACACCCTCGGCGCTGGCGGGCCCCGCGTGCCTGCCCCCGGCTCGCAGGAGCGGCCTCGCTTCCCAGACTCCCCCTAAGTTAAGCACACTGCTCGTTTGTGGGTTCCTTCCAGCTCTCGTCTTTTCCTCAAAACCGTTTCAAGGGCTTCTTGTGCGCCGTGGGGCTCTCAGGCGGCCTGTACGGCCATTGCCCCGCTGCGGGAGGGGCGCATCCCTGCCCGCCTGGTGCTTGGCACCTTTGGAAATGGAGAGAGTGCAAGGTGTACACGCCACGTCCCAGCGAGGCTCGAGAAGCAATTGCATCTCGCCTCTCTGCTCCTCCTGTCACAAGATGGGCACCCCCTGCAGTGGCCGCTCCTTCAGTCGGGTCTGGGATGAGGAGACGCTGGAAGCAGAGACGGACAGAGCTGCGCAGCGCGACCAGCCTCAGCACTGGCACTGGCACGCGCCACCCCAAAATATGCCTCTTTTGCATCCGCGTTGTTGAGCTGAAGGCAGTTAGGGAGCAGCAGATGTAGGAGAGCTCTCTGCCCTCCCTCCCTCCTAAAGCAGGACATAGATTTACAAAGACAAAAGGTACCCCACCACCTGCTGCCATGGGGAGAACAGAGGTGAACCACCTAAGGTGCCTTTAGTCCTTTGTTTACCTGGAGATGGTGCCAGGGCGGTCTGCCAGCTTTTCTAACCAGCCCTATCCGCCAGGTATTGGCCTTCCCACAGGGCGTCACCATTAGAGACTCAGGGTCCTGCCCTCGCCTTGCCATTTCTCTAAAAATTTGCTATTCTTTGTCTAAGAGTCTATATAAGCTAGAATTTAAAGCCACCTTTTTATTTATCATTTTTTATATT
>NW_012148697.1:739094-801655 GCF_000956105.1 Propithecus coquereli | reverse complement strand
CAGGTGTGAGCCACCACGCCCAGCCTTCAAAGCCGCGCCTCTTTGATAACTACCCATGCCCTGGGTGTCTCTCATGAAATATACATGTTAATAAATTTGTTTTTCTCTTGTTACAGGAGTCTGCTCCAACTAAGAACTCATGAAAGTTAAGGAAAAAATTATTTTTCCTCCTCTATAACAGCAGCATGTAACACGAGCTAGAAATAAGTGTTCTTGCAAGCTGAGTTTGCCAGGTTGTTTGTTATGCAGCAAAGTCAACTAATCCAGACTCTTAATTATCAGAACTTTCCAGGGTTCTTCTTCCCTGAAACAACCTTAACCCTTTGATGACTTCAACTCATACACTGATGCCTCCCAAAGGTATCCCTGTGTTCCAGAACTGTCCTCTGTCTACCACAGGTTTTCCTAGCAGGCAAGTCCTCGGGACAGCTCAAGTTCAACATACTCAAGAATAAATTCACCACCTTCCCTAAAATACCGTATTCTCTTCCTAGCGTTTCTTTGGCAGCTTGCACTGTATCTGTGTAAGAAGCTGGAACTATACTTCCCAGACCCCCGATCCTGTGTGGTCCCGGGAGCACTGGCCACAGAACACGATTGGCATCAGCTCTGGAAGGTGGACCCAAGCACAGCCACGTGCTTTATGCTCGGGAGGCTGGTGCAGGGCGCAGGCGGTGCTGATGGTTGGACAGCTTGCCCTGTGGGCCTGGAAAGCACCCAGACCTGCAGCGGCTCCTCCTGGGCCTGCAGGGGCAGCTCCATAGAGGAGGCACCAGTTTCCCTTAAGGGTTCCGTACGAATCAGATGGAGGGGCCAGGGGCCTCACCCAGGGCCATGCAGCCCGCTGTTTGTGCAGACAGATCTGTGAGCATTGGGAGCAGCTCTGCAGGGGGTTCTGGGTGAGCCTGGGCATGGCCTCTGCCCAGAGAAGCAGAGACGGCAACAGGGGTCACAGACAGCTTAAGGGGGTGGTCCATGTAAAGGGAAATCACTCTCGGGGGAAGAAGAGGTCGAATGTGAGCAGCCCAAATGTCTGCCATGTGCAGACTGTGCTGGGCAGGGTGCGGACGGACCTGAGTCCAGGGATGGGATCTGCTCAGGGACACAGGTGATCTCAGCCCATCGCCTAGCCTCTGGCCCCTGGGCTCTGGCCCTTTGGTTGCCCCCACTGTGGAATGCAGGCAGGAGGGGGCACGAGCCAAATGATGGCTCTCTGAGGTCCTTTTAAGCTCTGACATAAAAGTTGTGATTTTACGTTGGCAGTTCCTTCCACCAGCTGTTTTTGCATTTTCGTAAAGAAAATAGTTCGCTCGTGCTTCTCTCCTTCTGTCGTGCTCCTCCTTCCCCTACAACCCCTCCCGTGAATTATGCACACTGCGCTTGCCACCCAAGGTGAGGCTAATTAAAAATGCTAAATGAGACTTTGAATGCAGTGTCTGCCAGTGCTTCATCTTGGCTAATGCCGGTGAATGGCTGTCGCCTTCACCATGGAGCGTCCCGCCTGATCTCAGACACACGCGTCGTTAAGAGTGATTAACAGGCACAGATCCCGCGTGTGGTGCGCGGTGAATACTAAGCCGCTGAGTGGTAGAATCCATCTGCAGTCTGGTGCGGATGTGGCCTCTCCTCACCCCAACAATCACACAAATTTTCATTAGCATAACTTTAAATTTCTAGTACCCCCTTCAGCTACTAATGAATTTAATGAAAAGTGCCCTGAGAGGGGTCTCTCAAAAATCCTCTTTATTTTACCAAAAAGACGGGTGAAACTATAGCAAGAAAAACCCCAGCTACAAAAAGGAAGCAGCGATTCAACAATATTAGTCCCTATGAATTCAATCAAAATGACACCAAAAAACTTGGAAAAAGCACAGCTGACACTCAGCAGTCTGACTCTTGTGGAAACAGCCTCTTTTTGGCTTCTGTGGCATCTCCCCTGAGCTGTCCTCCCACATCTCCAAGCTCCGGAGTGGAGCTTGCTGGGCCGTATCCCTCGCCTTGCTGGGCCGTATCCCTCGCCTTGCTGGGCCCGGACTCCAGATGTCTGAGCCGCTCCAGGGCGCGGCTGACAGGAAACGCGAGCTCTGTAGAATAACGTAAAGCGCTTGATGCCGAGCTGAATATGAGTGCCCACGGCCCGGAACTACACAATCTCTCTTTTTGTTAATTAATTTATTTATTTTTTAATTTCAAAATATTAAGGGCGTATAAATGTTTTTGTTACGTGATGCCTAGTATGATACTTAAGTCGGGGCTGTTAGTGTCCCTGTCACCATCATAGTGTTTATTGTACCCGATAATTTTTACCCCTCACCCTCTCACACACACACCCTTCTCGGACCTACACGATCTCAAGGGGTCCTGACAAAATACTCCTTAGGCAGCTGGTCACAGTTTGCTTTGACACATTTTAGGGAGACAGAGATTCCAGGTAAAATCATAAATCAATACATGGAAGGCGAGAAATGAAAATAACATCCTAAGCCCCCTGCCGACTGAACGAACGAACCCCCGTTGGCCAAGGGGACCCCGAGGAAACCTTAGAACTGAGTTCCCAGCCATGACGGGACGGGAGGACAGACATGCTCATTACAGCCCCTCCCTCGCTAACCTCCATCAGGCTGCCTCCCCTAAGGCTAAACAGAGCCCGCCTTTTGGGAAGACTTGATCCACCGCTGATTTCTATCAACCGCCAAATGCTGTTTCTCTCTCTGTGGTTTCAGCACCACTGACCAGCATTGCCTCCAAGTAAGAGGCCATTGACCATGGAGTGCTACTGGCCAATCTCCAGAGGATGTGACAGAGGGTTTTCTTGTCCCTCATTTCAGCTTTTGACATCAGAGGGCCAAAAACTTCACCACCGTATCATGCTAAAGCCGCCAGTTTTTGTACAGACCACCTATGAAGGGCACGAAGCTCAACTGCACCAGGCATGTTTATCCTCTCATAAATATTCATGACCCCTCCTATAGCTTGTTAAATACATCTATTCAGCCACCGCCTTCAGCATAAATTCCTGTTCCCTGTACTACTCCCTTGAAGTACATGCCCTTTCCTTCTGCCCTGCCCAGGCTGAGCTTCCCAGTCTGTCAGAATGGCCACCCTGCAGGCCGCAACCTTTTATGAGAAATAAAGCCTCCTTTTCAAATTTATGAACCTCCTCATTCTTCACTTGACAAAGAGATACATTAGTTCGGCCTGAAAAGGCAGGACATCTCCAATCAAGGGCTTACAGGTTATAGGTGGGCTCAGAGGTTCTTTGATTTATAATCGGTTAAAGAAATAAAGTTTTGTCTGAAGACTTGGGGGCAGTAGGAAAGAATGCTCCAGTTAAGATAAGGGCATCTGCTTCTGTCATGTGATGCTACGCCAGAGTCAGGCTGGAAAGTCAGCTACATTAACCAAGTTAATAAAAAAAATTTAGGCTGGATAAGTGTTCTCATGAGGGAATGTGGGCCAATTGTAGCTAGATTTTTCAATTTAAAAGCAATAACAACAAAACACTAGAGATATACTTTTTATTTTCAAATGCAAAATCATCATATTTTAAAATGTTAAATTAAGAGGAGGAGAGACAAGATGGCAGATGATAAAAACCACCAGGCACAGTGTCTATGCAAGAAAGATAGATTTTAGAAGAAAGTAAAAGAAAAATAAATAGGCAGACAAACATAGATGGATGAGGGTCAGAAGGAAGGGTGCCTGAAACTACAGGAGACTCCACGGGAAGACGTTGCGGAGGAGAACTGGAAGGAAAAAGGCCCCCAAGAGGCTTGGAGACCAGAGACAAGGGTAGGTGGAGCAGTTAAATTTCCCCTCCCTTGCCTCTCGAACTGCTGGTGGCTCCTGAGCGGTTGGAGGGACCTGCCGACACCAGCCCAGAGACAGCCTCCGCCAGTGAGCTGTGAGCCTCTTGCGGACAGGGCACCGGGCTCCCAGCTCCCTTGGGACACCTCCCAACTGCAGACCTGAGCCCATTGGCAGGCGCCATATTGCTTCATTCTCCCCACCCCCTTCCTTACCTGTGGATGCCGAGAGAGATAATTTAGCCACCACCAGGAGGCATCTGCAGGGAATGGGACCTTTCCCTTTGGGGCCCTACAGCAGACTGAGGGGTACTCAGACTGTGAGCTCCCTACCCGCCAGCCCTCCCAGGTGCTGCTAGCCTGGTGACTCCAGGAGAATGGGGCAAATCCCGAGGTGGAGTGACATCGATCTAGCTTTGGCACCCCATGGTGACTTGAGACCAGCACTCCTCTCCCTGGCAGGGTCAGGGATTGATCTCCAGGGCCCAGGGGACAGGCCTGCAGACCAGATCCTGAACACCCAGGTCTCAACTGCATTGCCCCAGAACACAGAAGGGATATTTGTAAACAAGCCTATTGTGGTGTGTGTGGCTTCAGGGGCAGATCAGTGTCCTTGAGGGGCAACCGTCCTCCCACAGGAGGGCTGTGCTCCCAGCTCAGGCTGCAATCCTGGGCAGGGAACCTCCCAGTCAGCATAACAGCCAGGGGAGATCCTCTGGCTTGAGGTCCTGCTTGCTGTCAGAAGCTGGAGAGAAACTGTGGAATAGGGGAGGGGGAAAGGAGCAAGGCCTGCTCCAGACTGCAGGTCTCAGATAGCCCCACCCCCACATGCAGAACTTTCAGCTGAGTGGGGCCATTTGAGTCCCTCCCTGGCAGCTTTGCCCAGAAGCAGAGAACAGACCTTTAACCCCTGCTAACAGCATTGGTAAACTTGAGGGCAGACTCACCCAACCCAGCCCTGCCCAGCCTCACTCCCGCACCTGCCCCTGCTGAGGTGGAGAATAAGGACACACCTGGAAGTCTGAGGGCTCCACCCACCACCTGAGGCACTACAGTGCCTTTCCAGGGGAAGGAGAGCTGGTCACAGGACCCAAAACCAACACTGCAGCAGCCTGCTCCACCCAGCAAGTACCATCTACTGACAGAGGGGTCATTCTGCACACCCTTTTACTGCATCTACTGACTCATCATATAGGGTGTGGTCGAATCTCACCCACAACACCACCTACTGGCTCAGAGATTAAACAGGGCGTGTCATTATCAAAACGAAAATCAAAAGTTAAGAAGGAAAAGCTGATCAAGATGGGAGAAAATTAGCGAAAGAACTCTGGAAGTATGAAGAATCAAATAAAAAGCAAAACCCCAAAGGGGTGTCTAGCAATGGACATCAACAAAATTCAGAACACTAAGATGACAGAAGAAGAATTTAAAACATGGATTGTAAGAAAACTTAATGATATGCAAGAGAAAATGGATAACAAACAAAAAGAAACCACAAAAAAAAATCCAGGACTAGGAAGAAAACTTTACTAAAGAAATTGAAATATTAAAGAAAAATCAAACAGAACTTCTGGAAATGATGAATTTATTCAAGGAATTACAAAACACAATGGAAAGCTTCAAGAACAGTGGATCAAACAAAAGAAAGAACCTCAGGGATTGAAGATGACACCTTTCAATTAAATAAGTCACTCACAGAGATAGAGCAGAGAAATAAGAGAAAAGAGCAAAGCCTAGGAGAAATGTGGGATTATGTGAAGAGGCCTAACATGAGAATCATAGGTATCCCTGAAGGTGAAGAAGAAAATACACAAGGGTTGGATAAGCTATTTGAGGATATAATACAGAAAATTTCCCAGGCCTTGCTAAAAAGATAGATATCCAGGTATAAAAAGCTAAAAGGACTCCTGGGAGATTCATCACAAACAGCAAGACACCACGACACACAATCATCAGACAGACCAAAATAACCACCAATGAGGACCTTGTACAAGCTATAAGGCAAAAGAAGCAGATAACCTATAAAGGAAAACCTATCCAAATAACAGCAGACTTCTCAACTGATACCTTAAAAGCAAGAAGAGACTGAGGCCACGTTCTCACTCTTCTCAAACAAACTAATGCTTAGCCCAAAATCTTGTACCCTGCAAAACTAAGTTTCTTATACAAAGGAGAAATAAAGACCTTCTCAGACAAGCAAAGACTGAGGAAATTAATCAAGACAAGACCTGCCCTCCAGGAAGTACTCAAAACAGTGTTACACACAAATCAGCACAATAAGCACTCCCAAATATAAAATCCTCCAAAAGCTAAAGGTAAAAGGCCAGATAACCACAATGGCTAAAGACAGAAAATAAAGCAACAAAGTTCAACTCAACAAGATAAACAGAAATCTGCCCCACTTATCAATTCTCTCAATAAATATGAATGGATTGAAATGCCAACTAAAGAGACATAGGCTGGCTGAATGAATAAATATACACAAGCCAAGCATTCTCTGTCTTCAGGAAACACATCTAACCCACAAGGATGCATTCAGACTCAAAGTGACAGGATGAAAAACAATATTTCAAGCAAACAGAAGCCAAAAGAAAGCTGGCATAGCAGTTCTGATTTCAGATAACTTAGTCTTCAAATCAACAAAAGTAATTAAAGACAAAGATGGTCACTATATAATGATGAAGGGTACAATTGAACAAGAAGACATAACAATTCTAAATATTTATGCACCTACTGCAGGTGTACCTAGATTCATAAAGCAAATTCTACTTGATCTAAACAAAATGATAAAGCAACACCATAATAGCCAGAGACTTCAATATCCCTCGAACAAAACAGGATGGATCCTCCAAACAGAAAGTTAACAAAGAAAGAATGGACTTAATCAGAACTGCAGCACAAATGGACCTGACTGACATTGACAGAACATTCTACCTCCAAACCACTGAATATATGTTTTTCTCATCAGCTCATGGGACATTCTCTAAGATTGACCATATCCTAGGCCATAAAGCATGTTTCAAAAAAATATAAAAAATAGAAATTAACCATGCATCTTCTCAAACCACAGTGGAATAAATTAGAAATCAACTCCAATAGTATTCTCATCTCTACACAAAGTGATGGAAACTAAAGAACCTTCTCCTGAATGATTATTGCATTAAGGAGGAAATCAAGATGGAAATCAAAAGATTCTTTGAACTAAATGAGAAAGGAGACAAAAGTTATCAAAATCTGTGAGACACAGCTAAAGCAGTCCTGAGAGGAAAATTTATATCCATAAATGCCTATATCCAAAAGACAGAAAGATCACAAATAAACAATCTAATGAATAATCTCAAAGAACTGGAAAAAGATGAGCAAACCAACCCCAAACTCAGCAGAAGAAAAGAAATAACAAAGATCAGAGCAGAATTAAATGAAGTTGATAACAAAAAACTATACAGAGGATTAATAAAACAAAAAGTAGGTTCTTTGAAAAAATAAACAAAATTGACACACCTCTTGCTAAATTAATGAGAAGCAGAAAAGAAAGGATTCTAATAAGCTCCATCAGGAATGAAAAAGGAGAAATTACAACTTAAGCCATGGAAATACAAAGTATCATCTATGAATACTATAAAAACCTCTATGCACATAAACTTGAAAACTTGGGGAAAATAAAAAATTCTTAGAAACACACAGCCTCCCTAGGCTCAATCAGGAAGAAATAGAATTCGTAAACAGACCAATCTCAAGTACCAAAATTGAAGCAGCAATAAAAAATCTTCCTAAAAATAAAAGTCCCAGACCAGATGGTTTCACACCCAAATTTTACCAGACATACAAAGAAGAACTGGTGCCTATCCTGCAGAAATTATTCCACAATATTGAGAAGGAAGGAATCCTCCACAATACATTTTATGAAGCCAACATGACCAAAAACCAGGAAACCTGGTTTGGTTTTAATACCAAAACCAGGAAAGGACGCAACAAAAAAAGAAAGCTACAGACCAATATCCCTTATGAATATAGATGCAAAAATTCTCAACAAAATCCTAGCAAATCTAATTCAGGTAATTACCAAAATATAATACATCGGGGCCAAGTGGGCTTCCACCCAGAGATGCAGGGATGGTTCAACATACACAAATCTATAAATGTAATTCACCACGTAAATAGAAGCAAAAACAAAGACCATATAATCCTCTCAATAGACGTGGAAAAAACATTTGACAAAATTCAATACCCTTTTATGATAAGAGCACTTAACAAAATAGGCATAGATCGGACATACATAAAAACAACATATATGACAAACACACGGCCTACATCATACTGAATGCAGAAAACCTGAAAGCATTCCCACATGGAACTGGAACCAGACAAGGTTGCCCTCTATCACTGCTTCCATTCAACATAGTGCTGGAAGTCCCAGCCAGAGCAATCAGACAAGAGAAGAAAATCAAGGGCATCCAAATAGGGGTAAAAGAGGTCATACTATCCCTTTTTGCTGACGATATGATCTTATATCTAGAAAACCCAAAGATTCTGCCATGAGACTACTAGATTTGTTAAACAAATTCAGGAAAGTCTCAGGTTACAAAATCAAAGTACAGAAATCAATAGCATTCCTATATATCAACAACAGTCAACTGAGAACCAAATTGAAGACTCAATATCCTTCACAATAGCAACAAAGAAAACAAAATACCTACGAACATATAAGGAGCTAAAAGACCTCTACAGGAAGAACTACACAACACTGAGGAAGAAAATTGCAGAGAACATAAACAGGTGGAAAACCATACCATGCTCATGGATAGGCAGAATCAACATTGCTAAAATGTCTATACTACCCAAAGTGATCTACAGATTCAATGCAATCCCTGTTAAAATAACAACATCATTTCTCACAGATCTAGAAAAAATAATTCTACGCTTCATATGGAACCAGAGAAGACCCTGTATAGCTAAAGCAATCTTAAGCAAAAAGAACAAATAGGGAGTCATCAATTTACCAGACTTCAAGCTATACTAAAAGGCTACAGTAACTAAAACACTATGGTACTGGCACAACAACAGAGACATAGACCAATGGAACAGAACTGAGAACCTAGCTATAAAACCATCCTCATATTGTCATCTAATATTTGACAAAGTAGACAAAACATACACTAGGGAAAAGAATCCTTATTCAATAAATGGTACTGGCAAAATTGGATAGCCAAGTGTAGAATACTGAAACATGATCCACCCCTCTCATCTCTCACAAAAATCAACTCATGGTGGATAACAGATTTAAACCTAAGGCAGGAAACTATAATAATTCTAGAAGAAAATGTTGGAAAAACTCTTATAGACATTGGCCTACGCAAAGAATTTATGGAGAATTCCCCAAAGGCAATCACAGCAACGACAAAAATAAACAAATGAGACCTGATCAAATTAAAAAGCTTTTGCACAGCCAAGGAAACTACCACAAGAGCAAACAGAGAACCTAAAGAATGGGAGAAAATATTCACATGTTATGCATCCAATAAAGGGCTGATAACTAGAATCTATTTAGGACTCAAGAAAATCAGCAAAAAAAATCAAACAACCCTATCAAAAAGTGGGCAAAGGACATGAATAGAAATTTTTCAAAAGAAGATAGACTGATGGCCAACAAACATATAAAAAATATGCTCAACCTCTCTAATCATCAGGGAAATGCAAATCAAAACCACAATGATATATCATTTATCTCCAGTGAGAATGGCCTTTATCAAAAAGTCACAAAACAATAAATGTTGGCATGGATGTGGAGAGATAGGAACACTCATACACTGCTGGTGGGACTGCAAACTAGTGCAACCTCTGTGGAAAGTAATATGGAGATCCCTCAAAGAGCTACAAGTATAACTACCGTTTGATCCAGCAATCCCATTTCTGGGCATCTACCCAAAAGAACAAAAGACATTCTATATAAAATACATCTGCACTAGAGTGTTTATAGCAGCACAATTCACATCACAAAGATGTGGAAACAACCCAAGTGCCCATCAATACATGAGTGGATTAATAAAATGTGGTATATGTATACCATGGAGTTCTACTCAGCCACAAGAAATAATGGTGATCTAGCACCTCTTGTATCATCCTGCATACAGCTGGAACCCATTCTCTAAAGTAAAGTATCACAGGAATGGAAAAACAAACACCACATATACTCACCATCAAATTGACATTAACTGATCAATACTTAAGTGCACAGATAGTAATAACATTTATCAGGTGTCGGGCAGATGGTGGGGTGAGGAGGGCATGGGTATATACACACCTAATAGGTGCACTGTGCACCAACTGAGGTATGGACATGCTTGAAGCTCTGACTCTGGTGGGGCAAAGGCAATATACATAACCTAAACATTTGTACCACATAATATGCTGAAATAAAAAGAAAATTTTGAAAAAAAGTTTCTTATATGAGGGTGAAATAAAGACTTTTTCCTACAAGCAAACACTGAGGCAATTTGTCAACACTAGACCTGCCTTGTAGGAAGTACTCAGATCAACATTATATATCAATGAGCACAATAGAAATCCACCAGTGTAAAATCACCCAAAAGGTAAAGCTCAGAGTCCATATAAAATAATATCTAAAGAAGTAAACCAAAGCAATAAGTTTCTACCCAACAGGATGAACAGAAATGCATCCCACCTATCCATAATTTCAGTAACATCAATGGCTTGAATTCCCCATTCAAGAGACATAGGCTGGCTGAATTAATTTTTTTAAAAATATAAGCTAAGTATCTGCTGTCCCCAGGAAACACATCTAACCCACAAGAACTCATTCAGACTCAAGGTGAAGGTATGGAAAAAAATATTCCATGCAAAAAGAAATCAAAAGAAAGCTGGTATAGCCATTCTCATATCAGATAACGTAGACTTCAAATCAATAATAGTAATGAAAGACACAGCCAGTCATTATATAATGGTAAAGAGAGAAATTCATCAAGAAGACATAATAATGCTAAATATTTATGCACCCAACACAGGTACACCCAGATTCATAAAGCAAATCCTACTAGATCTAAACAAAGTCATAAGCAGCAACACTGTAATTACTGGAGACTTCAACACCCCTCTGACAGAACTGGATAGATCTTCTAAGCAGAGAATAAATAAATAAACTCTAGCCTCAAACAGGACTCTAAAGCAAATGTGCCTAACTGACATTTATAGAACATTCTACCCAAAAATTACTGAATATACATTCTTCTTATCAGTACATGGAACACTCTTTAATATTAATCACATATTAAGCCAGAAACATGTCTCAACAAATTCAAAAAAATAGAAATTATACCACGTATCTTCTCAGACCACAGTGGAATAAAATTAGAAGTCAACTCCCACAGAAACACTCAATTCTACGCAAAATCATAGAAATTAAAAACCTACTGCTAAATGATTATTGGGTCAAGGAGGAAATTAAGGTGGATATAAAAAGATTCCTTGAACTAAATAACAAAAGGGACACAAGTTATCATAATCTCTGAGATTCAGCAAAAGCAGTTATAATGGGAAAATTCATAGCCTTAAATGTCTATGTCCAAAAGGCAGAGAGATCACAAATCAAAAATCTAATGAATCATCTCAAGGAACAATAAAAGAAAGAGAAAACCAATCCCAAACCCAACAGAAGAAATGAAATAACAAAGGTCAGAACAGAACTAAATGAAATTGAAAATAAGGAAATAATATAGAGGATCAACAAAACAAAAAATTGGTTCTTTGAAAAAATAAACAAAATTGATAGAACTCCTGCTAGATTAACCAGAAATAGAAAACAGAGGACCCAAATAAGCTCTATAAGCAATGAAAAAGGAGATATTACAACTGATACCACAGAAATACAGAATATCATCTGTGAATACTATAAAAATCTCTATGCACATAAACTCAAAAATGTTGAGGAAATGAACAAATTCCTGGAAACACGTAACCTCCCAAGCCTCAATCAGGAAGAAATAGAATTCCTGCACAGACCAATTATGAGCAACAAAATTGAAGCAGCAGAAAAAGATCTTTCAACAGAAAAAGTCCTGGATCAGATGTTTCACACCCAAATTTTATCAGACCTACAAAGAAGAATTGGTACATATACTGCAGAAATTATTTCAGAACACAGAGAAGGAAGGGATCCTCCCCAACTCATTCTATGAAGCCAGTATCACCTTGATACCAAAGTCAGGAAAGGACACAACAAAAAAAAGAAAACTACAGATCAATATCCCTTATGAATATGGACACAAAAATCCTCAATAAAAACCTAGCAAACTGAATTCAGCAACACATCAAAAAATAATCCACCACAACCAAGTGGTCTTCAATCCAGGGATGCAAGGATGGTTCAACATATGTAAATCCATAAATGTGATTCACCACATAAATAGAAGCAGAAGCAAAGATCATATGATCATCTCAACAGATTCGGAAAAAGCACTCAACAAAATTTAGCACCCTTTCATAATAAAAACTCTTAACAAAATAGACATAGATGGAACATATCTGAAAATTACAAAAGCCATATATGACAAACCCACAGCCAACATCACACTGAATGGGGCAAAGTTGAAATCATTTCTACTCAGAACTGGAACAAGACAAGGATGCCCACTGTCTCCACTTCCATTCAACATAGTCCTGGAAGTCTTAGCCAGAGCAATCAGGCAAGAGAAGAAATTAAGGGTATCCAAATGGGGAAAGAAAAGGTCAAAGTATCACTCTTTGTTGATAATATGATCTTATATCTAGAAAACCCCAAAGATTCTGCCAAGAGACTCCTGGAATTGATAAATAAATTCAGCAAAGTTGCAGGCTACAAAATCAATGTATAGAAATCAGTAGCATTTCTATACATCGACAACAGTCAAGCTGAGAATCAAATCAAATACTCAGTAACTTTCACAATAGCTACAAAGAAAATAAAATACCTAGGAATATATTTAACCAAGGAGGTGAAAGATCTCTACAAACAGAACTGGGAATCACTGAGGAAGGAAATTGCAGGTGATGTAACAAATGGAAAAACATACCATCATCATGGATCAGCAGAGTCAACATTGTTAAAATGCCCATACTACCCAAAGTGATTTAGAGATTCAATGCAATCCCTACCAAAATGTTAATGTCATTTTTTGCAAATCTATTAAAAATAATTCTATGCTTTGTTTGGAACCAGAAAAGAGTCCAAATAGCCAAAGCAACCATAAGCAAAAGGAACAAAGCTGGAGGTATCACTTTATCAGACTTCAAACTATACTACAAGGCTACAGTAACCAAAACAGCATGGTACTGGCACAAAAATAGAGACATAGACCAATGGAACAAAACAGAGATCCCAAATATAAAACCACCCACATATTGCCATCTGATCTTTGACAAAGTAGACAGCTATGTACAATGGGGAAAATAATCCCTATTGAATAAATGTTGCTGGGAATATTGAATAGGCACATGTAGAAGATTGAAACAGGATCCATATCTCTCACCACTGACAAAAGTTAATTTAAGATGCATAACAGACTTAAATCTAAGGCATGAAACTATAATAATTCTAGAAGAAAATGTTGGAAAAACTCATAGACATTAGCCTAGGCAAAGAATTTATGAAGAAGATCCCAAAAGGAATCACAGCAACAATAAAAATAAATAAATGGGACCTGATCAAATTAAAAAGCCAAGGAAACAATCATTAGAGTAAATAGACAGCCTACAGAATGGGAGAAAATATTTGCATGCTATACATCCGATAAAGGGCTGATAACTAGAATCTATAAAGAACTCAAGCAAATCATCAAGAAAAAAATCAAGGCCAGGCACAGTGGCTCATGCCTGTAATCTCAGCACTCAAGGAGGCCAAAGCGGGAGGATTGTTTGAGCTCAGGAGTTCGAGACCAGCCCGAGCAAGAGCGAGACCCCATCTCTACTAAAAATACAAAGAAATTAGCTGGACAACTAAAAATATATATATATAAAATTAGCCGGACATGGTGGTGCATGCCTGTAATCCCAGCTGCTTGGGAGGCTGAGACAGGAGGATCGCTTGAGCCCAGGAGTTTGAGGTTGCTGTGAGCTAGGCTGACACCACAGCACTCTAGCCTGGGCAACTGAGTGAGACTCTGTCTCAAAAAAAAAAAAGAAAAGAAAAGAAAAATATCAAACAATCCCATTAAAAAGTGGACAAAAGACAATATTAGGTTTGTTCCAGGTGGGAACCCAAAAAGTATGTATAGGACAGAATGTGGTTAATGCAGAACTTAGGCTTGTAAAACAATAGCCACAGGAGTCAGGAGAGTTCAGACGTTGTAAATCTAACAGATAGCTGCAGCCAGCGTTCTTCTCTACCCCTAATATGGATGAAATATCTCCCTCCCTAGCTCTCCTGATAAGGACACTAGAGCAGCAGGATGGAAGTGACTGGGGCAGGGGTCTTAGGAGCTGGTTGTTTGAAAAAGAATTAATTACAAGCAACCGTTCTGGCCACTTACTTACTCCCCCCAGAGAAACCCTCTATAAAACCCAAGGCTCTCCCTTTCTCTCTCACGGACGCTTTTTTTGACCTCCACCCATCTGCACCTAGATGCTCAAAATAAACAGCATTTTGCTACACATGAGGCTTCTTATGTCTCTCCCTCAGCTCTGGACCTAACAGACAAGAACAGAAACTTTTCAAAAGAATACAGACTAATGGCTAAGAAACATGAAAAAATGCTCAACGTCTCTATTCATCAGGGAAATGCAAATCAAAACCACAATGAGATATCACTTAACTCCAGTGAGAATGGCTTTTATCAAAAAGTCCCAAAACAATAAGATGCTGGCATAGATGCTGAGAGATATGAACACTCTTATACTGTTGGGACTGCAAATCAGTGCAAGCTCTATGGAAAATAGTATGGAGATTCCTCAAAGAACTAAAAGCAGAACTACCATTTGATCCAGCAATCCCATAACTGGGCATTTACCCAAAGAAACAAAAAGTCATTTTGTCAAAAAGACACTTGCACTAGAATGTTTATTGCAGCACAATTCAAATCACAAAGATGTGGAATCAACCCAAGTGCCCATCAGTTCATGAGTGGATTAATAAAATGTGGTATGTGAATACCATGGAGTACTATTCAGTCATAAAAAATGAATTAATATCTTTTGCAACTACGTGGATGGAACTGGAGACCATTCTCCTAAGTGAAATATCACAAGAATGGAAAAACACCACATGTACTCACTATTAAATTGGAACTAAGCGATCAGCACTCACGTGCACAGATGGAAGTAAAACTCAACAGAAACCATGTAGGTGGGGGGGAAGAAGAGAGGATGGGTGAAATCATACCTAATGGGTAGAATGCCCACTATCTGGGTGATGGGCACACTTATAACTTTGACTCAAGTAGTATGAAAGCAATTCATGTAACCAAAACATTTGTACCCTCATAAAATTCTGAAATTAAAAAAAAGAAAAACAGAAAAAAAAAGAAATAGATGGAAACGAGGCAAGAGGAGCCAGGGACTCTTCTGAGACCCTTGTGGTGGAGAGGGAAGAGGATGGTGTGGGGCTATGAGCCTCGGGACGGGATATGCCGGGAATGGGGCCGAGACCCTAACAGCTCTGCGGGAACCCTGATGAGCCACTGCACATTTTATCAGCTGTTACAGGATTATTATACCACATTCTGCTCATTCAACAACATCAGAAACTGCAGCTGTGAGAGAAGGAGGCCCAGATGACAAATTACTGTTAAAGTAATTTTCCTGGGTCAAGTAATTATTACCCCACCAAGATGGGAAGAATTAGGAGAAGGGCACAGCCAACAGTATCCGGAGCACACACCCTGAGGTCAGGCGGCAGAGGAGAGGGAAGGAGATGCATGCTGGGAAGGTGATGGACAGAGTGACCAAATGGCCATCCACAAAGGTGGGCAGGTCAGGTGGGCGGGGTCCAGGTCAGCGTGCAGGTTGGCAAGGACAGGGCAAGTGACTCCTGCTTGACCATGCATCAAGGTCAAGGTGACATTGATAACTGGGCAGGTGAAAAGATCTTAAACAGAGGACACTGCTTGGACATAAAAGTTAAGGTAAAGAGTTGCTGAGTAACGCTTGGGTGAGGCAAAGACATAAAATGTAACCAAAATGTTTGTACCTTCATAATATCCTGAAATTAAAAAAAAAAAAAAAAGCTGCTGAGTTAAACTGAAATCATTCAGCAAAGGACACACAAATGACAGGTCTTAACCACTAAGGACATGGCTCAGAGAAGATGTTCCTAAGGGCGGCAATGGGAGACGTGGAAAGAACCCAGGCGCACATCGATTCATGAGTGGAATAATAAAATGTGGTACATGTATACCGCGGAGTAGTACTCAGCCATAAAAAAAATGAATTGACACCTTTTGAAACAATCTGAGTGGAACTGGAGACCGTTCTCCTAAGTGGAAAAACAAACACCACATGCACTCAACATTAACCAGAGCTAAGCAATCAGCACTCACGTGCACAAATGGAAGTAAAACTCAACAGAAATCGTGAAGGGGGAGGGGGCAGAAGGGGGTGGGTGGGAGCTGGGGGCTGTGCTGAGGAGCCAGGCCGCCACCACGCAAGGACAGCCTGAGCCAGGCCATGGGGCAGGCTGGACGTGAGACAGAAGAATCTGGGAACATCTGCCTCTGTGGCAGCCCCCCCACCGCCCACAACCCTCCTCGGCCTCCTCAGGACCCGCTGTGCTCAGGGCTGCCTGGCACCGCGTCCCGGGGAAGGCTTCTCACGGCAGCGCCTCCATTGCAAAGCTCACATGTGAGCAAATCTCTGTTTTATAGATTTTTTCTCCAGTGAAGAGAGAAAACTCACAAGGCCCTGCAGAAGACAGACACCAGCATGCTGTGTCCCTTACAACAGGTGGCTTTAAGAAAGTGCTGGAGGCCTTTTGTAGTTATTAATCGACAGTTTTAGGCAAAATGCCAGGGTGTCTTGGTTTTTTTCTTTTCACTCTTGGACATCATAGGGTGGGAAGGCGGGACGAGAAGAGGCGGGTGGGGCAAGCTCTGCCCTGTGTCCCGCCGGCCGCTCCCCGTGACTTTTATGGACGTGGAGGGACTAAAGCAGGAGGCACTGACGAGGACTGCAGTTCCCGCGGAAGTGCGTGTACCATGTTCCCACACAGGCTTACTATCCGTTAGTGAGTGCAGATTCATATTTGGCTCCATGATTTCCTCCACTGTTGCTGATGTGCACCGTGAAGCTTCCAGTTAATTCTACCTGGGGTCATTACATTGCACAGCACAGAAACAAATTTTTAATGAATAAACATATTCCCCAAATCCCTCTGTTAGGTAGAGCTTTCACTGGGACTGAGAGTTACTATGCCAAGATTCAGAAGCTTTAAAATGGGGGGTGGGGGGAGGCTGGTAACTTACCATTGCACCCTCCCTGTGCTGGACATTATCTCACTTAATGTCTCCAATGAGTTGGCTAAAGAAGTTAATATTTTATTCAGTTCAACACCAAAAAAATTTACCAATGTATTACACTACATTAATACAACAAAGGGAATAAACCACATGATCATGCCAGTGACCCAAAAAAAGCATTTGATAAAATTCAGTGTGCTACCATGATCTAAAAAAGACACTCAGAAAACTAGCACTAGAAGAGAACTTCCTCAGCGTGACAAAATGCATTTATGAAAAACCACGGTTAACATCACACTCAATAGTGAAAGACTAAAAGCCCCTCAGAGCAAGAGAAAGGCAAGGGTGCTGCTTCCACCAGTATTTAACCTCATACTAGACATTCCAGCCAGAGCAGCTAGGCAAGAAAAAGAAATAAAAAGCATCCAAACTGAAAAAGAAGTAAAACTATCTCTGTTTACAGATGACATAATCCTATATGCAAAAAAAAAAAAAAAATTCCAGGAATCCACAAAAAAATAAAACCTGCTAGAGTTAATCAATGAATTCAGCCTTAAGCAATGTTGCAGGATACAGGATCAATATACAAAAATCAGTGGTGTTTCTATACACCAGCAATGAAAAATCTGAAAAGGAATTAAGAAAACAATTCCATTTACATAGCATCCAAAAAATAAAATATTTAGGAATAAATTTAACCAAGGAAATGAAAGATATATACACTGAAAACTACAAATATTGCTGAAAGAAATTAAAGAAGGCCTAAATGGCCTGTCCTGCTCTTGCAATGTAAGATTTAATATTAAGATGGCAACAAACTCAAAAGTGATCAAAAGATTCAATGCAATCACTTTCAAAGTCCCAATGGCCTCTTTCGCAGAAATGGTAAAACTTATCCAGAATTCGTGTGGTAGCACAAGAGGCCATAGATAGCAAGATCTATTGAAATAGAACAAATATTGAAAGAGAACAAAGCTGGTGAGTCATATTTCCTGTATTAGTTTGCTAGAGATCCCACAGCAAAATACAAATTAGGTGGCTTAAACCAGTGGTCCCCAAACTTTTTGTCGCCAGGGACCAGTTTCATGGAAGACATTGTTCCACAGACTGGGGGGCAGATATGGGGAGTGGCTCTAAATACAGATGAAGCTTCGCTTGCTGGCCACCACTCACCTCCCGCCGTGGGGCCCCAGGCCAGGGACTGGTACCGGTCCGCAGCCCAGGCTTAAACAGTAGGTGTTCGTTTCCGCACAGTTCTGAGGGCCAGGAATCTAAGACCCAGGTGTTGGCCGGGTTGATTTCTTCCGAGACCCCTCTCCTTGACTTGTAGGTGGTCTCCCCCTCTGCGTATCTGTGTCCCTTGTCTTCTTGTAAGAGGACGACCTGCACAGCCCTGCGATGGCCGTGTGCTTTCCAAGGATTTGCCTCCGCTGCCATTAGCGCAGGTTCCTGAGGGCACGGTCCCAGTGCACGAGGCCAGGATGAGAAGCTCGTCTGTTTTTACTTACATTAGCTTACCTGAGACTCACAGAAGTCCTTAGGGGAGGCAGGTCAGGGACTATTGGGATTGTTATTCCTGTGAAACTTGCATAAATTAGCAGAATGGAAGATTTGAGCTCAGAACCAGGTCTCTCAGCCCCAGGCTGCTGGGCCTCACCCACCCACCGTGCCCTGCAGGTGAACCAGTCACACCACCACTGTCGTGCCAGACCCCCAGAGACGCGAGCCCCCCCTAAGCACCCTTAATTATGGGCCACACGTCTCTTTCCTCCTGTCTTTAAATCGAAGCATTAGAGAAAATAAACTAAAAAATTAAAAAATACTTAATTCAGTTCAACTGAACAAATATTTATGGGGAAACCTGTATCAAGCCCTGGAATTATGGCGATGCCTCCAAGGAGCTCAGAGTCAAGTGGGCAACGAAGAGCAAATAAACTGACTGCCCCACCCGCGCCAGCAGCTGCTGAGGGGCCCACACCCACACCACGACAGGACAGGTCTGTGCCGCCCTGGCCTGGAGGCAGGGAGGCAAACCCGCTCTGGGCGGAGTTGTTATTCTCCTGACAACACAGGGAAACTTAGCTTGGAGTGGACGGCCTGGGGGCCGTTTCCTCTGCGCGCCCTGCCCGGACAACTCCTCGGAAACCACTGACTCCCTGACCCTGAGGGTCCCACCTCCCGCACTCCTGAGGGGACAGTGCTCACCTCAGAGGAGGTGAGGCAGGAGCTGTGCATGCTCCAGCCCCCAGGACACAGGGCTTGGGCTGGAAGTGCGGCCTCGCATGTCCGCGTCCTGGGGGAGGCTCACTCTGCGCACCCGAACCCCCGGGTGGAGCCCACCGTGCACGAGCTCACTGTCCCGCCTCCCGCGCAGCCTGTGACACCTCCTGGGCTCCACCCTCCCAGCCTGGACACTTCCGGGACCTCGGGGAGCTCCATGCTCTCCGGGTCACAGTCCCACACGGCCTCTCCAAGCCAGCGCCATTCTGTCTTCTCACCCTCCCCCACAGCCCACCGGATCCGCCCAATGCCACCTCCCCACGGCACCAGCTCAAGGCCTGTGGGAACCGCTGCACTGGCCCGCACCCTCGGCAGACTCATCTCCCGGGCTCTGCCGCTGAGACCGCCTCAGAGACCCGCCTTCCTGTTCCCCTGTGGGCTTCGAGCCAGGTGTGTATCCTGGGCTTATAGCACAGGCATGGACCTGCTTCAACCCCTCAGAGAAGTCTTCCTCAACCTTTCACTGTTGTCATCATCGTCGTCATCGTGCCGCCAAGGGAAAAAACTAAGCTTAATTTTAAGAGAGAAATTAATGAGAACTAATAGGAAAAGAGTAGAGATTTTTGGAGCTGTTAACAGGGTGGAAAAACAATGTCGGTGATGATGTCAGATGTATGGTAATTTAATTTAGTAAGAGAAAAATTAAATTCTGAGGAATAAGTTTGCCACATAGAGTTGAGCTTTAGCTAGCCATAAACCATTGTAAAATCTGCATTCATCTGCCCTCCCGAGAACCAGCTTTCCCTCCCTGAGGACACTATCAACCTGCAGAAAATGCAAGCCGTGAACGAAAAATCTCCAGTGAACAATTATGTTAAAATGTGGCCCTAGACCATCCCTTTCCTCCAGCCATGTGTCTTCGTGGTCCACAGAAGCTGGCCAGGTGACCCGCACTCTCAGGGGTCTCCAAGATCTGGAGCGCCTGCCCGCCTCCTCCCCATCTCGTCGGCAGTCCCAGCTTCTGCTTCAAACTCGGGGTGCCCCAAATTACAGAAGAGAGGTGCTTCCAGAAGCCCTCCCAGAAAACTGGGAAGAGCTTCCCATGGCAGAAGGGCTCCCTGTGTGGGAACAGAAATCTGCTGTCCCCAGGACGCTGCCGGCCTCGGGACGCAGCTGTGGTCACTCTGCGGCTCTGGCGGACAGCCTGGTCCCCACGCGGTCTCAGCCATCCTGTGGTGTGGAGGAGGGCAACTGAACTGTGAAAGCGGGTGACACTTTGCAGCTTTATAGTCCCTGTAATCATTTACCAATTAAAAAAATCACAGCCGTTTATCCAGAGACTGTGTGCACATTAATGGTTGGCAGGGCTGTTTGTGTGATGTTTCTGATGGGGAAACTCAATGTCACTTGACACGTTACCGCAGAGCCTTCTGACGGGGCCTTCAACATCAGTCAATTATTTGAAGTCCCACATATATTGACTTTTTTTAATTACAGAGCCTTCCAGAGCTGAGGGGACATAAAGGAAGAAAGAATGAGGTCGCTGCAAGGAACACTCCATTTGTCTTAGAATTTGATCTATTTCCCATCTGCTTTATTACGACCTCGCTTTGTTTTATAGATCCTATGACCAGGTGTCGATTTGTTTCCAAGACGTGGTGTTTGGTAATTTTTTCCCTGGACAGGAGCCTCTGGCCTTAATTGGCATTCGGGAATGGACGCAGCCTGTGGAGAGGCGGTGCATCCGGCAGGCTAGCGCTGCTCCTGCAGTGCTGCGAGGCCCCAGCCAGCCTCCCCGGCCCCAGACACTCACTCGGCTTGTACCGGGAATACTATGTCAGGGAAGGGCATAACAGGAGCGGCAAATCTTTCCCCAAGGAGGGAAACGTAACCACACATCAGAAAACAGAGCTACATTTATGAAAACCATTACACATGAGATGTTAGTTTAAAAAACAGCAAATGGAAATACAGGAGACAATGTCTATACAATTTCAGAGCACCCTGCGGTCCAGCTGGCAGGCGAGTTTATTTGTTTGTGACCATTGAGCCTCGTCCTGGACACTGGAAACACAGCACGCACAGGGCAGAGCGGCTGCCCTCGAACAGCTCACAGTGCACTGGGGAAAGACAACCAGCAAACACTTAGATAAACAGGATGACTTCAGGTATGGAAACGTGCTTTGGAGGAAAGAAAACAGGGATGTCCTGGAGACCTGAGGACAGCTCCTTGGCCAAGGACAGCCTTGCCGAGATGGTGTTATTGGAGAAGAGACCTGAGTACTGGGAAACAGGCGAGCTTGTGCAGACTGAGAGGAAGGCCCACCAAAGGGCAGGAATAGCAAATGCAAAGGCCCTAAGGCAGAGCAGGAACAAACGTGGCACATTAGAGAGAGACAGGAAGGTGCGTATGACGACCATGAGGCCAGCATGTGGGCAGCACCCCCGGCTCTCCTTGGAGTCACAAGAAGCCGCTGGAGAGTTTTCAGCTGGGGCGCGGCAGGGCCACGTGCTTCAAAGAGCGCTCTGGCTGCTGGATGAGAAACGCACCCTCACTCACAAGGTGGGGGCCAGCGAGGAAACTGTTGCCATAATCCAGGGGACAGAGGGGCTGCGTGGCGCCAGGTGGGTGCAGTGAAGTGGTGAGGAATGAGGGGTACTCGTGGTCAAGGTGTGTTTTGAAGGTGGAGTCAGCTGGACTTCAAGGACCAGAAGCCAGGGCAGAGCTGGACAGGGAAGAGGCATACACCCTGGGGGGCTGGGCAGCTGGGGGTAGCAGAGCAAGGGGGTATCTGGCCCCAGTTCCCAAGCACACGTCTTTGCAGCCCGTGTCTTAAAATATAGTATATTAATAGAAAATTTGAGGTATAGTAAGGCCAACAGCTCAGGAGATGACTGCCGTCGGATCATTTGTTACTCACAGCTCCCCAGAGGAGGGGGTGTGCCACACACACAGGGCCCCCTGGGAAGCACCGGGGTGGTCGGCAGTGGGGCTGAGGGGAACCTGGCGAGAGCCGTCACGTGCTCTCAGAGGGGAGGAGCAGGAACGGCAGGTGAGCAGGCTCAGGACTGGCCAATTGGAATGATCTCAGGGCTCTGGTCTTAGCGGCTGTCCCTACCTGCCTGGTACCTGGCGTTGGGGCAACTAGGGCAGGGGATAGTGGTCTGGAATGTTAGAGCCCCGTAGAGGAGATGGTTGGGTATAGGGATCTGGGCTAACCCTGGGAGGAGCTGTCCCGTCAGTGTCCACAAGACCCCAGATGTCAAAGCATCAGAAAACAGAAGTCACGGTTAACACGTCCCCACCCGCCTCACCTCTCCCTCTACCCTGCCCCGCTGCAGAAGCCCTGCTGGGGCAGGGCCCCCCGCCCAGGTGCACACACCCAGCGGGCTCCGGCTCCTCTGTTCCACCTGCACGGCCCCAGCTGCAACCACAGCCTTGGCCACCACGGCCTCTGCCCACTGCTCCTTCCCCACACCTGCCCTGTTTTCCTACTGGTGGTTTTGACACCAGCAATCCCCCACAGGTCTGGGAGAGAAGACACAGTGAAGAGGACAGGCGGCTTGCTCAGCACCCACTCAGCGCCCACTCAGCCCTGGCAGCACTGTCTCCAGCCCTCAGGCATGTGCCAGGGCACCGTGGCCCTCGATCAATAAATTCCCCACACACCCAGCCACTCTACTCTCTAAGAGCCAGGGCTGGGACTTGGATAAGGCCTCACCAGTGTGGGCGCTGTGGTCAGGGGCAGAGTGCCGGGCGTGGCCGGTGAGGGGTCGGGGTGGGAGAGCGGCCCCCAGTCCCAGCCGAGTGCACGCTGGGTGCACCAACCCGCTCCACGTGCTCCCTCCCCAGCCTGGTCTCACAGCCATTTTCCGATGGGGACGGTTAGCCCACTGCGTCCACCCAACCTGTGCATACCATGGACGGGCTCTTGGCAGCTCCCCGTACGGCCGTGACCCCCATGAGCCGCAGACACTTGGTGCTCCTGGGTGCTCCTCTGTGAATGAGGAGCTGTGCTAGCTCTTCCTCTGCAGAAGATTGGGAGCAAAGACTTCAGGACACATTAAGATTGATGCAGTTATGCGTGTACGTATCAGTAACAAATGGACACGTGAGCTCAGGACTCCACAGTGGCCTGGTCCCGGGAGTGTCTCCAGCGCATTTGCTCTGAGGTCCCGTCTGTGGTTGCTACTGCATGTCAGAGGCAAACTTCAGCTGTGAAGGATAAACGTGAAACTCAGGTCCTACTTGTTTCCTCCAATGGTGGGCCTCAGTCCTGGCAACTCCTTGCAGAGCAGTAAATCTGGGAAGTCCCAGAGCACATTTGTCCCTGGGGTATGATGTGGGGAAACCAGCATTGGACTAAGGGACCTGGCTTACTGTCTGTGTGACTTGGACAAACACATAATCCCCTGTGCCTCAGTTTCCCCATCTATCACGAGGGAGCCTTAAATCCCATCCTTCAACACTTACACAAGTATTTTGAGGTTCAAATCAGACCACAGAAAGCATGAACCCACATGATAAATGAATGGAACCATTAGCTAACGAACGCAATTAGCAGGTTCTTGGTCGATAGAATTGACTGTGGAAAATGAATGACTTAGGACTCCGCCCGCTGGAAGACTGACTCTAACAAAAAAAAGAAAATCGATTCAATCCTGCAGTGTCAAGTAGATCGGCCAGCCTGTTCTCTGCGTATATTTCATCTTATGAGCAATCAAACCACGGAGGTTCCCAGAGCAGGTGCTGATCTGGCGTCGGTGTCGAGATGCAGCCACTCCACTGGAAAGACACCCCAACCGTGACAGCAGCAGCGACCCCTCCACCCTCCCCACCCCAGGACTGCTGCAGCCAAAGTTCTCCTCTAGAACTTTCTTGCCAACACCTTTTCCACTGGGGGCTGTGCTGTTACTGTGTCCCAAGATTATTCATGGGCCTGCCGACCATTGATTTCTATGTTCAGGAGACAAACACTGTCATTAACAGAACAATAAGAATCTCCTGGAATATTTTTCACGGCTCACATCTGCTGAAGGAATGCAAAGCGTAATTTAAGAAAGTATCAATGTGTCTACTGTAGATAGTACACTGCCCATTGCCCGGTACATTTTAAAGGCACTGGAGACAGGCACACGGCATATGCAATTATGGGTTTTATGAAATATAGACACAACATCTTTTGTTAATGAAACACCTGGACGGCCGACAAGTATAAGCGAGTGATATAGAAGGAGCTAATTACCACAGCAGACAGGGCAGCAACCCTCAGCGCGTGTACGACACAGCCTTTCTGCAAACTAACAAGCAGAATAGGGCTTTTCTCCCGCAGAAACATCTTTACAGAAGCAATACGTACAGCAAGGTCATCTTTGGTGTGTGCCGAGAGCAGTGCCGCCCACAGCGGGGCTCTTCAGTCCATTCCCACTGGAGGCCCTTCCTGGTGGGCAGTGTGGTCACGTTGCAGCTTCAAACCTTCCCGCGCCTTTCGCAGGTCCCGAGACGCAGCCCAGACTCCCTGCCGCAGCTCGCAAGGCTGGTGTGGCCTCGGCCCAGCGAGCCCCTCAGACCCTCCGGCCTCGAAGGCCCTGCCGGCTCCAGCACGTTTCTTCCTCCAGGCCCCGCCGGCGCCGCCTGCTCTGCCTCATGTGCGCTCACACCGTCGCCCCCCGTGCCACGGCCAGCCCAGGTGCGCCTCCTGGATCTGCTGCCGTCACAGATTGCCATGAACAGCAGCAGTTTATTGCTCACGGTTCTGTAGGCTGGAAGTCTGAGATCAAGGCGCCAGCAGAGTGCGGCAAGGGCCACTTCCTGGTTTGTAGACGGCGCCTTCTTGCCACATCCTCACATGGTGAGAGGGTCCAGGGTCTCTCTGGGGCCTCCTTTATGAGGGCACTAATCCCATTCGTGAGGGCTCCACCCTCAAGACCTAATCGCCTCCCAACAGCCCTGCCTCCAAATACCATTATATTGGGGGTTAGGACTTCAACATATGGATTTGGGGAGGACACAAACATCTAGCCCACAGCACATGCCACAGTTCACGGCATCGCCTGTGCCAGACCCACATAGGTGCTGCAGCAACGTTTGTTGCATAAATGAATAATCAAGTGAAGGGGGAAGCACCTGCACACAGGGGCGCCGGCGCACTTCTCTGACCATTCCTTCCCTGCGGGGCCGTGCAAGGCCGTCCCACACACAACAAGACGGCGTCTGCCAGAGAAGAGGAGCTGCCCGGAGGTGTCAGGAGACAGCCATGGCCCAGCAGGGACCCATCTGCAGGGGCAGCCCCACCGCCCTGTCTCACTCCCAGCCGAGACCGAAGGGCGGCTCAGACCAACAGAGCGAGCGAGCCCGTGCGAGCCCAGGAAGGCTGACGGCAGAACTTCCGCTCCGAGAAGCATCTCCTTCTGCTCCTGTGAGTAGGCAGGCGAGGTGCGACCCTCCTTCCACCGGGCCAGCCCAGCACAGGCGGGGTGGAGTGAGGAGGCGTGGATTGCCTGAGAACATCGGCTGGAGGCTTTGCTGGGACTCGAGCCCAGCAAGCACCTGTCTGCGGGAAGAGAGGGCGAGAGCAGCCTGGCCCGGCCCAGGGCAGCTTTCCTGAGAGAACAAGGGAATCCTGGGAGGCTCCAAAGGTGCCACATAGGGACTTGGCTGTTGACCTTAATTGGCGAACAACCTGTGAGGGCCACGGTAGGTGGGGCCTCCTGCAGGTGGGGCCCATGGGAAATAAGGTCCCTTCTGTAGAACTGCACAGGATGCCCTGTCGCTCGTCCTGTAGAAAGTCACCGCTTAGAAGGACAACTTGCTTGTGTGTAAAAGTTGATGTCCCCTGAGGCTTGGCCCAGGGCCCTCTTGTCCACTCCCTCTGCATCAATTCCCATAGCTAAAATCACCACCGAAATACCGAGGACCCCCAGCCTGGAACTCCCACTCAGACCCCTCATCTGAGTCACAGTCTCACATCTGACAGCCTGGTCACAGGAGTCCAACTCGAAACAGCTCAGCACCCTCTGTGTGCCTTCTTCAGTGAGGTGACAGCCATCCAGTCTCCCAAGCCAAATGCCGGAAAAGCATCCTCCACTTCTCCATCTCTCCCTCACTGTGTCCAGTCCCCAAACATCACAGACTTTGCCTCTCAAGTGACTCCTCCGCCTGTCTTCTACCTGCAGGCCGGTCAGCACAGCTTGACTCAAAGCCTTGCCAAACATCCCTCTGACTCCATTCCTTTCACCCCATTCTCCATACGAGCCACCGGGGTGGCCATGGCACTTGGCTGCTCAAAATGTTAGTCTCTCTGAACTCTGAGCCCACCCATTTACGCTCTGATTGTTCCAGGATAATAGGGCTGGAAATTTGCTAATGGCCATTCCCAGTCGTGGGTGCTGTTGGCTCTGGTCAGGACATGCCAGTCGAAGGCAATAGCAGGAGAAGGAAGAATGTACTCTTGTAAGCTCCCAGCTCTTGCTGGCCTCCCTGCAAAGGAGTAAAATGCTTTTGTGCCAATGTTTTTTGGAACTTCCAAACCTGGCTCTGCAGCGCACCCCCAACACCAACAACATGACAACTAATCTATACACCCCGCCGCAGTCCAGCAGGGATGTGTGCTCTCAGAGGTCTGAGCACCAGTCAACTGTGCCCCCTTGAAGATCCCAGCAGCCTTGCCTCTGGGTTCCTAAGATCTGGGAACATCATTCCCATTTATTCTCAAATCCTAAGAGTCATAGTGGCTTCCTACAGCTACAAATACCTGGGTTACTTTAGGCTTCCTTGTTTTCCCTTCCCTCGGCCTTCCAACACCCATGCAACTAATTAATACCTTGTGTTAAATCGCCTCTGATTGAAATACCTAATATGATTTCTCTCACCGTGGCTGAACCTCAACCGATAACAAGCAGATTGAAAGTACACA
This sequence comes from Propithecus coquereli, assembly GCF_000956105.1. Classification (NCBI taxonomy): domain Eukaryota; kingdom Metazoa; phylum Chordata; class Mammalia; order Primates; family Indriidae; genus Propithecus; species Propithecus coquereli. Next base: position 774,274 of record NW_012148697.1, on the reverse strand, counting down.
TGTCTATGCCTGCATAAAATACCACCAAAATAATACGTTTTTAAAAGCTAAGGTATAAACTTTCAAGTACAAAGAAAATACATGAAAAGATAACAGCAGATGAGAGATATCAACAAAATTTTGCAGAATGTAGAGTAGACCAACGGTGGCCACAGATTTAGTGGGCCAGAGAAAGCACAAACTTAGGAACCTACCGTTTCTCGGCAGTACCAGGAAGCAAGGCAGCTGGAATTGCAGAGCTCTAGGCAAGAAGCTCAGAATTGGGAGTCACAGACACCTCTGAAGTTGAGCTTGCAGAGTGAGGCTCAAAAGGGAAAAAAGATTTAAAAGCCTGTGCATGTGTGCACAAGTGACAAGCAAATCCCTCCTCCAGCCAGGGAAGCCAGAATCTGCCCCTCCCCACCGTGGCCAAGCTGAGCAGATCCCTATTGAAATGTGAGCCAGAGGGTCTGAGAAGCAGACCACTGAGGCTGAGGGAGGGTTGTCCTGAACGTGGGAGATTCAGCAAAAGCCCGCAGTGCAAATCAGCTTGCGCCTTGCTTCCTTCCACATCCATTTCTTGGGAAACTGCCAGAGTACGTGCTACAGCAAAAGGAAGTCATAAGTAGCTTCTTAGACAGGACAGCAGAAGCTCAAGCGACCAAAACTAAAAACAGATAATTTGGACCTCATCAAAATTAAGGACTTTGGTTCTGCAAACGATACCAACAAGAAAGTAAAAAGACAAGTTTTTTACTTTTTAGTCCCATTCTCAAAAAGAGAATGGGAGAAAGTATCTGCAAATCACGTATCTGACAAGAGACTTGTGTCCAGATATATAAAGAACTCTTAAAAATCATTAAGAAAAAAATAAGTAGCCATTCTTTGCAATGAGCAAAGAATCTGAATAGAACTTTACCTAAATACACATTTTTAAATATGTAGAAAGACCAGTGTATGTAGATTGTATATGGAGCCAGAAACCACCAAGTACAGTTAGTCTTGGTGAAATTAGAAAATAATTTGATACCCACTGGAAAACGCAGTGGGGAGCTGATGGGATTGTCTAGATACGTCATAGCAAAAAGGTAGCAGTGAAGAAAGCATCCGGGACCTGAAGGGCGGAGACTGCCTGCCTGCGTGAAGCGTTCCACATGATTAACGCCTTGTGTATTAGCCTCGCCAGGGCGGACGCGGCCATGGCAGAGGAGCAGGAATCGTGGCTTCATTGCAGAAAGCCATGGAGCGATTCGAGATGGGTCATGACTCCAGATTAAGATCCAGTTAACTGGAACAGTCCTGAGACAGCAGGAATAACTCTTGCACAGTATTTTCGATTTTGAAATGCACTTTATAACTTAATAGGTCTGACAGCTATAAATCCAAATCTTCCAGTTCCCCAGGACTGCCCCTCCATTAGTCAGACATGCACACACTAACTCTCAGGAACTCATGGACCGAGCGGGCTTAGGACAGATTAAGATGTAAATCTCTTTGCAGCCTCCTTTTAGGTTTATTTTAGCAGAAGAACAACTTGAAGTCAAGGGATTTGATATGAGGAGAGCTGGCTGTGACAGCAGCCACCCCACGAGATTCATCGTGAACAGTTTAGTGAGAGGCTCGGAGGCTGGCAAGGCCCAGGAAGGGGCCGTCTTCAGGAGAGGCAATGGGGAGTGGGAGGAACCTCCCAGAAGGGGGTCAAGTAGAAATGATGTTATTTGATAATTCTCAAAGAAAGCTTTGGTGGAGGGTCTTGCAAACCATAGCAGAAAGGAAGGCGAGGCGGAGCGAGGCTCAGGCTTGCAGGACCTGGGCAGCGAAGAGCCATGCAGAGAGCTCCAGGGAACTGCAAAGGGAGAGCTGAGGCTGGGTGTTCCAGGAAGTGGCCCAGGACTGTCTGATCTGTCTGCCAGCAGAGAGTGCTGTTTTTCTGCACAGCTTCCTTCCTCTTCCCCTCTTCCCTCATCTCCTTCAACCTACTTCCGTCCAGAGGCCAAACATTGAGGCGCACCCGCCCCCCATTCGAGTGAGCCAACTGGAGGACCAGCCCTGCCCCCTTGGCCAACAGAGTCAAGATGCAGAGACTTAGGATGCTGCCTGACATGTAGTAAGAGTTATATATGTGTTTGAGATTGTCATTGCCACCTTCCAAAATGACGCTGCATTCCCCCGCACAGGATTGCACAACGGTTGTCCCCCATGCGCGGTTTTGCTTTCCGCACTTTCAGTGACCCACAGTCAACCACGGACCAAAAACAGGTGAGTACGGTACACTAAGATATTCTGAAAGGGAGAGAGAAAGCACGTCCACAGCTTTTATTGTAGCATGTTGTTATAACTGTCTTATTTTATCATTAGTTACTGTTGTTAATCTCCTACTGTGCCTAATTTATAGGCACAGTATTAAGCTTTATCATAGGTATGTACATATAGGAAAAAACTTAGTATGCATAGGGTTTGGTACTATCTCAGTTTCAGGCATCCACCAGAGGTCTTAGACGGCGTCCCTGCGGGTTGGGGGGTGCTGCTCTCATCGATGCATTCGTAGTATCTAGTGGGAATCTTCCTAATTTTCCCCCAAGAAAATGGATTGGCTGCAGTTGTTCCTGCCAATATCCCAGTTGGACATTTCAGTTTAGATGCCAGCTGTACACTTCTGTTCACAGGTGAGCACATTTGTCAGGCTCCTTGAGTGACAACTTGCCTCCCGAGGTCACGTGCCGCGTCTGCTCCTGCTTCTCCCGCAAGCGTCCTCCCACGCCCAGGGCTGGGCCTCTGAGGGCACTGCTCTCCCCTCCTCCGCGCCAGCTTCACAGCGGCCGGGCAGGGCCCGGACTGGCCTGCCCAACCCAGGTGAACTGAAGGGCAGCGATTATTTGCCTCCTTTATCATAGTTTTGCATCTTTAAATAAACCATGAGTTCTTTGTACTCAGCAATCCCTTTATCCTCTGTGCTGGCCAGAAACGCGGGTCCTAGTGGGCACCCCCTCTCCGTGCTGGGACCCAGTTCCTCGCCTGTAAAATGGGGACAGAGCATCCCCTCACTGGCCTCTGCAGACACAGGCGAGGGCGTGGCCTTGAATAAGCATGTGACACACAGCTGGAGTTCAATACAAGCGCACCCTCCTCCGCCCGCCACATCGGGGTCCTGCCCTGTCACCCCCTACCCTAGCACTCAGCGCGCAGCCCGGGCCTGGGGCTCAGAAGTGCGTGCAGATCAGAGGGGGGGCTCTCAGCTCCGTCCCCGGCGCGTGGCCCCCCCGCGGCAGGGAAGCCGGTCCCTATCAGAGGGGAAAGCCAATCATTCTCCCAAGACTCACCCTCCGCACTGGCGTATCGATTGCTGCAGAGTAGCTTCCGCTCTCCCAGGCAATTGTAAATTGATTGTGGGATGATTTGTTCTGGTATCTTCTCGCTTTTCCTGTAAAGCTGACAGATAACCAATTCTAGGCCCGTCCTTGTTGAGGGTGGGTGACGCTTATGTGGCTGATTCTCCTTAGAGTCCTCCGGGGGCCCGGGAAGTCCATGCAAACTTACAGTTTTGCTCTGAGCTGAGAGAATTCTTTCTTCAAGTCCTTGATCTGATCCTCTAAAACCTGGTTCTCATAGTGTGGTCCCCAGGCCAGCCCTGTCACCTGGGAATCTGTTAGAAATGCAAATTCCCAGGAGCCAACCCAGATCTCCTGAATCTGAAATCTGGGAGTGGAGCCACCAATCTGTGTTTTGGGAGCATCCGGGGTGATTCTGATACATCCTCGAGGTTGCGAGCTGCTGCTCAGGATGCCGGGGAGAAGCTGGGACAGAGAGTGCAACCCTCTTGTCGAAGGTGCAGAAACTCGAAACCAATACCCGTGCCGGTGCCACTGACCACGGAGCAGCGGACGGTGACTGCAGACAAAGCCGTCTCACGGCCCCTGTGTCTGACCCACACAAACGTGTTCAGTGAACCACGCGCCGGGAGAGGGCCCCAACCTAACCGCCCTTTTCTCGCCTCATCCACGGTCTCTGAACTGTGAACCACAACAATGCTTGTCACTCTAGGCTTCAGTGGCCATTCCCTTTAAAAAGACATCTCTGGATTTTCTAAGGCTCCAGGGTGAGCTAAGCTGGTCTTCCTCAAAGAGGTGTAAGTGCCCCCGGGGACCGGGTGTCTGGCCGCGGCACGTGCGGGCAAGCAGACCCCGCGCTGGGGCTCGGGCGGGGCTCGGTGCCCAGGCCCTGCCGGCTCTCGCCCCTCCTGCCCACTCTGAGTGTGCCTGGGTTTGCAGGAGGAAGGGAGGAAGCGTCATCCCACACTCAGAGAATCAAGAAATAAAGATGCCATCAGTTGCTGAAGTCCCAAAGGAAGTGGCCTTCCAAATGTGTGGCTGGTCTCCTAGGAGGGTCCGCTCAGCCGAGAGCAGCCCAGTAAGGAGCTGTGAAAACTGGCCTCAACAGCTCACGTCCAGGCTGAACCGGAATCGCGAATCACGCAGCACATCCAAAACTGTACACATGAGCACTCTCATTAGGCCCTGGTAGCTACAGGCGCTGCGCAAACAGGCCCATTTAAATGTAAATTTTGACATTCAGCCCAAGACCGGAAAAGAAATAGTTTCCACACGTCAGCACTGGGAAGGAGAATGAGGATTAAACATTAATTCTTTATGAAGGAAGACTTTTTAATCATGTTTGCTTTCAGACCATTACGGTTCTGGGTCTTTTGTTTCCCTGCGTGGAGAATATTGGATTTTTAATTACCTGACTCTCACAGACAGCGTCCACGCCTCTCAGACGCTCCCTCGCGGCCACAGAGAGCATGATGAAGGGTAGTTTTGTTAAACGTGTAGCTCCAAGCACTGTTAACTGGCGGCGTCCTGGAGAAGCTGAAGATAATACAGAAGTGGAAACATGTAACTCTGGCTGAAATGAGAAGAAAACCCTGCTCTGCCCAATAGACCGCACCGGGGAGAAAGCCACGCTCCCGCTCCCGGGGCACTCAGCCCACGCTGTCCTGCCGGGACAGTCCCCAAAGCAAGGCGCTTTCCATCTCTGGGGGTAAGGAGGGCCCTCTCAGCGACAGCCTGGGCTCGAATCCCCTCGGTCCCTGAGTAGCTGGGCGGCCCTCAGTGAGACACTCGGCGTGTCTGAGCCTTGGTGTGCTCATCTGCAAAGCGGGCGAGCACCCCTGCAGAGGCTGTGAGGGCTCAGGGAGGCGCCCGCCCCACACCCTCACAGCGCCTGCGGAAGGCCACCCAGAGCCCACAGCAGCCCCGCGGAGTGCAGGAGTGGGGACCCTGCTCTCCCTGTTCGTACTCGTGGTTGTCCCACCCTAAGCACGGCACCCAACTTCCGTGGCACCAGCGTCCTCACGTCTGTGAGACAGGGAGCCCCGCCTTCCTAGAGAGCTGTGTGAGAACACGCCTGGCCTCGAGTAGGCCTCGAGTAAGCGTAGGCTGCGCCAGCTCCCTTCCTCCCTTCTCGGCTAGACCCGGTCCTCACGCTTACACCCCCCACGGACGCGGGACGCAGCAGAAGGCGGCTTTCTGCTCTTGGAGGCTCCACTGCCTACGTAGAGCACACGCCTCTGCACACGCCCATGTGTAAGTAGGAGAGAAGGCCACCAGCCCAGGACACACACCCCCCAGGGTTCCATGCAGCCTGTGGGCAAGCCCCCAGGAGCTGGGCGACACACCCAGGGCCCAGGACAGATCTAACTGGGCACATATGAGCCCTGGGAGCCAACCATGCTGTCAGCACTCCACGCAGCTTGGGTGTGCAGGCATACACCACGCCACACACATGCCATAAACACATACGCACATGCCACATACACATACACGCACCGCACATATAGCACACGTGCATACACACCTCACACACATACTGCATGCATATACACACCACGTGCACACACCACACACATGCCACACATGCCTATACCACATGCACACACCACATACACATACCAAAAATGCATACACACATAGCACATACACATACCACAACATACCACATACACATACAACACACAACACGCCCTACCGTGGCTAATGCGGATGCCCCCTCTGCCCTGCCAAGGACACCTACTCGGCCTTTAGAATGTCCCTTTGTGTGACGTTCCACCCTGTGAGCGTGAGTGTCTCCTGCACCGCACCCATGTTTGCTTTCCTCACCAGGGACCATGCTGTCCCTCCAGTCACTCACAGCCATGCGTCATGGGTGTCAGTCTCAAAGGAAGTGGCCTTCTAGTGTGCCAGCCAGGGCCAGGCACTGGCGTTAAGCAGCCGTGGTTCCAAGGGGTCCCTGAAGATGTTTGGAACCCCAGATCTCCGCCAGCCCCCAAACCAGCCTGAGCTACCACCCAGCATTAGCAAAAGCCGCGTGCCATGCAAGTGCGACTTCCAAGGGGTGGCCCGGCCTGCCTCAACCAGATCGCCCCAGCGCACCTAAGCCCCTCCACTGTAGAAATGCTGGAGCTGCCACTGGGCTGCAAGATGAGCAAAACCCAGTCTTGCTCCCCAGAACTCCCGCTGCAGTCTGGAGAACCGCAGGAGAGCATCCCAGCACCAGCAGGGCTCAGGGGGACACAAGACTAGAATTAGTGCTGTATGGCTCAGAGAAAGATGAGGCTGGAGAAGGCCCGGGGACCAGTTTTCAGGGGGCCCTCAGTCCCAGGATGAAGAGCTTGAGGTTCTCAGGACAGTCTCAGTCTAGGGAGGAGGGACTGGTCAGCTTGAACCTTGGAAAGGGAAGACTTGCTCGTTGCAGTGTGGGACTGCATGGCCCTCAGTGGGGAGGCTACAGCAGAAGCCTGAGTCCAGGAAGATGGTGGCAAGGGACAGGAGGGCAGTGTGTGGGGACATCTGAAGGACACATCAAGGATCAGGGCCTTGATGCTCAGCAGGGTGATTAACTGGAAGCAGCCACTGTGGGGCTGGGAACGGGATGTCTATCAGGCATCAAGCTCCTGGGGAAAAGGCAGGAGCACAGTGGCTGTCCCCTGTCTCCCGTCGGGCTGAGATGGCTGCCTTTGGGACAGGAGGTTGATGGCTGGGTGCTGCCCGTTCTGGGCAGTCACCTCCATGCCCACCACTGACCACTGACCAGTGGGAAAGACACAGCTGTGCGGCAGTGGCCCTGGCTCCGTGGCTGGGGGCCCGGAAGGCAGGACGGGGGTCAACTGCAGGCACCTGGCAGTGCGCTCCTATCTCCCGACTGGGCCTGGCACAGTGCTAGCATACCGTAGGTACTCAATAAATGTCTGCTGCAGAACGACCCCTGTGCCAGGAAAGCCGTCTCAGGCACTTAGGTCTCAGAGACCCCAGCACTGCCACCGCCCAGGTCCCTGCAGCCCTCGCTGCGAGTAACGTGGAGCAGGCGCACGGCAGGTCTACGTGCTGAGAGAGAAACGTCCCTGAAGACACACGTGGCACTTCCCTCCTCTGTGTGACCCTGGGAAAGTTGTTGAACCCCTCAGGCTCTATGGCTTCTAACACGTAGAATGTTCCAGAACATGTCAGATGGCAGATGACAGGCATCTTGGGAAATCTACTAATTACAGATCCTCTGAGTCTGCCAATACCTGAATAGGACAAGGTCTTGTATATTCGTTCAACAAACGCTCACAGAGCACTTGCTGTGTGCCGTCCGTGTGCCTACGCACAGCGTGGTGGTGGAAGACAGCGTGGCTGGGACAGGCGATCTCACACCGGGGTGACGACGCTCTCATTTCGGTGGCTTCACCACACAAAGTCCACTCTCCACCCAGGCTGCCTGCCGTCACCAGCTGTGTGATGGGGGGGTGGGAGGACTCTGCTCCACACATGCTCTCAGGGACCTCAGGCCACCGTCTCGGAGCTGACTCGTCTGGAACACGTGGCTCCGCGGCTGCCTCCAGAGGTCGCGTCCAGCTGGAAAGTTGTGCGCTGACGCTCTGATGCCTTGGCTCAGAGGTGACACACATCACTTATTCCCACGGCCCATTACCCAGGACCAGTCACCTGTCCCGGCTTGACCGCGAAGCACAAGGAAGTATGGGGAACGGTGGGATACGTGGTGAGCACCCCTCCTCTGCCTCCGTGGGATGCTCATCACAGTTTAAAAAAGCAGGAGGCTGAGAGAAGTCAAGCCCCTTGCCCAAGGTCCCACCAGTGTCAGAACAAGGCGGAACGGCCCCAAAGTCTCTGCTTGTGACTGGTGCGCTGTCCTGCCTCTGTCCTTATCCTGACTTTGATACGAACTAGACCGTTCATAGCATAAGTTGCTATTCTCCTGACACCCCACCTAAGACCATCCCATCGGGAGCAGAGGGAGGAGAGAGAGAGAAGGGAATGTCAGTGGGGACAGCAGTGCGACACTAGTGCCACCTTTGCAGAAGGAGCGCAGAGGCTGACGGGGCCCCTGCAGCACAAGCCCGCACGGGGCAGAACCCAGCCGGCCCGGGAGCAGCCCAGGCTGCGTGGGCCTGTGTCGGGCCCCGGGCAGCACCTCAGGCTCCACCAGAGCCCTGAGCACAGGTTTGCGTGAATCACATGGCCCATGAGGTGAACAGTTTGTGAAATCTGTGCTGCCACGCAACAGTGGAACCGTGACTCAGATGAGCTGCCCTCTGGATGCCGAATGTTGCCCGGGGAGCTTAGGAGCTCGGGGGCTTCGCCCAACACTCCGCTTGGTGCACTGAAAATAAGCGTGTGTGATTGGCCTCCGTACCCCCGGGGCCCGCCACAGGGCCTGGTGCGACTGGCACTGGGCAGCCTCCAGGTGGGCGATGCTGGGGGCACACAGCAGCCTCCACCCGCCCCAAGCATGTGCTTCCTCAGGTGCAGACTGCGGGCAGCCTACGGTGTCGGGCCACCCATCGGGCCCTGAATGGGGCTCTGCTTGGACAACAGCTTTCTCCTTAAAGATGGGCGTGCATTTCTGTCCCCTCTTCCGGAGTCCCCCTGTGCCCCACCCATTTCAGAAAGCAAAGGGATGTTCCAGCAGGCACTGCAAGGAAAATAAAATGGTCTGGAACAAGAATTCTGAAGGAAGCAAATTCTACTTTGCATATTTGTAGTAAAGGGAATTGCTGCTCGTGAAATTATATGGACTCCTCCTTTTATCGTTCAATGGAAGAGTGAGTTGTGGAATACTGGAAATTTCAAGATTTAATTAAAACCCAGTTCACTGCACTGCAGTTCGCTTACAAAATATAGCAAAGATTAATGGGAGATATCAAACCAAACTGTTTGTGCACGACCTGTTGGGTCATAATTTATGGGAACAAGAGGAAAAGAGCAAGATCATTACCTTAAAATAAATTTACAGCTTCTCCAGGCAAGTAAAATGGAAATAATAAAACCCCCAGGGTCAGCTCACCCGCGCCAGCATGAAATGGCAGGGCCGGGATGGGGGCGATCAATCAGCTGCACTGTCAGGGCTGCTGGATGCTCCGGTGCGGTGCTGAGGGCACAGGGAGGGAGAAGGGACACACAATCCTCTCAAGGACTACCTCGGCAAGTGTCCCTGCTCCAGATAAGGCAACTGACACCCAGAGGGACCAAGCGCGTTGCCCAAGGCCTAGAAGCTCGTAGGCGGCAGAGCTGAGATTTGGGCCAGGCCATCTGGCTCAGTCCGTGCTCCTACTGCAAAGTGCAGCCTCCTCTGTGTCCACCCTTGCAAGGCTCTGACCATCTAGGCGAGGGGACATGGGCTAGGGGACAACTGAGCCATGGCCGCTGAAGATGTCCATGTCCTGATCCCGGGAACCCTATGCATGTGCTGGCTAGGCTAGGCTATCGTGCCCAGCTGTTCGGTCAAACACCAGTCTGGATATTTCTATGCAGATGGTTTTTAGATGAAATTAACATTTAGATCAGTAGACTTTAGGCAGATTGCCCTCCACCATGGGTGGGCCTGGTTGAGTCAGTCGAAGGCCATCAGAGTGAAGCGTGAGAACACGGCCAGTTCCCAGCAAATGGCTGCACAGTCCCCTGCACGCTCTCCTGCACGCTCTCCTGCACGCTCTCCTACAGAGTCTCCTGCACAGTCTCCTGCATGCTCTCCTGCACGCTCCCCTGCACGCTCCCCTGCACGCTCCCCTGCACCATCTCCTGCATGCTCTCCTGCACCATCTCCTCCACACTCTCCTGCACGCTCTCCTACAGAGTCTCCTGCACAGTCTCCTGCATGCTCTCCTGCACGCTCCCCCGCACGCTCCCCTGCACGCTCCCCTGCACCATCTCCTGCATGCTCTCCTGCACCATCTCCTCCACGCTCTCCTGCACGCTCTCCTACAGAGTCTCCTGCACAGTCTCCTGCACACTCTCTTGTGGCTCCAGCCTCCACCTGCTGCCTTGCAGGATTTGGGACTTGCCAGCCTCCACGATGAGCCAATTCCTTAAAATAAACCTCTCTCCCTCTCTCTCTCTCTCTCTCTCTCTCTACACACACATACATACACACACACACACACATTTATGTGGATGGATGTATTCTGTTCTTTTCTCTGAAGAACCCTCCCAGTAGACTCTGCAGGGCCGCAAGGATCCTGGGGCTGGGTGAGGAGGTATCACCCTGAATTTCCCCAGTGGCCCAGGGCGATTACAAGCACCTGACAAGAGGGAGGCAAAGCCTGGGGTGATCTGGAGTGACGCAGCCCCCAGCCATAGAGCAGCTATACCTGCCCAGTCCCGGAGGACGGAAGAGGCAAGGAAGACATTCTTCGCTGGAGCCTCTGGAGACAATGCAGTCCTGCCTGCACCTTGATTTCGGCCTGGTGATAACTGATTTAGACTTCTGCCATCCAGAGCTGTGAGAGAATAACTGCTGTTTTAAGCCACCTGGTGAGTGGCAGTTTGTCATGGCAGGCCGCGGAAATAGTTTCAGTGGCCACTCTCCAAGGAACACACTGGGCTTTCCTTCTGGGGACTGGGTGCCCACTGGCAGCAAAGGGTCGGGGAGCAGCCTGCCTGGGTGGTTCCCACTCACCTGCCCCAAGCCCTGCGAGTCTCTCCCGGTTCCCGTCCTGGACAGCGCCGGCCTCTGCAACCTGCTTTGACCTCTGCGTGTCGCGGAGCCCATGGCCGAACTGTGCAAAGGCTCCGGAAAATGCGCCTTGAATCATTTCTCTCGTCTTTGTCTCAGCAGAGATGAACCTGGGGTCCCTCCTCACAACCACCCAAGGACCCCGGAGGAGAGAAACCCTGTGGCTCCGAAGCAGGACCCCAGCAGCACCCCACCCATCCTACCCGGGGTTCACCTTCAGGGACCTGGCAGCTCTGAGTCCAGAGTCCAGCCTGGGGACTGGGAGAGACAGGCTGCCTGGGACCCTCTCCCAGCCGCGCAGCCTCGCGGAGCGGGGAGCGGGAAGTACGGGCAGCGCCTCACAGGTCGAGGGAGCCATGGGGGAGAAATGGGGACCTGGAGGCTCCTGATTTAGGGGCATTGTCTGCTGGCCACACTGCCTGCCCCAATGTGTGTCTGAACTCACGCGGGCTTCAGAGAACCCCGTGACTTGAGGCAGCGTGGGTCACTGGATGCAGGGGCACAGAGCAGAGAGCCCGACGTCCACAAGAGGCCCGGAGGGCCGACCGACCTCATCCCAAGAGCTAGGGGAAGCTGCCAGAAGCACTCGGCAGAGGGGTGCTGGGTCTGGCAAGAGGGCAGCGTCCGAGAGAGGGGCCCACGCCGTGCTGCAGTGAAGCCGCACTGGTCACGCACGCAGCTGGGGCCGTGTCCACTTGGACACGCTCACAAGGGTCAGCGCTGCTTGTACCTGGGACTGTCACCCCGGCCACACCATCCTCAGCGACGTGCAGGAGAGCGCTGCCCGCAGAACCACACATGAGAACTGCGAACCCGCATGCCCAGAAGTAGTGGAATGGCACCGGAATGACGGAGGCCATGCACGAGACGGAGCAAGAAGGACGGGACCTGCAAGGACGCAGAAGCAGGACGAAGATCACAAACGCAACGTGATGCTGAGGGAAAGGAGCCAGAAGCAAAGACTAGAGACACCCTTCCACTCCCAAGCCAAGCAGAAAGCAGCTGCTGAGAGGCCGAGAGCTGAACAAATCGCTCAGGACTGAGGGGAGAGGAGGGAGTCCAGCGTCTGGTGAACACCACGCACTCAGTGTGTGCCCCCAAAGGGGACCTCGCAAACGCTGGTACCAGCCTCCAGTCTGTTCAGACCCGATGTTCTTCCCCTACTCCAGAAACCTGCCAGAAACAAACATAAACTCTCTCTGGAGGAGTGTAACCTCCAAGGATTCAAATTATAGCTGTATTTTTATAATATATATGCTGGCCTTTAATAAGAAAACAACTGCAGAAAGACAAGAAGTGACTGAAACAGAAAGGAAGAAGACATTAGAAACAGACCACTGGAGATCTAAATATTAGAGTTACCAGAAATAGACATTAAAATAGCTGTGATTAATATATTCAGTAAACTAAACGAGAGGTAATTTTAACACAAATAAATCAAATGAAGCATCTGAATTAAAATAGAATAACTAATATGAGAACTTTATAAATAGCAGTTTAAACATAATGAAGAAAGAATTCACGAACTGAAAGGTGGACCAGAAGAACATATCTAGACTGAAGCCCAAAAGATGAAAAATACAGAAATGACCATAAAAGTCACAGGGGATGTTGTGTAAAACGTCTTGCATATGCGTAACTGGAGCCCCAAAGGAAAGGAGAGAGAACAGAGTAAAAGCTAAAATTTGAAAAGATGAAAGATATCAAACCACAGATTCAAAGGTGTTACAAATGGTAAGAAAACAACCCTTAGATACATCAGAGTAAAAGTGCCAAAAACCAAACAGAAGTTATTTAAACCGCTAAAGAAAACAGATTACATTCAGCAGAGCACCCAGACTCACAGCCAGCTCCTCCCAGCAGCAGTGGGAGCCAGAGGAGAGTGGACAGGGTCGTTCAAGGCTACGAGGGAGCAGCAGCCACCCGCTCCCCTCAAGCATGGAAAAGGTGAGACAAACATCTCACACGGCAGAAGCCAAGAGAATTTACTGCCAGGAAACTCACCCTAAAGGAAATAAAATCCATTGGGCAAAAGTACAGAAATGAAGAGGAATGGAAAGGATAAATATGTGGGAAAATCTAAATGAATATTGATTATGCAAACAAAAATAATAATGCCATGGATGGTTTAAAATGTATGTAGAATTTATATACACAACAATATCACCATAAAAGTTAGGAAGGAATAAACAAAGTGATCTAAGGCCCACCTATTTTTGGAATGTGGTAAAAGTGCTAATTTAAATAAGACTGTAATTAGTCAAAGATGCATGCTATAACCTCAAGAGCAGCCCTTCAAAGAGCAGTTATAGACTATATACCTAACTTGTTAATAAAGAGGTAAAAAACTAAATAACAACAGTGTGCTCATTGATTCAAAAAGAAGGTAAGAAATAGGAAAAAAGGAGCATTGAATAAGTGGGAAATCAGAACTAAAGAGGAACATGTTTGATTTAAATCCAAAATATATCAGCAATTGAACTAAGTGTAAATGAACTGAATACTCAAAAAAGTTGAGACTGCATAAAAAGAAAGACTATCTATGTGGTTTGTAAGGACACATGTTAAATACAAGGACACAGAAAGATTGCGAATAAAAGACAGGAAACATACACATGAAAACATTAGCCAGAGGAAAGCTCACATGAAAATACTAATATTAGACAAAGTACATTTTTAAGTAAAAATATTTGAAAACATTACTAGACATAAATAGGGACATCTTTACATGATAAGAGGTCAATCAATCAGGAAGATGTAACAATTCTAAATATGTATGCATTTAAAATTGTAAATTACAGAAAGCAAAAATAGATCAAACTAAAAGGAGAAATAGACAAATTATAATCATAATGGTAGACCCGAATATGCCACCTTCAACAACCAATAGGACAAGTGAACAAAAAATTAAGTGTATAGATCTGAATCACACAATAACAAACTTGATCTGATGGACAAGTTACAGAAACCACACCTAACCGCGGAATGCACTTTCTTTTCAATGCACATGAAATACTTACCACACTGGCCACATGTTGGGCCATAAAGCCAGTCTCAAGTGTTAGAATCATTCAGCATATATTCTCTCTATCCCAAGTCAGAAATCAATAACAAAAGATAAATATAAAATCCTCAAATGTTTGGAAATTAAACAAAACACTTTTAAATAATAAACCCATGGGTCAAAGAAAAAATCACAGTGGAAACTTAAAAATATTTTGAAGATAATGAAAATCTGACATAACAGAGTTGTGGGACAGAGCTAAATCCTAAATCAGTGAGAACTATATAGCCATAAGTGCACATATTAGAGGAAGAAAGGCTAAAAAATAATTATCTAATTATCATTCTCAAAAATAAAAAAGAAAATAAAAACCAAAGTAAGTAATACAGGGTGTCCCAAAAGTCTCCATACAAAGGAAAAATTTTGTAAAATTTTGTGATGAATATTTTGTAAATAAAGGTATATTTAGCTACAATTTTCCATTTTCCCTATGTACAGCAACTTTTGGGGCACCCTGTAGAAATAATAATGTTAAGAACAAATATAAAGAAAAAAGAAACAAAACATAAAATACAAAAAAGTCAACATCACCAAATATGGAGGGGGGGTTGTTTTTCTTTATTTTTTTTTTTACTGAAAGCTGGTTTTCAGAATCAGATATATGGGATTTTAAAAAACCTAAACTATCTAGACCTGTAAAGAAATAAAGAGAGAAATCACAATTAACTAACATCACAAAAAAGGGACATCGGTATAGATCACAAAAACATTAAAAAGATAGTAAAAGAATTTTATAATTTTATAGCAATACATATGAAAATTTAAATGAACAAGTTCCTTGAAAAACACAACTTACCAAAACCAGTACAAAGAGAAAACCTTAATAGGTAAATACCTTTATTAAAATCAAATTATTAACTAAAATTTTTCCCACAAAAACATCTCTAGGTCCAAATTGCATTACCAATAAATTCTACTAAATATTTAAGAAGAAATAACACAAATATTACACAGACTGAAGACAACTCATTTCAACCTTACTACCAAAAGGTGACAATGGCATTACAAAAAAAGGAAAATCACACACCAGTATTTCTCATGAACTTGGATGCAAAAATCAAAAAGAAAACATTAGTGAATTAAATCCAGTGACATATAAAAAAAGATCAAGTTGAGTTTGTTTCAGGAAAGCAAGGTTGGTTTTACAATTAAAACTCAACTAACGTAATTCAACAAGTTAGCATATTAAAAAAGTAAAATCATATAATCATCTTAGATGCAAAAAAGGCATTTGATAAAATTCAACATCCATTCAGGGAAAACAATTTCAGTAAACTAGAACTAAATGTAATAAATAGTATCTATTAAAAACATTCCCTACAGCAAATATTATACCTAAACAGTGAAATACTGAAAACCTATGCCCTGAAATCAGGACCAAAAACGCGTGCCCACTAATTATCATTTCTACTTTACATTTTAATGGAGACACTACCTATTGCCTGAGGCAAGTAAAAAATAATAAAAGGTTTAAGAATTGGAAATGAAGGAATAAAACTGTACTTCATATTTCCATATGCCAACAATAAAAAATTAGAAAATGAAATTTTAAAAAGGATGCCCACTTATACTGGTAGCCAAAAAATATCAAACACCTAAGATCGAATCTAACAAAGAGCGAGCAAGTCCTCAGCACAAAAAACCACAAAACATTATAGAGGGAAAATTTAAAAAACATAAATAAATGAGCAATGATACTCGTAGATGGACGTCTCTATGATGTGAGCACGTCGGTTCTCCCAGAGTAACCCACAGACCCAGTGCCGTCCACTCAAAATCCCAGTCTGCTCCACGCCCAAACCGCCCACCATCAGTCCCGGCCCCAGGCTGAGCACAGGGCCCCCAGGGCTGCAGGCTCCGCGCCCCGGAAGCCCCACCTGCCTCCTCTGACAGCTTGGCCTGTGGCTTTGGAACCACTTATGTTCGTATCCCTCAAGTGTTACCTCCAGTCACTAGACGTTCCTGGCATCATCTTCAGCAGGACCTGGTGCACTTCCTGGACAGCTCCTTGGAACCCCACCCTCCCTATCATGCTCTGGGGGCTGTTGTGAGGATCAAGTAAGATACAATGCACAGAGCACCTGGCCAGGTACCTGACACACACCAGGTGTTCCCAGGAAGCTAGATGAGAGACAGCAGGAAAACCTGCTTTGCTATGGGAGCTCTCACATCTTCCCTCTGGTCTATGAGGTAAGATCTGGGGTTCTGGGTTTAAAGTCACACTCACTGGGTTTTTTCTGTCCCTCAATGAACTCAGCCCCCCTGTGCTTGTCTCTACAGGCCTCCTCGTAACACAGAAATCTATGCATGCTATTCCACTCCAGTCCAGCACAGAGTAGAATGAAGTCTGCATAACACATCGACGGCAGGTCCCACCCAATTTTTTAAAGCACTTTATAACAACTTCTAATATGTAATGTGTGATATAATTAATCTACAGTGGGCTTAAGTTATTCAGTGACAGAGATTGCGAACTGATGGCCCACTGACTGTTTTGTTTGGCATGCAGATGGTTTTTAAAATAAGAGCATTTCAAATAAAAATCCATATTTTCAGCTTTTCTTGAATAATGCCAAGATCTGGCCCATCGGCCCCAACACACTCACACGGCAACAATGGGCTCAAAGCCAAGCAGCAGCTGGCCCTTCCGGAGATCACGCACTCTCCAGCTGCAGCACAGCACTCCCTGTTGTTTTCCTGGATGACTTCAGCACTTGTCTTATTGTTATCTTCTTCACTCTTTTTGTTTTAAAAACTTTTTATTTATATTTCGATAGATTCAGGGGTACAAGTGGTCTTTGGTTACATGGATGGATTGTATGGTGGTGATGTCTGGGTCTTTAGTGTACCCGTCACCGAACAGTGTACATTGCACCTGATAAGTATTTTTCTTCCCTCACCTCCCCCTCACCCTCCCTCTTTCTGAGTCTCCAACATCCACCGTACCCCTCCGTGTGCCCCTGCGTACCTGTAGCTCCGCTCCCACTCATAAGTGAGAACATGCGCTATTTGGTTTCCCATTCTTGAGTTACTTAGGATAATGACATCCGGCTCCACCCAACTTGCTGCAAAAGACATTATTTCATCCTTTTTATGGCTGAGTAGTACTCCATGGTAGTGTGTGTGTGTGTGTGTGTGTGTGTGTGTGTGTGTGTGTGTGTGTGTGTATATATATATGTACGTATATACCTCATCTTCTTTATCCACTCCTCAGTTGATGGGCACTTAGTTTGCTTCCATATCTATGTGATTGTGAATTGTGCTGCCATCAACATACAAATGCAGGTGTCTTTTTGACATAATGATTTCCTTTCCTTTGGGTAGATACCCAGAGGTGCCACCCAATTAAGATTGAGTTCATGTGTGGATCCTGGGAGACTAACAACTTCATACAATGTTGCAATAGCATTGAAATTCTTCCTTATTCCTGATCCCAAAGCCTCCTTTGGAAATATCTGGTTAGTTATCATTTAGGTTTTCTAGTTTAATTATCTTTTATTGAGCATCTACTATGTGCTACTCACTTTACATGCCTTATGTCCAAACCTTATAACAATTTTACAAAGCTAAGTATTAGTAGTCCTATTTTACAGATGAGAAAAATGACAGTCAGAGAGGCGTAGTGTCTCGCCCAGGATCACAGAGTGAACAACTCATGCAGCTGAGTCACACACAGGTCTCTAATCCCAAATCATGCTGCCTCTCACAGCCAACAGCTAGGGATGAGTTTCTGGGCCCTCCTTCTGCTGAGCGTCGGGGATGCTGCCACATCCAAACAAGCATCACTTGTCCATAGAAGCATTACATGGGTAGCAAGGAGGTACATCCTTTAAATGAAGTTTTCATTACACAACAGAATCAACATCACTTTTCTACTTGGCTTTATGAAGACCAACAAGCCAATAATCAACGCAATGTCAGGACTGATTTTCACTAGAGACAAACATGTTAGGAGTAGAACCTGGAGAACCTGGAGGAAGTGATCCTTTCAAGCATTCTCACCAAGGTTCTGGGCAATTGGAAAGAGAGAAAGCCAGGTTCCTGCAGCCCACTTCTCAAGATGCCGCCTGGCATCTAAGGCAGAAGAAACCCATACGAAGTGATCAGTGACTGATTCAGGCACCCAGCTGGGTGCTGTCCATGTGCAGCTCATCACTGCCCCATTTTGCAATGGAAAAAACTGAGATTTAAAAAATTTAATTAATTAGTCCAAGACAGTGGACTAGTGTAGCATAGCACACCAGAAAAGATATGGAGCTTGAATCTTGGTTCCCACGTCTACCATCTCGGGCAAGCTGTTTCAAATCTGTGAGTCTCGACTCCCCAACCTGCTCGACGGGGTTAACAAGAGACTCCTGCCTCTAGTCAAAGTAGAGCAACAAGGACCACATGTCCCCTATGCCTAAAACAACCAACAAATGGACAAAATATATGAAACAACAGTTTTCAACGCACTGTACATCAGGCAGAAAAGGAAAGGGTCCCTGAGGGGTGGTAAACAGGTGAGAAGAGCCTGAAGATTGTCCCAGCTTCCTGCCTGGAGAGAGGCTCCTGACCACAGCCAAGAGCCCACAGACTCCTTGAGCTGAGAGTCCGGGGACCCTGGCTGGTTTTCAGAACAGAGCCCCAAAGAAGAGAGAGAACTCTGAGACCTGCGGAGGGCTCCTCTTGGGTATTCATGGATGCTGATCAGCACATGCTCGTGAGGAAACTTCCCGAGACCAGGGAAGAACCACCTGGAAGAATTAAATGTACCAGTGCCCAGTGCCCGCAGGACCAGAAACATTGCTTATGCCCACCAGCCAGCCTGGTAAACCTCATTGCTCACAGGACACTGGGTGGAGTGCACAGAAGCATCTTGCTTCAGAGGTGTAGGACAATTAACCTTAGACTGAGTATTTTTCCAGTCTTACCTAAAAAAATCTTAAAATACAAAAGGATCAAATTGTTTCCAACTCACTTAACTGCATCCAACAACAAAGTTCAAGTAAACTGATGGGAATTCAAACAGTCCAGCACTCAATAAGGGAGAATTCACACTGTCTGGCATCCAGTCAAAAATTACCAGGCAGATAAAGAAGCAGGAAAATACACAATAAATCAATGAATCAAAACCCATCCAGAACTGATAGATATATTCATGATTAGCCCTTCATTTCTATCAACTCTTTGCTCAAATATCACCTTCTCCACACGACCAATCCCACCCACTCTATTTAAAATTGCAATATACCCACGCTGTATTTCTTTTCTTTAACTGACAATAATAATTCCATATATTTATGGGGTACCATGTGATGTTTTGATATATGTATGCTTTGTGGGATGATTAAATCAAGCTAATTAAAATATCCATTGCTTCACCTACTTGCCATCTTTTTTGTGGTGAGAACATTTAAAATCTGCCTCTTAGCAATTTTCAAGTATACACACCTTATTATTAACTATAGTCACCATGCTATGCAACAGATCACTAAAATTTATTCCTCCCAACTGAAACTTTGGACTATTTGGCCAAGATTTCCCCAAGCCTTTTCCACCCAGCCGCTGGTGACCACCATTCTATTCTCTACTTCAGTGAGTTTGACTTTTTGAGGTTCCACATATGAGTATTTGTCTTCTGTGTATGGCTTATTTCACTTAGCATAGTGTCCTCCAGGTTCATCCATGTTGTTGCAAATGACAGATTTTCCTTGTTTTTTAAGGCTGATTTTTCTATTGTGTGTATATATACTACATTTTCTTTATCCATTCACTCAGGAAAAACATGGATCTTGAATCTTGGTTCCTGCATAAACCAGCAAGCTACTTAAAGTTTTGAGTCTCTATTCCCCAACCTGTACAATGGGATTAGCAAGAGACTCTTGTCTATGGTTAAGATGGAACAACAATGAACATTAGACTGATTCCATATCCTGGCTATTGTGAATAGTTCTGCAATAAAAATAGGAGTGCAGGTATCTCTTCAATATACTGATTTCAATTCCTTAGAATATATACCCAGAAGTAGAATTGCTGGATCACGTAGTTGTTCTATTTTTAGACTGTTGAGGGACCTCCATACTATTTTCCATAATGGCTGTACTAATTTACATTCTCACCAACAGTGTGGAAGGATTCCCTTTCCTCTGTATCTTTGCCAGCACTTGTTATCTTTCATCTTTTTGTTAATACCCATTCTGACATGTGTGAGATGATAGTTCATTGTGGTTTTAATTTGTATTAATTTCATTTAATTCATTTCTTGCATTAGTGATGTTGAGCATTTTTTCATATATCTGTTGGCCATTCATATGTCTTCTTCTGGGAAATATCTGCTCAGGTCCTTTGCCCATTTCTTAATTGGAGAATTTGTTTCTTGTGATTTGAGTGATTTGAGTCTATTTGGGATATTAGCCCCTTATCAGCTGCACGGTTTGCTAATATATTCTCCCATTCTATTGCCTCTTCACTCCATTTTGTCCTTTGCTGCGCAGAAGCTTTTTAATAAAAGCCATCTCATTTGTCTATATTTGGTTTTGTTGCTTGTGCTGTTGGAGTCCTATCCAAAAAATCATTGCCCAGACCCAGAACAATGTATTAGAGATTCTCCCCTATGTTTTCTTCTACTAGTTTTAAAGTTTTGGATCTTACATTTAAATCTTTACCATTGTGAGTTGATTTTTGTATATGGTGTGAGAAAAGGGTCCAATTTCATTCTTCTGCATGTAAATATCCCATTTTCCCAATACTCTTTATTGAAGAGACCATTTCCTCATTGTGTGTCTTGGGCACATTTGTCAAAAATCAATTGACTGCAAATGCCTAGGTTTATTTTGGGGCTCTCTATTCTGTTCCATTGGTCTATGTGTCTGTTTTTATGCCAACATCATATTGTCTTGATTACTGTAGTTGTGTAATATATTTTGAATTCATATAGTGCAATGCCTCCAGCTTTGTGCTTTTTGCTCAGGATTGCTTTGGATATTCGGGGTCTTTTCTGGTTCTATGTGAATTTTAGAACTTTTTTCTATTTCTGTGAAAAATGTCATTGGAATGTTGATAAGGTTGCATTGGATATGTAGATTGCTTTGGGTAGTATGGACATTTTAACAATATTAATTCTTCCAATTCATGAACATGCCACCCCACATTTCTGATGTCCTTTATCTGGTCCTTAATTTTGTGCCTGGTTCTTAACAGTCATTCAATAAATTTGTTGAGGGAATGAATGACCCAACCACAGGAAATACTTTTCAACATTGAGGAGACTAGGAAAATGTAACTGTGTTGTCCTAAGTTCCTTGTTTCTGACTGCAGGCTCCATAAAAGAAAAAGAAATTGACAGGACAGGAAAAGGTGCTTCTATTTAACCTTGGGTTATTTGTCTTGCCCCAAAACTTCATAAAAAAATCACTAAAAATGTTGATCTTCTTAGAGGATAATAGGAAAGAGATCATCTGGAGTTTATAAAGCATCTTGGTTAATAGGCTCATTTTAATAATAGCTGATCTTTTGATCCACAGAGAGGCTGTTCTGCCAGCTCAGCAAATCTCCTCAAAGACTTCCCAGGGTGTGCTTTACGGATGCTAAGACATCATAAAACACAGAGGGTGGTTGCCATTCTCGGAGAACAGTAACGCCCTGGCCTAAAACCTGACAAGTCATTTGATTCATTTTATAAACTAATATAAATTAAACTTTTAGACACTGCTGGGCCAGAACTCGTCAACACAGTTCCCAGCTCACAGAGGAAGGACTCGCCCAAGGCACAGCTGTCGAGGGGAAGGAGTTGCTGGCACCTGCAGACACAGGACTGGGCCCAGCCCTGCCAGGCTGGGAATGCACCGAGGATCCCCCAGCAGACCCTCCAGCCGCTCCCAGACACAGGGACTCACCTTGCAGCTTGTGCCTGCCTTGCCTGGCGTCTCTGCACCAGGTACACCTGGCCTCCAATCCCCTGCAGGGTCCAGCATGTTTAGCTCCCTGATTCTTAAAGTGCTGCAGGTGTGAGCCCTTCTAGACTTATCCTCTGCAGAATCCCCATCCTCACCCCCAAGCCCACACTTCAGCCCCGGGCTTGCTTGTACCCTAACTCTGCTCTGCTATGCCATTGTTCACATGACACCTTGTCCCCAAATGCTGTCTCCCACCACACAATTGTCCGAGTGTGAGCCCTGGGGATGCAGGGAAGGATGGAAAGGTGCCCTCTCCCCCACTGAACAGCATTCAGGCCAGCTGGCCGGAGGCTTTGCCCATCACTCGCAAGGGTCGGGAGGGCTCCTGAGCGCGAACGTCAGCCTCCCTCTGGGGAGAACCGCCGAAGTGCAAAGACATACACTCTTGGAACACATAAAACACCAGCAAGCGATGCCTCCTTGGCCACAGCTCTTCCTTTCACGAGACCAGCCCAGAAGCCCTGTGCCTCTGACCAAAGCTTGAAGCAGCCTGGAGCCCTGGCCATGCCAGGTCACAGGGTCACACACAACACATGCCCAGAACGTCACACTGAACCCTGTGTCAAAGCCCTTTACGGACTGATCTGCCAGCAAACATGCATGAAACACACACCGTCAAAGCTCTCGCTATGCGCCAGGTCCAGAACGAGAAGGCTCACCGGGGCTTCAAGGAGCACACGTCGCAGAGACGTCAGCTCTGCACAGCGAGGGCAGCACGGCTCAGTCGGCCGTGCTTGCTCACAGCTGGGACTCACTGCTCCGCACACATCCTAGCCCGATTGTTCTAAAGGAGTCAGCTCCCTCCTCCGGGGCTGCGTCAGGGCTTGGTAGCTAATTCACTGTGGCCACTGGGCAGCGGCCCCGGCCCCGGCCAGGCCTCTGGCTGGCCACAGAGAAACCCGAGCCCCGGCTGTCTTCAGTCCCGCCCACTCTAACCATCTGCGCTTGTTACAGTTCAGTTTTTGTTTTTAACTTTACTCTAAAAATGGCAAAATCATTACTTTAGTTGGTCTGCAAACAAGAGTTAAATACTTATTAAGTTGTAAAAAGGAATAAGTATGTCATAAAATGGATTCTAATAAGCTTCTTCCCTCAGAAAAGCAATTTAATGAATACAGTTTGACTTCTGTTCCATTAATAATGTGCCGAATCACTCCTGCTTTACAAGTGACTATATGTAGATGATATTATTATAGGACCTGATTTGTTTCATGCAATTAGCAGCATACATTTCCTGACAGACTAATTTATGTACGAATGCCTTTTAAAAGCAAAGGCATTTTGCGTGTAATTGTATTCCTTTGTAATCCATCTGTTGACAAATGTGTGTTTCTCTGTTTATTTGCTAATGCCTCCCTTGTTCTAGGATGGTCAGACGTAAGAGTCAAAATATCTTCAGGATGAGATAAATAAGAAAGGGTAATTGAAGGCCAGATGTATCGTGGATGAGAATGTCACCACCAGGTGTGGTTAGCTCCGCAGTTGAACTTTTTCTGCTGCCGAGTGGAAGGTGAACAAACTGTGACTGAAATTGCTACTCTGGCTCTGCCTGCTTGCAAATCATGCTCTGCGGCAGGTAAAGGCCATCGCAGTTCATTCAACTAGGCTGAGGAAGGGACAAATCACAGTCCCTTCCACTTAGAACTCCACTACCTTCATGGTCAGGGAGACCTGGTACGGGGTAGAATTTGCAGCCACCTGCCGGGTGCAGCTGAAGCCTCGCTCAGCGGGAACTCGGGTCTCTGCCACAGAAGAGGAATAAGCCACGTCATTCGTGGGAGGCTTCGACAGTCACAAAGCACTTTCATTTCCATTATTGTATTTGGTCCTCTCCACTGTCAGTGTCCAGCATCAAAGGCCCCAGAAACACAGACCAAGGTGGGTGTGTCCCCGCTGCAGCAAGGGAGGCTGCGTGCCGCAGGAACCGCGGGCCTCTCACACCAGGGTGACGCCGGGCGACGCTGGGAGGGCGCTGAGGTCTGCTGTGCAGCGGGGGCTGTTGGGGAGTGGAGGCAGTTCAATGAGCAGGGGTCCCATCTAGGAGGGAGAACAGGTCAAGGCTGGGTGGTCCCTGGGGAAGAACCAGAGGCAGCCAAGTTAGCAGGGACGTTGTGTGGCTGCCAGTGTCCTTGTCTGTGTGTCTCTGCAGCTGTGGCTACGGAGTCCCATCACACTCGCCAAGGGTTTTCCACGAGCCTCGATACTCTGTGCAAGGGTGTGTGCTCCACGGGAACCCCACGGCCATCCAGCAGGGGAGGCATAGTGCCTGGCTCAGAGCAGGCCTGCAGTGGTGTCAGCGGGTCACAACAGGGCAGGTGGGAGGAAATAAATGAAAGGACAGCCACCAGGGGCTTAATCAGCACATAGGGGTGGGGAAATTCAGGCTTGGAATGGGGTTAGAGGGAAGAGAAATGTCACTGATGTTGGGCCTGGGAGGCAGAGCCTGGACCACCAGCACCTCCGGTGACACTCGCAGCAGCACTGTCAGCACCAGACCCACTCTACAGTTGCGGACACTGAGGCTCAGCCAGAGGAAGTGAGTGCCCCCAAATTAGCACATAATTAGGCACATAATTACATTGCAGGTACATAATTACATGATCAGCTGCACAATTAGGCATGCAATTAGCAAGAAGGCTGAGATTTGGCCTGTGCGGCTCGGCACCAAAGGCAACTCACGGACAGGCTTGTGCCAAGGAGCCCTTCGTGCCCCTCTGTGATTCCTGTCTGCAGAGGCCAGACTCGGCGGGAAGGCAGAGCGGCCACAGCGGGCAGGGGCTGAAGCTAGGCCAGAAGGAACAGCAGGCGGGCATGTGAGGGAGCAGCAGCCACTCCTCCTGTCCCTGAAATTCTGGGAATACCTGAGGCTCAGCAGACACAGAGTGAGCGAGGGATGCAGCCCTCGCTCACAGCCAGGCTGCCTTTGCCAAAATGCACGCTGTCCTGTTGTTGGGCTGCCTGCACACAACAGCAGAACTGGAACTCCGCTTGAAACAGTGGGGCGGGTAGGAGCTTGGCTTCATTCTGCCCCTCTGCTCCAGCTGTCCCCCTGCCTGGGGCAGAGCACCCCCTTGGTCCCCTCATGTCTGGAATGGAGTGCGGCCTGATCCATCCCTCATGCCCTGCTGGCCCCACAGAGGCAGGCTGGGGAGACTGGACCACCCACTCCAAACCCCCCTACCCCTTCCCCTCCCCACCAAGTCTGGGTCCCATGTAGAAGTTGCCACCAGGCTGCATCTGGCTCTGCTGCCATCTCTCCAGGGCCTTCTTGCTCAGTGAGGGGCCTCTGGGACTGGACACCCCATTCCCCACCCCCCAAGTCTCCCAGGCCCCGGCCAATGGGCTGGTGGAGTTGTGTGTGGTTCATCGGGCACCTGCCCAGCCCCCGGGCATGAACGAGGCCCATCCCTGGCACACACCACCTCCCTCCAGCCCTCCCTGCACACCCACTGCTCCCTCCCCCTCCAGCCCGTGCCCCTCCCCATGGGGCCAGGTGGCTTGGGATAGCTGCCCTCCTGTTAGGGGAATTTGGATTTTATTGGGAAGACTGAAGACTTTGTGACCCAAATCAATGGCCCTTAGCTGGGGCCCAGCCCAGCACCTGTAGGCTGGAGGCCCCATGGCCAAACAGCCCCCTCGAAAGGAAGAGCTCCAGGTTTAACTCAGCCCCAAATGAGACTTTGGGGTGGTCTTTAGCCAGGAAATAGGAACACACACCTTGCAGAGCTGCTGGGGACTCAGGAACCAGCAGCCCCTGGGTGCTCAGTCCGGCAAGCACTTCCCCCGTCCCTCTCAGAGGCCATTCTGCTCTTCGTACTGGAGGGAAGGCCCCCTGCCCTGCCCAGCCCTCAAGGCCAGCGCCCCCCAGGGGGTCACCTGAACCACAGATGGCCTCTGAACACAAATGGTGAGATGTGGGCACCAGGACAGCTGTCTGGGCAGAGGTACGGGGAGTGTCCCTTCACGGGAACATCAAATCCCCAAGGGCTCCCCTGCTTGTCCAAGACGCGCCCCTGCCCCTGCTGGGGAGATGCCCTGCGAGGTTAGGCTGCCCTGCGCTGCTGTGCCAAGCACCCGCACTGCCCTCGCTGCAGCGATGTCCACGTGGATCGGTACCGACCTTCCTCCATCTCCTTTGGGGACTAAATTTAGTCTTGCAATTTACATTTTCTGATAAACCATGACTGACTTTGGGTAAAAGACGAAGGTCAGATTAGAATCCTACTCCCCCTCACTTTAAGTTAGTGTGCTGTGGTTTGGTTTTTGCTTGTGTTGCTTTGCTTTGCTTTGTTTTGAGCCGTGGAGTGGCAACTTTGCCCAGCCGCTGACGCCTGTGCAGCAGAGGGGAAGCGTGGCTTCATTTCCTTTCCAAATGGCCAAAAGCATAAATCCCACTGGGACAGCATCCAGCCAACGGCAGGACAGCAAGAGAAAGGGGACTGAATCTTCTCAGAGCGCAGCACAGAGCGCTAGCGGTCCAAGACCTGCACTCACCCCTGAACTCAGGCCCCTCTGCCTCCCTGAAGACACCCAGGTGGGCCTGGCTTTCCCCGCAGTGGAACCTCTCCCGGCAGGAGACTGGGACCGGACCGGTGGGGGAGCCGCCGCCCACGCCAAGCAGGGCCGCGTCTCCCAGAGCCAGCCGCCTTCTCTCTCTCCAGCGTTTGAACGGAAGACAGAAAGTGGCAGCAGCTGGTGAGAGAAGCTTTGGCTGAAGGGCTCACGCTGAACTGGGGTGGGGCGGTCGGGCGGGACAGAGGCACAGAGAGACAGACGGAGAAAGACAGAGGCAGAGAGAGAGAGACAGAGAGAGGGGCAGATGGAGAGGGAGGACACGCACAGGGCGAGAGGAGCCGGGCGGGAGCTACTGAGGGGGGAGGAGGCCGCGCAGCCCCGAGCGGCCCCGTCCGTGCAGGTGCCGTGTCCCGGCCCACCGCAGGCCTGCAGTGCAGCAGCCGAGGGCGCTGTGACGCTGGGATTTTAAGTAACTTACCCAAGGTTGAGCAAAGACTGACGTCTGACCCCCCCAGACACCATCGCTTCCCGATTTTTAAAACGCTCAGTGGTCCAAGCATCCCATGGGCCACTTTTCTTCCGGCCACCCCTTTTTCCGCTCGTCAGTCTCCGAAGGCACCGCGAAGCCCTGGCCGGGCCCTCCGAGCTCCCGGGCACAGCACGCCCCCGCCGCGCGTGCATCCCAGCGGGCCTCGCCGAGAGCCCCGCAGACAGCGGGCGCCGGCCCCTCCCCCGCCGGCCGCCGGCCCCTGCGAGCCCGCGCGCTTCGTTCCTCATCTCCGACCGCCCAGACGGACCCCGTGCACACTGACTCCTTCTCTGTGGCCCGAGGCGCAGCCGGCGCGCCTGCCGGGAGAGAGCCCTGCATGAGCACAACACGAACCCGTGGAAGGAACTCAGGAAGCCCGGACAGACCACAGCCGTTTGCAGCGGCCTCACCGCGCCTGGAGACAAGTCCCTGGACTGCTCAGCGAGGGCCGGATGCGGCGGACAGAAAAATGCCTGGAGGAGGGCTGCGCCCCACCCCAGCAACGAGGGCCGCCTGAGAGACCGGGCGCTAGTCTGCCGGCCTCCACCCTCTCACCTGCAAACGGGCCGTAGGAGTGGCCCCGTCCAGACCGACTGAAGGGCAGCTGCTAAGCACCCAGCCCCTACCTGGCACAGGGGGGTCTGCAATGCCGCTTGGTTCTTACTATTGGGCACAAGCGGTGCCACGTGGGCTGACCCCGTCTCTACTCCCTCACCCTAAGGAGCGGCGGCTGAGGGGCTGCTTCGGCCCAGTAGTCTTCGGGGGCCCCGTCTCCGGTTCCGGACTGTTATTTGCAAGCCCGGCTCCTGGGCGCCACATTCCAGTCCTAAAGTCCGGGGTGCGCCCCCTGCCCGTTCTCTCCTGAGCCCTCCGTGGAATCGTGCCCGGCTAGCCCTGCCCTCTCTCCCAGGGTCCCAGTGCAGGGCCATGCTCTCTCTCCTTCCTCTGGCTTCTCTGAGGGCCCATGGGTCTCTCCGCCCCCCAGCCTTCTGTCACCCTCTTTGTCGGGGGAGAAGCTTCTTTCCACTCCCTTGTCTTAGGACGTGTGCATCACCAGCACGTGGACCCCTGGCGGTGGCAGCCTGGAACCACCACGGAGTGCAGAAATTGCAGCCACCCTAAACCTGCACCCGGGCTGGGGGTGTGCCCCTCGGGTCCCCGAGGGAAGACGAGAAAGGGCTCCACTGGGAGCACGGGGCTCAATTCATGTCACATGCCCAGGTTAGGAAAGCTATAGAACATGCTCCGTCTGCGTTGGCTTTCCTCCTTCAGTAGCAGAAACAGCACATCTTGATATATTCGGGTTTACTATATTTTGTCGCTAAAAGCCAAATCAAACCAGTAGGTCAAAACTGCGTTATTTTCAGACCACCCCCCCCCGCCCCACACACGGGCACCCTCACACCAAAGTCCAGGTAGAATACATTCAAAACACCTACAGAATTTTTCACACTAAATTGAGGGTATTATGAAATTAAAATCAGTATACTCACACAATTTGCCCTCACTTTAAAAGTAACATATTCAAGAAACAGGGGTGGATGTGGAATTGTGGAATTAAATATATTTCTTGACAAAAATAATACAGTTTACCTAACACTATCAAAAATGAAATGATACTTAGATATAAATCTAGCAAAACCTGCAGGATTAGTGCACTGAAAATTACAAAACGCTGATGAAAGAAATGAAAGAAGTCTTAAAAATTCAAGAAACAGCATATTCACAGATTAGAAGGCTCCACACAGTAAAGATGTCAGTGCTTCCCATGCTGTTGTGCATGTCGAACATAACTCCTACCAAAATCCTAGCAAGATTTCTTGTAGAAATAGATAATCTGATCCTAAATGTATATATGGAAAAGGAAAAAATAATGAAAAGAAAGTGGGAGGAATCACTCTTCCTGACGTTACAGCTTCCTACACAGCCACAGAAATCAAGACAGTGCAGTTCTGGCAGTGGAAAGAACAGAGAACCCAGACATAGACCCACATGGACTTTGACAAAAGTGCAAAAGCAATTCAAAGGAGGAAGGACAGCCTTTCCAATAAATGGTGCTCAGCAATTGAATATCTGTAGCCCAAAAATTGAACCTCATGCCTTATACGAAAATTAACTCAAAATGGACTTAAGTATAAAATGAAAAACTTTAAAATTTTTAGGAAAAAAAACAGAGGAGAAAATCTTGAGGACCCAGGATGACGTGAGGCATTCCAAAGCATGATCCACAAAAGGAAAAATCAGTAAACCAAACTCATCAAAATTAAAAACTTTTACTTACTGAAAGATCATGTTAAGAGGGTGAAAAGGCAGGCTACAAATTGGGGGGAAAAAATGTTTCCAAACCATATAGCCAACAAAGCACTTGCATTTAGAATACACAGAAAACTCAAAACTCAACAGTAAAAAAATAATCTAATTAGAAAATGACAAAAGACATGAACAGATATATTTCACTGAAAAAGATGTACAGATGTCAAAAACACATGAAAAGATGTCATTGTTGGAATAAGATGTATTACTACATGCTTATCAGAATGGCTAAAATAAAAAAAAAGTGATAAAACCAAATGCTGGTGAACATGCTGAGAAACTGGATTACTCATACATTGCTATTGGGAATGGTGAAATAGTATGGTCACTCTAGAACATAGTTTGTAAGTTTATTTTAAAACTTGTGATGGTAGTTAGCTACACTTGTGATAAAACTGCAAGCATGCACACACACATACACATAAGTGCTTATAAAACTGGTGAAATCTGAATAAGGTCTGTGAGCTGTACCAATGTTAATCTTCTGATTTCATCTTGTTCTATAGCTATGCAAAATGCGCTTAGCATTCAGAAGTCATTTATTAACATTGGAGGAGGCCGGGCAAAAGACACACAGGATCCTCCCCGCCCCCCACCCATCCCAGACATTTTTTTTTACAGATCCCTGTGAATCTAAAGTTATTTCAAAGTAAAAAGCTCTTTTTAAATAGCCACCTTTTTCAGAGACAAATAAAGAAAAAATTCTTTTCTGAAGATTCAAGCAACTGAATTCCTAGTTCAGCTATAGACTTATCACTACATCTTTGCAAACTGTAGCCTGAGCATAGTTTGTGGGTGATGGGTGTTCTGGGGGAAACCAGTCACGTTTGAGCAAAAGGAGCCCCATGATCCACTTGACTTTTCTGGTTAAATGTGTGGCTCCACTCAATGGGAAGCTCTGGCCTCCTCCTGCCACGAAGGTGGACAGTGCTTCCACGTTTCCTTTTCCTTTCCCAGATCATCTTCTGCAACTCAGGGAGGACCTTGTACTATGTAATTTAAAAACACGGCTTCAGGCTTTCAATCAATGAGATTTCAGGGGACAAACATGCCTTCCACAGAAAACTTCCAGACGGAGTGTGGTCTGATCATGCACTGATGACTACAGCAACATTACTGAGGCATTTGCATGTTATCACGGCTGCGCGAAGAAGTTGGCCTGGAGTTCGCAGAGTTTGTGCTCCAACTATAGAAAGACTTTATTCCTTAGACTTGGCTAATTCCATTCTAATTAAATTTAGATAGAACTCTTCACAGCTCCAAAACTAGAATAAAAGTAAACTTCACCAGCTCAGCAACTCTGCCATAATACATCTGTTCTAGTTTGAAGCAAATGATCTCAACGGAGACTTCCTCACCCCTGGATCGGGAGGTGTCCACTAGTCCAGGTGACATCAGAGCCATTTTCCTCTAAACTGACTTCACATCTTTTTTTAAGCATGAATTTAAGTCCCTTTCTACTACTACTAAAAAGTAAAGTCAGCCAAATTCTATCGAGTCGCTACTGTGCCAGGTACTCTCATTTTTCTTATACCCACTTTGCCAATAAAAACACCTGGATTCGGAGTGATGAAGTGATCTGCCCAAGGTCACATGGCAATAGGTTCCAGAGCTGGAATCTAACCGCGAGATGACCTGAGTCCAGAGCGTATGCTCTTCTCCACCCCATTGCCCAGGAGCCCAGCACCATGGTAGAAACTGTGAAAATGAGAACAAAACTAACGGCCTTGCCCTCAGGGAGTGAGGCCTCATATATGCATAACAACGCAAGAAGGGTCACTGAACTCAGTGTGCATCCACCAGATCATGAGAACAAGAGACGTTAGAAGAGGGGTGTAAAAAGGAAAAGAAGCAGCACCTTGAAGAATATGTAACATTTGGAAAGGAGTAAGTAGGGTGGGTGTTCCATGGTGGTTATGCTGTGATGACAAAACTTATGCATTTTCATTTTATTTTCTAACTGTCTTACTTTGACTTCCAAAAGCAAGTGTCCCTGTGGGTGGAGAACAGGTCATCAAATCAGAAAAGCTATGGTTTTCATTATATTACTTAATATAATTTATATTTTATTTTTGAGGAAGAGTGAGACAGATTTCCAAATCCTGCTCTGGATGTATGACACCTGACCTATCAGATGAGTGAGTCAAGCAGCCTCATGGTAAGGGCAGGCGCTATTTATTGAAGGGAATGTGTGTGATCTTACATTCACTCATTCATTGTATCTCTTTTTTTCAAGAAAGGATTTCAGGAAGTGGACACCCACCATGTGCCAAGATTCCTCCAACTCCTGTTTCCTATAATCTTGCTCCCAATATCCCTCTGAGGTGTGTTCAGTTGCCAACATGGTGGCGGGGGGGAACCAAGCACAACATGGTGTCCCCAAACCCTGACATCAGGGAAAGAAGGCCACCTCCTAGAGCTCAACTATATATCACATCCACAGAAGGACCAACATGGAAACCAAACACCACCTTAAGGGGGCAGAATGGTTCCCTCACCGAGATCAGATTATCTGACTAGTGGCTCACGCCTGTAATCCTAGCACTCTGGGAGGCCGAGGCGGGCAGATTGTTTGAGCTCAGGAGTTCGAAACCAGCCTGAGCAAGAGCGAGACCTCGTCTCTACTAAAAATAGAAGGATATTAATCGGACAACTAAAAATATATAGAAAAAATTAGCCAGTCATGGTGGTGCATGTCTGTAGTCCCAGCTACTCGGGAGGCTGAGGCAGAAGGATCGCTTGAGCCTAGGAGTTTGAGGTTGCTGTGAGCTAGGCTGATGCCATGGCACTCACTCTAGCCCAGGCAAAAGAGTGAGACTCTGTCTCAAAAAAGAAAAAAAAAAAAGATTATCTGACTAAAGATAGGCAATTATCTAAAGGTTACAGTTTATAGCCCTGTAGCACATTAACCAGTTTTGTATCTAACACAGAAAACTTGTCCTAACATTTCTTTATTAAATCACCCATAAATCACTCTAGCCCGGGCAACACAGTGAGATTCTGTCTCAAAAAAAAAAAAAAAAATTACCCATAAATATAAGCTCCTCAAATGTTCTTTCCACTGGTTTTGACATTTTACGGGTTCCATCATCAGTTAATTACCTGAATAAGTTCTTTGATGTATATTTGTTGTATATTTGTATCATAGTTACAATTTTTAACCTTAGAAAAATTATACCTTAACAGGCTAAACAGGAAAAAACAGCAAACAAGGGCTTTGTGGTCAGGAAAATGTGGGCTCAAATTGCAGCCTTGCTACCTACCCATTGGTACAATAGGCAAATTACTTCACCTGTGAAATCTCCAACTTCCACAGCTGCAAAATGAGGACAATATGTGCCTGGCTGATTTGTTGTAAAAACTAAATGAGATGATACATGAAGGTATTTAACACATTTGATGAACCCAATAAATGACGCCTATTACTATTGTGAATATGGATAATATTACTGACAGCTCTTGGAGTATCTGCCCATGGGACCATGCTGCCCTTGCCTGTAATTGATTAGACCAGGGGTGGAGACACCAGACCCAAATTAGAACTAAAAAGAGATGAAGTTGGAGCTGAGGCTACATCTTGGGGGTGGCAGCCATTAGCCATGTGCATACAGAAGTAGAGGGAAGCTGATTTGTAAAGAGATTAAAGTTGATATGCAGAGAAATGGAAGCAAGGGCTTCTGAGGCAAAAAAGAAAGAATTGAGAGTGAGAGGAAGAAGAAATCCTAGAAATCCGAGAGAATTTAAGTACCCCCATCAGGGCCAGGTGCTTGCCTGGGATCCACAAGTGCTCCTGAATGCTTACCATGAACCTTTCTTAATAGCTTAAGGTGGAATGAAATTCTATCACTTATAATCGGGTGAACTTAGACTAATGTTATTGTTGCTATTATTATCACTAATACTATTATCCCAAGGACTCAGAGAACAAGACAAGGTTCCCATGATCAGCTGTGGGGTCCAGCCAGTGGTAGGAGGAGCCAGACTCTGAGCAGGGCTGCCCTGGGTTCTCCAACCTCAGCTCAGAGTGGTCCTGGAGGACCGGGGGGCAGGGAGATGCCAAGCCTCAGGCAATCCCTGCACTGGGGAGAGGTGACCTAAAACCTGGGAATCAAATCCTCACCCCTCTCTACATGATGAAAATTAAGCTCCCTTCCAATCATGGGTTCTTAGACCCATTCCACCAACACGTGCCCGTTTCAAAATTCACCATGGAAGGAATGATCCGGAGGAGATGATGCTAATACTCCATTCTCTGCCGGTGAACCCCACTTTAGAAAATATGCGTGCTCCAGCCTTATTAACCAGGGAAAGTGTTTGCTTTACAGATCTCACCTCCCTACTCCCTTTGAGAGCCAGCTTTCTGAGTTCATTTAAACATGGAATTTTCAAACATGATTTTTTAATTTTTTCATACAATAAATGCATAGATCTTAAGTGAACATTTCACACTGACAAATGTACACATCTGTGTATCCATGACCCAAATCAAGACACAGAGCACACCCCGCACTCGCCAGGCCCCTTGACAGCCCTTCCCAGTGCACCGCTGGCCCCACAGGATGATCGCTGCTCTGATTTCTATCGACGGAGATCTGTTTTGCCTGTTCTTGAACTTCATACAAATGGAATGTTAGAGTATGCTGTCGTTTGAGTGTGGCTTCTTTCACTCAGCATAGTGCTTCGAGATTCATCCTCATTGCACATATTAGTAGTCCATTCTTTTATATTGCTGAACAGGGTTGCAAAGTTTGGAGATGCTGCAGCTTTGTTCACCCACTCATCTGTTTTTTTTTTTGGTTTTTTTTTTGAGACAGAGTCTCACTGTGTTGCGCGGGCTAGAGTGCCGTGGCGTCAGCCTAGCTCACAGCAACCTCAAACTCCTGGGCTCAAGCAATCCTTCTGCCTCAGCCTCCCGAGTAGCTGGGACTACAGGCATGCGCCACCATGCCCGGCTAATTTTTTCTATATATTTTTAGTTGTCCAATTAATTTCTTTCTATTTTTAGTAGAGACGGGGTCTCGCTCTTGCTCAGGCTGGTTTCGAATTCCTGAGCTCAAACAATCCGCCCACCTCCCGCCTCCCAGAGAGCTAGGATTACAGGCGTGAGCCACTGCGCCCGGCCGCCCACTCATCTGTTGATGGACGTCTGGGTCGTTCCCAGTTTTGAGCTACTAGGCATTAAGCTGCTATGAGTAGTCTTGTGTAAGTCTGCGTGGACATATATTTCATTTCTCTTGGATAAGCACTTAGGAGTGGAATTGCTCTGTTAGAAATTGCCCAAAGCACGTCTCAAGTACAGAGAAGCACCGTGCTCACCCTCACGACGTGGAGCGCTCCCCTTGCACTGCGCCTGCTTCCAGAGGCGACTCTGATGCTTCCCCGGGAACAGCATCTTGCGGGCGGGCTCGTCGCTTCTGTTTCAGCGGGAAGCCTACTGGAGCAGGACTGATGACAATTATAGCTATTTACCCACCAAAGCTGTGAACTGGCACGCTACGGCCGGAGCCGCAGGTCACCGTACTGTGACAAACAGGGTAGCTTCCTGAGCGTCCAGGAGCGAGCGCCGCGCACAAGCAAGTGCACGTCCGGACCCTCTGTCTTCGTTTTGGTCGCCGGATAAGCTATGAGTCACGCTTAGAGTATTTTAAAAGTATCAATCCGGTGCCTGTTAGGAGCTTCAGAGAAAAGCTGCTTCCGCATTAGCACGCAGCCTCCCTAATTTGAGGGTCGGAAAGTACGTCCTGGCCCGCAGGATTAGAGCGCTCGACGCCCCTGCTGACCCCGGCGGCCGCGCAGGCACTGGCGGCCCCCCAGGGGCCGGGTGGGGGCGGGG
>NW_012148697.1:730121-735393 GCF_000956105.1 Propithecus coquereli | reverse complement strand
CACAAAACAAGTTGCAGCAACACTTGGCCCTTCCCCAACACACTCCTGAAAATAAACAGCAATTATGAACCTGCCCCAGGGCAGGCCTGGCAGCCACTTCATACAGAACTAAAGCTCGACAGTCGGCTCTCTGCCTGTCTCCGCCTCTCCACAGGGCGGATGCACAGCCGCAACGTTTCCTTTCGGATCGGTTCCACGCGTCGGTTGCCAGGCTGTCCGGCCACCGGCTCTGCGCCAGGCTCACGGAGCTCGCGGAGCTGCCCGCCCTGCGGCTGCCTGCCCAGTCGGACAGGGAGATGACCCAGAGACACACGGTTTCATCCGTGCCACTCACCTGTGGATTAAGCTATTCCACAGATATTTATTGAGTGCCTGCTGTGTACCTGATTCAGTTCACTCATTCATTCATTCATCCAGCAAGGATTTGGGGTGCCTACTCTGCCTGGCGCTGGGACAGAGCGATGAGCGAGGCGGGGTCCCTGCACACCACTAGGTCATGTCTAATGGGAGAGATGGGCAAGTGACCACCCACATGGTCTCCAGGGACATAGCAGGAGCGAGATCTGGGGACGTAAAAGCACAGACTTGGGATACACACACCCCCGCCCAGGTCTGGGGGCACAAGGGGTCCCTGAGAATGTGGTATCCCAGCTGAGGATGAGGAGCGTGAGGAGTCTGCCAGGCAGAGGCGGGAGGAAGTTTCCTGTGATGGGAGTGGAGCCCGCAAAGGCCTGAGGTAAGGATGTTGGGTGACTCAACTGGTGCCACCCAGGGCCCGGGATGTGCAAGCAGGGAGAGGCTGTCTCACTGGGACTGCACCCGCTGTAACTGCAGAGTGACAGTGCAGCCCCCCCAAGGCCAGCACACAGCGCTGCTCTGCACAGTCCTCCCTGCATGCAGCTGGGAAGGGCCTCTCACCCTGCTGACCCGCAAGGAATTTTGTTGAGCTCTCCTGTGTGGTTTTCAGCATTTTAGTATTTCTACCCATTTTTTCTAATTCGAAAAGAGTTGCAGATGCTCCCATCATAGCACCCTCCAAACCCTTTTCCCATGTCATCTCTTTCCCACCCCTCCCCTTCCACCTTGTGAACTCTGGCACAGCTGGCTCTGGAGGATTCCAGCTATCCCTCACCGAGTGAAGACAAGAAAAGGAAGAGCACCGGTCTCCCTTCCAGCCTTCAGTGGCACACCTGACATTTTTGGCTAGAGAACAAGTGCACCAACATAAAAACATGTTTCCCCAAAGGAGCCCACTGTGATGGGGACATTAATTTACAGCCTTCAGATCCTTTGTCACAATTGTAGTTAAATTGTTAGTGGTGCCATTTTTTTGTGTGTTTTTGTTTTTGGTAAGCTTTCAAAGATTCTATTACAGTGGAGTGTGCACATCAAGTGCAGAGATGGGTTTATATTCCATAATGCACAGACTATGGCTTGTCTACATCTACGTTAGAATTGATTTACAGATGTCTACTTCAACATCAGCATCAGACATAGAGACGTACAGATGTTCCCTCATTCCTTCCTCCTGTTCTCCTTCCCCAGATGCACACAGGAGCCAGCTTCAGTGTATTTGATACATTGGATATGCATGTCCTCAAATACACATGTCTCTCTGCAAAAGATGTAGAGGTGTTTTGTATATAGACATAGGCCAGAAATAACGCATGTTATATCAGGCTCTAAAGCTCATTCTGTTTCTTCTCCATTTCCATTTGACCAGAGGTTTTAAGGTGTCCCATTGTTCTACTACACCCAGGTCATTGCTCTTCAGTGCTGCGTAGTGTTATTCCACAGTGGCTTCCACCTTATTTGACTTCCAGCACTATGTAGTGGACACCGAGTTCCTGCCATTGCATTGTTTCATAAACGAAAGAACAGACAAGCTCCTGTGCTTGTCTACCAGCAAGGCTGATCAAGGACTCCTCTGAGATGCTTGGCAGGAGTTGGGCAGCCAGTCCCAGATCCACCCACACACTGTGATGGGATTAAGGCCACTGGGACTTAATGATGCTATGTCTGAGGCTGTGAGAGGAGAGGAGGTGAAGGAATTGCCTGAGCAGAAGCCTGAAACAAGGGCAAATGTTAACTGCCTAGTTGGGGGACATATATCAGCGTCTCATGCATGAAAAGCTGCGGGCGGCCTGACATGAAAACTCATGGCTGTAGAGGTAGATTGCCATATGTCAGCCCAGGAGAAGGGTATTAAGGCTTCCACTGTTAGAACACTGGGCCAAGATCCTTCTCTCCCTTTCTCTCAACAATGCCTCAGTTAATGTAAAACCAGTCTCCCAGTGGAAATCATGTTCCTCGATCAAATGAATCACAGCTACTGAAGTTAGCAATTGATATCCATGTACACAGCTTGAGTTTGGGATAAAATTAGTTAGTTTACCTTGATCAAAAGGATTGTACCTACTGAAGAATTATGTGTTTTTCACCTCTAGAAAGGAGAAGGAAATTAGCTAGGACACCTTGTGATTTGGGGGAGGAGCCCCAAGACCTTTGATCATTGTATCCCGTGATTTTTCACATGAGATCATCATATGTTTCAGCATGGCAAAGAGAATAAAAAGCAAGTGCTGGGTTTCAGTGAGCACAACCTTGGCACTGGAGTGCTGGTGGTCCCCTGACTTCCCCACTTTCTTAAATATTATTTCTGTTTCTGTGTCTTTGTTTCATTCATCTCTTACAACACATTCTGCCAGGGGACCCTATCTTTATTGGGGATGTCGCAAACCTCCAATAACACTGCATGTGGCCCAGTCCTCCAGGGTGGCCACAGCAGTCCCAGTACTCCAGGGCTCTCATCTGCCCACATCCTACCCAATATGCGGTCCCATTCCTTGTCTGATTGTTGCTATTCTGTTGTGTGTAAAGCACTGTCTTATTGTAATTTTAGCTTGCATGGTGAGATAAACTCTTCATGAATTTGTTAGGCATTTGGACATCCATTTCTGTGAATTGCCTGTTCATTTTCTTTACTCATTTCTCTATTGCAGTGTTGTCTCTTTTCCCTGTATTTTGAAGGAATTCCTATTGGCTTTGCCTCCTCCTATTGGCTTGCCATACTATAATTCTCATTGTACAGAAATCCTTAATTTGGAGGTAAGATAACATCTAGCTTTATGCTTTAGGGTTATGATTTGACAGCTTTGTTAAAGCAATTACTTGCTTGATCCCTGTGGTCCCCACTGGACTTCAAGGGTAGGAACCAGGGCAGCCTTGAACCCCCCAATGTTGAGAAGAGCATTTGTTATATTTGCTCTCTAAAAAGTATTTAGAGAATGGATGAGACCAGCACCCAGCACATTGTGTGCATTCAGTAAATGGCAGCTATTATTTTGAATGAATGAGATTTTTCTCAAGAGAAAGCTATAAATAAATGTAGTGAAGCAATCTTCTGCAGAGAGAAATACAGAATCAAAACCAAAGAAATGGAAGCTAAAACACCAACAAACTTCAGTAAACAGGAAGGATTTCCTGGTTTCCATAAGCGGTTTGAATGTTTTTGTTCAGTGTGGAAAGGCTGTGAGGAGTGGATCCAGATTTCTGACTCAGGAGTGGCTTTGCCACAGCAGGATCTGCTGTCTGTCTGTTTTGGTTTTCAAATAGAAACGTTACAGTTACGCGTGGGTAATGTGGCGATCGAGATGATGTCCCGTGTCCGAGTGGTTCACATGTAATACAGTGAGACCCTCCTGTTGGGATCCATTTAGAATCTGTGATTACCTCCTCTAATTCCAGAATAATGTTCCATGAGTACACCATTGTCTTCTCTGAATTCTTTGGGAGTCACCTGTAAGGTCTCATTTATTGAGTTGTCTTATTGTCTAAAGTTTTATGGAAGGAAAAAGATATCACCTCTCCAGCAGAGTTTCAGGGAATAAAAGCCCATAGACAAGCTCCCTAGATGGGGGGACGACCCCATTCTTTCCCCTATTATTTGGAGATTGCCTGATGCCAGGGAGCAGCACAGATGTGGGGGACAGGTCAGGCCCTGGTCAGTGGGGGTCAAATGACCTCTCAAGAGGATCAACTTCCAGTATGAGGAGCTCCACTGGGCCAGTCCCCAGTAAAAATAGTGAAAATTAGTTTTAGAAAACACAATAATATTAAAGCTTCTAAAAATGGTTCAAAGGGCAAATATCAAATAAAGAAACATCTATTCAAGAAAATTGACAAAAATTTGGTCACAAAGGCACATACCTAGGCACATAACACAGGAGAGTCTGCGGTGTTTGAACTAAGACAGGTCTCTCCCTCCCCACTCTGCGCTCGGTGGGACAGAGACTCCACTCCAGACTGCAGCAGCCAACAGCACAAACTTCCTCTGCCCTCTGCTCCCAGTCAGAGGGCTTGCTTCCTGGGAAGAGCTGGTCCTCAGCACTTCTCGTCCTGCTCCCATCCGCCTGTTGCTGAGGCCAAGTACTGGAGAATGCCACCAAGAAGCGGGGGCTCCATTCTTCCTACCAGCTCCCACCCTGGAACTGAGGCTCTCCTCTAGCACAGTGCCCTGAGAACAGCGGACCCCCATCAGCGATTCCCCCAACGTGTGAGGTGGGGGTTCCACACCAGGAGAGGCAAGACAAGAGGACCTCAGGCTGCTGTCCCCCACCGTGCCAGGCATTTAGCTCCTAGAGTTGGGGTGTCACTTAGAGAGAAGTTTGCCGTTGTCCCCACCCCAAGCTCCAGAGCCCTGGCTCAGAGATTTTGCCTGGAGGTCTGGGAAGGGGGAGGGATGGTGAAGTAGGCCTTACACAGATAACTCCTAATCTCTTCCCAAACTAATTGACTACATTTGCAACAAAGTGTGGAGAAGTTCAAGCTTAAGGGTGCTCTTAAGAATGGTGGAGGTTGTGGTGAAAGCAATCAGAAGAGATTCATAAATTTAGGGAAGGAAGACACAGCCTAGACTGCATGCTGGCTAGTTTGCAAGAGAGCCTGGGGAATAACACAGCCGAGAGGAGCCCTCCTAGGATCAGAACAAACACCAAACACAGATCTCAGAAGCTTTCCTTAAAAGGAGCCATGATTTCATTGCTTTAGTTTGAAGTTATTTATGCCCAGAGCATTGTCGAAAGGAAGATATACAAAAGGCTGATGAACACATGAAAACATGCTTGACATCATTAGTCATCAGGGAAATGCAAATAAAGACCACAGAGAAATACAACTTCACACCCACTAGGATGGCTATGATAAAATGGTCAGATAATAACAGGTGTTGGAGAGGATGTGAAGAAATTTGAACCCTCATACGCTGCTAGTG
>NW_012148697.1:728006-730071 GCF_000956105.1 Propithecus coquereli | reverse complement strand
TCAGGGAATCGGTGGCGCAGGGGCCTGTCGCGGCCGTCCGGGACCCTTCCTGGAAAGAGCGCTTTCGCCGGCGCCCGCAGAGGTGAGCGCGTGAGCCTAGAGGGGGAGAGCAGGAAGCCCTTTCCGGATGGCGCGCGCACCTCCTGCAAAGCCACGGAACCTGGAGAGACCGACCAACTGTCCAGAAACTTCCCCAACGAAGGGAACTGGAGCGGGTGGGAAGAGGGGCCGCAGAGCAGCGCATGGGCGGAGCCAGACCTTGTGGACCGCGGGACCCGGAAGGAGGGAGCAGCGCCAGCGCCGGGCCGGGGAGACCCAGGGTTGAGGGCCGTGCTCGTGCGAGGGAGCGTGAGAGGCTCACGTGTGTGTGCAAGACTGTGTGTCTCGAGAGCAAGTACGTGTGAGTGCTTGAAGTGTGCGTCAGGGTGTATGTGTGCGTGTGTCTGTGAGTGTGTGTGAGCCTGCAGGGCTTTGCTCCTGCTCCCAGCGGGTTTCTGCGCTCCTTGCTCTGATTTCAAGATGGAACTGAAGCCACCGAGTGCGCACTGGAGCCCTGGAGAGCCAGAGCTCGTGGGCTTAAATTCCAGCTTGCAGAGTT
Source organism: Propithecus coquereli (assembly GCF_000956105.1). Lineage (NCBI taxonomy): Eukaryota > Metazoa > Chordata > Mammalia > Primates > Indriidae > Propithecus > Propithecus coquereli. Next base: position 729,473 of record NW_012148697.1, on the reverse strand, counting down.
TCCTACGCACATTTCTCATTGCCCTCGCAGCAGCCTGCAGGGCTGTTATTCTCACTCTACGGAGGAGGACCGTGGTAGTGATGGAAGGAACTAGCACCAAGTGTGCCTCTGTCCAATCTCTGGCCACTAACCTGTGGGCCTGGCAGGCCAAACGTCCAGGGCACCTCTTAGATGGGGACCGCAGCCATCTGCCTGGAGAGGAGGCCTGCCCAGGTGCCGGCGGGATGGGGAGGTGTGAGCAGAGAGGAGGAAGAGGCCAGCAACCAAGACTCCTCCGCATCCCTCTCCCTGGGTGGCTCATCCTTGAGTAAGCAGTGGCTCAGGAGCCTGCATTCTGGGTCAGCCAATGCAGTTGACAGCGAAGGTAATTAACGGTACAGCTCTGAGATGGTGTAACTCCACCACAAGTGGAATGGGGGTGCCATGCACCCCGGCCTCTCTGGAGTCACATCTATACAGGTGAGCCAAAAACAGACACCCTCTTTGCTGTAGTGTGAATGTCCCCTCCAAAACTCAGGTTGCAATTTAGTTACCATTGTGACCAGACGAAGAGGTGGATGGAACCTTTAAAATTAGGTCTCCACCCTCAGAAATGGATAAATGCCTTTGTCATAGGAGCGGGTCAGTTATCTCAGGAGTGAGTTCCTGATAAAAAGAATGAGTTCGGCCCCATTTTCTCTCTCAGCCTCACATGCTTTCTGGCCCTTCCGCCGTGCTGTGACAGAGCAGGAAGGCCCTCGCCAGGGGCTGGCGCCATGCTGTGGCCTTCCCAGCCTCCGGAACCTTTTCTTTATAAATTACGCGGTCTGTGGGATTCTGGTGTAATAGCAGAAAACAGACTAAGAGCCCACCCTGAGTGGAATGAGGGCTCTGTGCACCCTCAGCCTTTCTGGAGTCACATTCCATGCGTGTCGGCCAAGAGCAGACACCTCTGCTTTGTGGGGCCTTGGGACACTATGGATTTCTGATCTAGAAGCCCACCATAGGGTGAACGCAGCTGCCCTGTGCTCAAGCAAGCCCTGTGCTGCCCAGATACAGGGAGGAAAGACAACAGGGTGCTGTCCTTAACATTCAATCCGTAGTCACTCTTTTCTATTGTCTTGCTTTATATTTGGGCTATTTCTACTTCAGAATACATTTTATTATTTTCTGTCCTGATCTAATGCATTATTGGAAGGTTTCCTGCTCACCAGAGTCATGCATATGGAGGAGTCTCTAGCCTCGTGGTCATGTAGATTTTCTCTGGCCTCTGAACTCTGCGGTCAGCTTCAGCAGAGCAACTGCAGCCACCCTCACTGCTGTTCCAAATACCCTGCACAAATGACAACAGATAGCATCGGTCAGGCCAGGGAGCCCACCAAGGACTGCAAAACACAAAACAAGTTGCAGCAACACTTGGCCCTTCCCCAACACACTCCTGAAAATAAACAGCAATTATGAACCTGCCCCAGGGCAGGCCTGGCAGCC
>NW_012148697.1:720497-725366 GCF_000956105.1 Propithecus coquereli | reverse complement strand
TTCACACCCACTAGGATGGCTATGATAAAATGGTCAGATAATAACAGGTGTTGGAGAGGATGTGAAGAAATTTGAACCCTCATACGCTGCTAGTGGGAATATTAAAATGATGCTTACACGTTGGAAAATAGTGTGGAAGTCCCTCAAACAATTAAACACAGAGCTACCGTATGACACAGCAATCTACACCTAAATATCCAAGAGAAATGAAAACACAGAAACTTACACGTGAATGTTCATACAGCACTACTCATAGTAGCCAAAAGGTGGGAACAACCCAAACGCCCAACACCTGACAAATGGATAAACACAATGTGGTGTGTCCATACAATGGGATGTTTTTCAGCCATGAAAAGGAATGTAGTACTTATCATGCTATATCATGGATGATGCTTGAAAGCATGCTAAATGAAAAAAATAGTCACAAAAAAACACATATTATTGAAATGCCCAGAATAGAGACATCTATAGAGACAGAAAGTAGATTAGTGGTTGCTTACTACTGGGGGAGGGGCATGGGGCGTTAGGAGGATGACAGCTAAAGGGTACAGTGTTTCTTTCCTTTTTTTCTATTTTACAGACAGGGTCTTGCTTTGTTGCCCAGGCTTAAAAGCAATGGCGTGATCATAGCTCACTGCAGCCTCCAACTCCTAGGCTCAAGCTGTCCTCCCACCTTCAGCCTTCCAAGTATCTGGGACCACAGGTGTGTGCCACCATGCTCAGCTGATTTTCTTTATTTTTTGTAGAGATGGGGTCTTGCTATGCCACCCAGGCTGGTCTCAAACTCCTGGCCTCTAGTGATCCTCTTGCCTTGGCCTCCCAAAGTGCTGGAATTACAGATGTGAGTCACTGCACCCAGCCTGAGGTTTCTTTTTGAGGTGATGAAAATGTTCTAAAATTGGCTGTGGTGATGGTTATATGAAAAGCCGTTGAATTGTATGCTAAATGGTTAAATTTTATGGTCTGTGAATTACACCTTAAGAAAGCTATTAAAAAGAAAGTCTCAGGTTGTTTCTATGAGTATACATGTAGAACTATCTCACTCTTTATAATAACTGTACAGTATTCAGAGCCCAGATGTGCCATGATTTCATTTGAACCGTTACCCTAATCAGGGACATTCATTCAAAATCATTTCTGATTTTGCATCATTACTAATGATGATGTAAAAAGAATGTCTTTATAATACATACTTGTGTTCATATGTAGATATTTTTGGAGGGCTATTTTCATAGATCTTTTAGCCCATAGAAGACCAGAGTTATTGCCAAAGATTTAAAAAATTGAGTAATTGCCTTATCAGAACAATCTGACTTAGGGTTTTGTGGTATTATGGCAATCTTGATCAAGCCTTCTCTGGAAGATTGGTTGTCAACATTTATTCTTTCAGTCATTCCTGTAGCCTTTAATTCATCTGATTTATTAAGGACCAAGGCTGGCCAGGCCCTTGGCTGGGTGCTGAGGACCTAGGCACCAGGATCTCAGTCTGGGGCGGGGGGTGGGGGGTGGGCTGGGCTAGGGACGGTTAACAGGCAATTGCAATACTCTGTGACGTACGAAAAGCACCCAGCCCAGTTTCCTCAGGGTGCTCTGTCCTCCCTAATGCTACCTGCCAGGCTCGCACCAAGTCCTTGGCCACTACCATGCCCTGCATACATATACGGTCTCCATGTATAAGAATTGCAAGCATGATCATGGTAACATGTGCTTAATAACATAAAAAGTACACACACACAAAACAAACAAATGGAAAACCTAGGGACACACAAATGGCCTCCAAGAATAGAACAGATGAGCAACTGTGGTATATTCATGTCATGGAACAAGAAAGAGGAGGAATACGCCACACTCGACATAGACAAATCTCACAATTGCAATGTTGACCAAATTAAACGAATCATGAAAAAAAAATTCATACTGTATGATTTCTTCTATTCAAAAGTCAAAAAAAGACACTACAGACATCTTAATGTAGAGGAATACCTTCTTGAAAAGTGCAAATAACAGCAGAGAAGTAACTGCCATAAACGAAGCATAGTGACCACTGTATGAGAGAGACAGAGAGAAAAAATGAAGGAGTGAGAGAGAGAGAGAGAGAGAGAGAGAATGAGTGAGAGTGAGGGAAGGAGAGAGAGTCTGTGTGTGAGTGAGAGGGAGGGAGAGAGAGAGAGAGAAGGTGGAAGCAGACGCCCCTAAGGACCGGCTGGCACAGGACAGACCAGCAGATGCAGCGTGTTCACTGAACGGCCCGTGCGTCCAACAGTGTGCTGGCTCCTGGGCCCGCCCTGGAAGGAAACCCACCTGCCTCCGCCTGGGGGGAGACAGCCCAAACTGCACGGCTGCAGCACGGTCATCGCCCCCAGCGCTGCCTGGGTGCCCTGCTAAAAGCCCCAGGAGAGTACCGCCAGAGAGGAGAGATGACCTGCACAAAGTCCCCAACTTGTAAGTGGTAGATCTGGGACTCAGACCTGATTCCCAATCCCAGCCTCCTTCTGCCCCACGATGCTGTGTTCCAAAAGGCTTCTCATCCCCAAGGGAGAAGGAAATTCACACCTATCGGGTGCTTTCCTCCAGGTCTCTGGGTCCTCCTCGCCTTCTCTATTTATCTTTAAAGCCTCTTTCTGATTATCTCTGTGCGTCTTTTATCATTTGTACTGAAGAGCTTTTTTTGCCTTGATTATGCCAATTTTTTTTAACAGGGTCTCTCCCTATCACCCAGTGTTGAGCGCAGGAGTGCAGTGGTGTGATCATAGCTCACTACATACTACAGCCTTGACCTCCTAGGCTCAGCCTCGCAAGCAGCTGGGACTATATGCGTGTGCCACCATGCCTAGCTGATTGTTTTTATTTTTGTAGAGACGTGGTATCACTATGTTGCCCAGGCTGATTGCAAACTCCTGGACTCAAGTGATCCTCCCGCCTTAGCCTCCCAAAGTGCTGGGATTACAGGTGTGATCCACCACACCTGGATGATTTGCCAAATTTTAAAAGATTCTTCCTGAAGATTTTCTGCTAAAAATACAAAAATTGAATTAAAAAATCACTTATCAAGTTATATAACATGATATCATGAACAAATGTGAGCCTGAAAGAGCCAATCCTTCAAGATGGATCCCAAGTGGCCTAAATTTAACATAGAGCCTAGAGGCCACTTGCTGACTAGAGGTCACACAGGTACTCTGAGTTCCGCAGAAGACCCACACCTCTTTAACTCTGGGACCTTCAGAGCTCACCTGAGCCAACCAATCAGAGCTCACCTCCATCAGCCAATCAGAGCTCAGCTGTATCAACCAATCAGAGTTAAGCAAGTTTTCATCTTTCATTTGCATAAATGAACCTGATTGGGAACCTGGGCAGGAATTTTTGCTATAAAACTTGAAACCTCCTTTTGTTCTCTAGAACGCACCCTCCTTTTACACCTTGGTTTGCAAACTGTTCACTGGAATAAAGTCTCTTTCCTCCAGATTCTTTTCCAGAGTTATTTTATTTACATTGTTGGTGTCAGAAATTCTTTTCAAGTTCACGTGTAATCATTTCAAGTTCACTTAGTAGTCTTTTGGCAGATGGGATTAGTTGTTGGTTTGATGATAATGGCTATGTCTTCTGAGTTATCAGCAAAATATGCATATATTTAACTTTAGCTTTCTTACTTTTATGATACTTGCCTGGCATGCAGTAACATAAAGTTGGTTGATAGAAAATTTTGCTTGGGGTGGTGGCTAGATTTGTCTAGTGTCTCATGAACTTTTTCAAATATTGTTAAGAGTGAACAAATTGAATGAATGTAAATGGGATAGAAGTTTGTAAATGAACTTTTGATGCTGGTTATGTTTTGTAATATGTTTACTTGAAAAGATTTCTCAAATATCTTTAGTAACTACATCCTTAAAATTTTGCTAAGCTAAATTAAGTGATAGATGTTGCCTCAATATCTAGATCATTTCCAGATAAGACATAATGCTGAGACATTTGCTGCTGAATATGAGTTTAGGCACGTATACTTTTGGCTTCTTATTTTGGAAAAACAAAGATATCTGGGTCTGAAAGTAAATATGTCCTATTCCATATTTAAGAGTTGTTCTGTTAGAAAACCTATTGTAAAACGTGTATTGTAAAATGTGTGTTCGGGGATTGTTGGTACGTGATTGATGGTTACAAGTTGCTTACTCCCTAGGTTTTTGCTGAAAATTAGGATTGCTAAGTTAACATTGAAATTAATGTGTGTGATTAAACTACTAGAGATAAGAAAGACAATTATGTATGCAAGTATATGAAGAGGGTAGGATGTATTTTTGGTAAGGAATGTTGAAAAGAAAAGAGAATAATTTTATATGAGAAAAATTCTTGTACAGTAAATTTTTGTACTAGAGTAAAATTACTGGTTATTTTAGAAAGAGGAATTACAGGACAAAGCAGAAAATTCAAGCATGTCATAAATGGCCAAAGCAAGTCACAATAAGGTTTCTAAAAAAATTTATTAAAAAAAAATTATAAATTCTTTTGGAATTTGGCTATCATTAGAAGGAAATTATTTATGGGTCTTTCTAAGGATTAGACTTTGATGTTAAAAACACACTGATACAGAACTTAAAAATTTGGTCCTCTGTGTTAGAACAACAAGGTTTTCTTATAATACTGATTTGCTATTAGTAAAATTGCAAGAATTTGGTCAATTCTGAAATGTTTCATTAATGCCCATGCTTTTTTTTTTTATTTCAGCATATTATGGGGGTACAGATGTTTAGGTTACATATGTTGCCCTGCCGCCCTCTCTCCCCCCAAGTCCGAGTTTCAAGTGTGTCCATCCCTTGGATGGTGCGCATTGCACTCTTTGTGTATGCATATACCCGTCCCCTCATCCCCCCTCCT